>NC_043704.1:88715303-88717627 GCF_006229205.1 Suricata suricatta | reverse complement strand
ACACACACACACACACACACACACACACACACACGAACTACAAAGGGTGATAAGGGTCATAGAAAAATGACTGAGTAGAAAAAATGCTTTAATTTCCTCTCTAGAAATGTGATGCAGAAATTAAATTTTTCCTTCTTCCCCTGGTAGTTTATTCCAGAGTAGTTTATTCATTCTTTATTAATATCAAGCTTTCATAATCTACATGCGTATTAATAGTAATTTTATTTCTTCTTTTATGCTCTTTTCTTGTCCGCTAATGGGACAGCTGGGTGAAAAACAATTCTGAGGATACATGAAAGGAAAACAGGAGTCTTTTCACCCACACTAGACCTTAAAAATTAGATGAACACTTTGTATAATATGAGCACAGAATAGGAGCCAGAAGCAGGGTGGAGGAAGAAGTCCTCATCTGCAGATGGATAGCTGGATCTTGGAAGCATCATGGAATATCTAATTCAGTGCAAACAGGTGCCAGTTGCTAAAATGAGCTGCTTGATGCGTATAAATAAAGTTGGTAGAAAAGACTTAAAAAATGACAGTGGGGGTGAATCTATAGGTGGTCCTAAAATTCAGAAAAAAAAAAGAGTTTGAATCTGATAAAGAAAAAATAAAAGAATGGAAGAAAGAAAAAAAAATGATGTCTGAGTGACTCATACTTAAACAACTATTCCATGACAAAAAAACTAGACAAAATTTTAAAATCCGTTAATGGCACCACTTAAAATAATAACTGAAAATACTCTAAAGAAACAAAACTGTTGAACTATGGAATAGAATGTCTTCTAACTGTCATCACCTTCAAAAATGTATTTGCTGAAGCTTCACACATGCATAGACCAGGATCTAGCAACTCATCAGACATTTTCTTTGAGCTTATACTTTTTAAGTATTGATATTAAAAAATAACTTTTAAGTCATTTTTTTCAAAAATAACAAGCATTGTTATAGTCTATGATATAAACATTATATCATGCTATAGATGTACATACACATATACTCCAGCTAGAACTGAAGGCACACAGGACTCGGTGTGATTTAGGATCTAGAACAGATGCAGACCACGGATTTCATTCGAGCTAGTCCAGACCTGAGGTTTAGAATGAGGATAAGCTGCCTAAGAACTAATTAAAAAAAAACTAACCCCCTCTGTAGAACATTACTATCACTCCTCAGTTTCTTTAAAAGAATCCAGGATCAGGGTACCTGGGAGGCTCAGCGGTTGAGCATCTGACACTTGGTTTGGGCTCAGGTCATGATCTCGTGCCTTGTGGGATAGAGCCCCACATTGGCTCAAAGTTGATGGTGCAGAGCCTGCTTGGGATTCTTTGTCTCCCTCTCTCTCTTTCTGCCCCTCCCCTGCTCGCTCGCTCGCTCTCTCGCTCTCTCTCTCTCTTTCTCTCTTAAATAAAATAAAAATAGATTCTGGGGTTTTTCCATACCTCAGAAAGGAAGAGGCATAATCATAGATATATAAACCTGTACCAGTCCACTTCAGACCACATACTCATACCTTCCTTCCCTTCAGTGACTGCAAATTTCTTCTGTTAGTGTTAATCTCTAATTCAAATATGCTTCTACTCTACAGAAGTGTTTGATAACTTAGAGAATGAAAAGAATAGCAAATCATAGTGTTCTAATGATAATCAGTAGGGAATTCACTAGTTTCACAACAATTTTCTTATAATTTATATGATTGACATAAGTAACATACCAGGGAGAAAATAAGAAAAATGAAATGGAATGTCCAAAATTATATATTAGAATGATGGTTAATCAAATATTTTATATAGTAAACACAAAAAGATCACTGATTAGAAATTTAAAACTTTTCCTTTTTATTTTTAACTACTTTATTTATTTATTTATTTATTTATCTATCTATCTATCTATTTATTGAGGAGAGAGATTGAGACCATGAGTGAGGGAGGAGAGAAAGAGGGAAAGAAAGAATCCCAAGCAGACTGTGTGCACTGTCAGCACAGAGCCTGATGCAGGTTCAAACTCACAAACTGTGAGATCATGACCTAAGCCAAAACCAAGAGCTGAACACCCAGGTTCCCTTCCTTTTCCATTTTTAGACAAACCAAATATATAAACCACATTTTTATGGGTATTTGGTCAGATTACTATATGCCTCTATTATTACTATCTCTTAACATAGTGTCTGTATCTTTTTTTTAATATAACACAATTTATTTTTTTAACATATGCAATTATTTTCCATCATTTACAATACAGTAGTTACAATGATACTCCAAACAGAAAAGCAAAGTAAAAAATCAAAACACCAACTTCTATTTCATGTAATTAGACTTATACAGAAA
>NC_043704.1:88705245-88715203 GCF_006229205.1 Suricata suricatta | reverse complement strand
CATTTTGCATTTTCTTTCATTATCTACTCAGAGTCATGCCTACTGCACCTCTAAACATTTCATTAAATCCAGTTATATAGCAAACACTCCCAAAATAAACTTAGATTGTATTGCAGTTTCACTTAACAGTATATAAAATGCTGTGTTGTGACAGGTATCAACTATCCATTAGATACTGAATCAATTTTTCTTAAGCACTACTAACTGCTTGCTTTTCTTTTTTTTTCCATAATATTTTATTGTCAAATTGTTTTCCATATAACACCCAGTGCTCTTCCCCTTAAATGCCCTCCACCATCACCACCACCTCTTTTCCCCCCTCCTCCTTCCCCTTCAACTCTGTTCATTTTCAGCATTCAGTAGTCTCTCAAGTTTTGCATCCCTCTCTCTCTTGAAGCTAGATCATTCTGAAAATTTCCTAGACCTATGAGTGCAAACATATGGCATCTGTCCTTCTCTGCCTGACTTATTTCGCTTAGCATGACACCCTCAAGGTCCAGCCACTTTCCTACAAATGGCCAGATTTCATTCTTTCTCATTGCCATGTAGTACTCCATTGTGTATATATACCACATCTTCTTGATCCACTCATCAGGTGATGGACATTTAGGCTTTTTCCATGTTTTGGCTATTATTGACATTGCTGCTATGAACATTGGGGTACATGTGCTCCTATGTATCAGCATTTCTGTATCTCTAACCTAGGGGCATAACTTTGATATCAGATGACAAGGGGTAACAATAAGTGTGGTGGAGAAAGAGTGAGAAAAGAGTAATTCTTCTTTCAAAACCTAGTTAAACATATTGAAACTAGAGACAAAGGCATAGAGCAATAGAAAGGATATGGAAACAACTTAAATGAAACCTGTATACCCAAAAGTTCTTTGTGAGCTAGGCAGAGGACAGGAACCCAATTTTAGAAATAAGGAATTTTACATACTACCTACCAGATGCTTTCTTCCAAATCACAAACTGAGTAGAAATCAAAGGAATCAGGCTTTTAACTCTGAATTCCACTGTTCTTATTCAATGATAATGTCTTTTTTTAATGTTTTTTTATTTATTTTTGAGAGACAGACAGCACAAGCAGGGGAGGGTCAGAGAGAGGGAGACACAGAATCTGAAGCAGGCTCCAGGCTCTGAGCTGGCAGTACAGAGCCCGATGCCAGGCTCAAACCCAGGAACCATGAGACCATGACCTGAGCCGAAGCTGGACACTTAACCGACTGAGCCACCCAGGCACCCCAGTGATAATGTATTTAAATCTACCTGTCAAGACAAGACAAATAACTAGCTCAAATCTAAAATATAAGCAGAGTTTTATTCTGAATTTTATACTAAAATTAGCATCTTTGGAATTAAAATGTACATGTTATAGTATAGAAAAATAATTCCATAGTTGAAAAGATGAAAATGTAGGGGTGCCTGGGTGGTTCAGTCAGTTGAGCATCTGACTTTGGCTCAGGTCACAATCTCGTGGTTGATGACTTTGAGCCCCACATTGCACTCTGTGTAGACAGCTCAGAGCCTGGAGCTGCCGCAGAGTCTATGTCTCCCTCTCTCTCTGCCTCTCCTCTGCTCATGCTCGCTCACTCGCTCTCTCTCTCTCTCTCTCAAATAAATACACATTAAAAAAAATTTAAGATAAAAATGTAGTATCATAACACATAGAGTGTAACTACTGCCCTCCTAATATCTTAAACTGGATTTAGGCCAAATTCCTAAATGTTAACAATCATAACTGTGGATTTTCTCTTAAAATAATAATTTTTAAAAAACAAAAATAAATGATTTTTGTATGGCTGAAATTACTCCACTCTGTTAAACCTCCTGAAATGAATTCCCAAGGACTAAAGGAGAAATAACTCTTACATTTGACTTGGCATTTTCCATTTATTGCTTTCAGCTTTAAATGGCAAAGCATTATTCTTATCATTAAAAATAGCACTGAAAAAAATACCACTGAGCTACAGAAACTTTAAGTAATGTACAGTATTGGTTACAACAGTGTGGCCCACTGTATGAAAAGTAATACATAAGAAAAACACTTATTTATAAAAATTGAGACTGCTTATTGATATTACCAGAGTATTCCTTGCTCTTAAATAACGTATTTAACACTAAGCAATAAATGATTAAATAGTGACCTCTAGGAGATTGTCACCTAGAGAATGTTTAATAGGGTTGGCTGAAAAGTGACACAGGACAGTACAAATCCGAGATTCTTTTTTAGTAAGTTCTCTAGGCAGAAAAACCTTTACCAATACAATGGTATAGAAATATTCCTATAAACATAACATACAAGTGAATAGATTCACAAGGAAGAAAGAATAATATTCTACTACATAGCCATTAAAAAGGCAAATTGTCAAAGGATACAAAATGACAGAAAAAAACTCTTTTACTATAGTGAGGAAAAAAATGGATCACAAATGGATATTTTTGAGCACCCTATTTTCAAAGTTATACAAGTAAGCACTTACATAAACTTATAAAATTCCAGAGGATATACACCAACACACTAGGATAATAGTTGACATTTTTTTCATTTTTACATAATTCTGTATTTTCTGATTTTTTTAATCATCACATATTTCTTTATAACTCATTATATCAGTCAGCACAGACTACATTATACTGTGGTAACAAATAATCTCATGTCTCTACCCAAGAAAAGCATATTCTCACCTACTGATTAGCGCAGGCTGGGATACTATGCTCATGGAATCAGTCAGGGACCCAGACTTATGTAGTCTTCATCTGCACACACTCTGTCATGATCACGGAGACCAAAAAAGTGCTGTAGTGAATTGTGCACAGCTCTGAAAATGACCTGGACATAACACATGTCACTACCAATCACAAATCTTTGGAAAAGCAAATCACGTGGCCAAATCTTACTTCACTGAAGTATAATCTTACTAGATGCCCAGGAGAACTGGCTAAAAATCCTGGATGGATAGGAAACCACTACGATAATAGCTAATTTTTAAAATATATTTCTAGGTTATTCAAACTTTCCAAAATATCATGTATTTTTAGTAATACCTCTAGAAAAAAAACTCTCAACAAATATTTTTCTTAAAAAGTGAAAAACTCAATATCATAATATGCAGGAAAGTTATTCTCTAAATAAAGAATATAACATCACTAGAGGAGAATATTCACTCTCACACTTATAAAATACAGAAAGCTTATATTAGAGAAAATAAGACTCAACATTATGTCAGTGATCTTAGAGTTCAAAGTAAAGACTGATTAGTACAAAAATCACAAGTGAGGGTTAGGATTTAGTAACATGGTCCTGAAGAAGCCCCGTCATCCAGACAAAATCATCAATTAAAGGATTTTACCTGGTGAGAAGGATCAGAGTAATGTAAGAACACACTGTACAGCCATGCTGGCTCAGGGTTCATCATAAATTCTAGCTATTAATTAGTCATTACAAAGCCCAGATATGACCATGTGGTCATTCTTGGTTAACACTTTTGTTGTTTATTCATTCATTCATCAAATATTTATTATGGGTCAGCTGGGAAGATGGCAGATTAGGAGGACCCAAGCTCACCTCATCCCACAGATACATCCATAATCAGTGTAGACAACCCAGGAATTGATCCAAAGACTGGCAGAACACACTCCATTACTAAAGGCGAGGAAGAGGCTGCATGGAAGAAGGCAGGAAGGGCAAAGGGGAGGTCTGGGATCAAAACAGCTCATGGCCAACTGCAGTGAGGAGGGAGCTGGTAACGCAGAGCAGGGCAGAAAACAGACTTTCTCACAATGGATGAATCTCCATAATACTTTCCTTTGAAAGTGAAAGGGGCAGAATTTCAGGACTTCTTAAAGCCAGTGGGACTTAAAGCTTGAAATTTTAAAAATTTTAACCATTGGCAGCTCAGCTCTGGGAGAGCCCAGAAGCTGTTAGGAAATTGACTCTCCCCCTTTAAAGAGACAGCAGGACAAACAGCCTGTGCAGATACAGCATATATATAGCACTTTGAAAAATGCCGTGGGCAGATAGGAGGGAGAATGATTTGCTCACCTCAGAGCACAGCCCAAGAGACAGGAATCACAGGGAGATGCCTTGTGGGAACCAGAGCAAGCTCCTTAACTAACTTACACCAAGCCCAGGCTGCCAAGGTTTGGAAGAACCATCCTTCCCAGTCATGCTCCCCTGAGTCCCTGTACTGTGGGACCCTCCCCAAGAAGACCAGCATAAACCTTGCCAACACCACATCTCCTAACCTGCACATTTTGTGGGACCTCAGTTCCAGCAGTGGTGGGGGCAGGCCTCATTTAGCAAGCAGAGTATCCCACACCTTGCTGCCCACACAATAGGCAAACAGAACTTCTGCAGACAACTGGACTGAAGGAAAAAGAGACCAAGACTCAACAGCAGAGCACATCCAACACACAAAGGAGACACACTCTGACGCACCTGGCCCTGTAGAGCAGGGCACTACAGGTCCTTTTCTTCAAAAGGCTACTTTGTTAAGAGCAAAAGAAGTAGCTGACTTCCCTAACACAGATACAGACACAGAAAGTCAGACAAAATGAGGAGACAAAGAAACATCTCCCAGATGAAAGAACAGGATCAAACCATAGCAAAAGACCAAAGCAAAATGGATATAAGTAATATGCTTGATAGAGAATTCAAAGTAATGGCCATAATATACTTATGGACTGAAGAAGAGTGACAGATATCAGTGAAACCCTAACACAGAGATAAAAAAAGAACAAATAAGATTGAGAGAACAATAAATGGAATTAAAAACACACTTGATGGAATAAATAGCAGGTTAAATGAAGCAGAGGGATTAATTAATAACCTGGAAGACAGAGTAATGGAAAGTAACCATGCTGAGCAATGGAGAAGAAAGAAAATTATGCATGGTGAGAATAGTCATAGGAACTCAGTAACTCCATCTTATTACACATCTGCATTACAGAGATCTCATAAAAAGAAGAGATAAGGGGGGCAGTAAGTTTATTTGAAGAAATAATAGCTAAAAGCATCCCTAATCTGGGGAAGGAAACAGATATCCAGATCTAGGAAGCAAATTCCACCCAAGGAGATCAACACCAAGTAATCAAAATGGCAAAAAGTGGTGATAAAGAAAAAAAAAATTAAACAGCAAGAGGGAAAAAAAAGACCATTATATATAAGGGAAACCCCATAAGGCTATAAAGTGGATTTTTCAGCAGAAACATTGCCGGCCAGAAGAAAGTGGCATGATATATTCAAAATGAGGAAAGGGGAGAATTTGCAGCCAAGAACACTCTATCCAGCAAGGCTAACAATCAGAATAGACACAGAGACAATGAGTTTCTCAGAAAAACAAAAATTATAAAGAACTTCATGACCACTAAACCAGGCCTCTAAGAAATATTAAAGGGAGCTTTGCTTTCATTCATAGAGTTCCCTTTAATATTTCCTGGAGGCCTGGTTTAGTGATTATGAACCTCTTTAATTTTTGTTTTTCTGAGAAACTCTTTATCTATATCCATCTATTTTGAATGTGAGAATACGAAAGGTAAAAGTATACTAAAGCAGTAAAAATAAGAATTTCTGTAAAAATTGGTCAAGGGATTGATAAAAATAAAAGGGTGTAAAATATGAGACCATATACCTAAAATGTATTGTATAAGGGAGAGGAGCAAAGAATGGGTTTAAACTTAAGTGACCACGAACTTAATATAGACAGCTATATGCCAAAGTTGTATATACAAACCAAATGGTAGCCACAAATAAAAACCAATAGTAGATATGCAAAGAACAATGACAATGAAATACAAGTATATCACTAAAGAAAGCCAACAAATTATGAAAGCTATTAAGAGAAGAAAGGATGGGAGAAAATCTATGAAACAACCACAAAACAAGTAACAAAATGGCAATAAATACATATCTATCAATAATTACTTTGAATGTACATGGAATAAACTCTCCAATCAAAACACATAGGGTAACAGAGTGGATAAAAAGACAAGACCTATCTATATGCTGCCTACAAGAGACTCATTTCAGACCAAAAGACACATGCAGATTGAAAGTGAGGGGATAGAGAAATATTTATCATGCAAATGGATACCAAAAGAAAGCCAGGATAGCAACACTTACATGAGACAAAACAGACTTTAAAACAAGGTTATACCAAAAGACAAAGAATACGATGTAACAATAAAGAGGACAATCCAACAAAAAGATATAACAATCTTAAGTATTTATATACCCAATATGGAAGCACCCAAATACATAAAACAGTTAATAACAAACATAAAGAAACTAATCAAAAATAATACAATAATAGCAGGGGATTTTGACACCCCACTGACATCAACAGATAGATCATCCAAACAGAAAATCAACAAGGAAACAGTGGCTTTGAATGGCACATTGGACCAGATAGATTTAACAGACATATTCAGAACATTCCATTCTAAACCAGTAGAATATACATTGTTTTCAAGTGCACATGGAACAATCTCCAGAATAGATCACATATTAGCCCACAAAAAAAGCCTTAACAAATTCAAAAAATCAAAACATACCATGCTTATTTTCTGACCACAACACTATGAAACTAGAAATCAACAAGAAAAAAATCTAGAAAGACCACAAACACATAGAGGTCAAGTACCATGCTATTAAACAATTACCAGGTTAACAAAGAAGTCAAAGAAGTAATAAAAAAAAAAAAAACTACATGGGGACAAATGAAAAAGAAAACACAATGGTCCAAAACCTTTGGGATGCAGCAAATGTTTTTCTAAGAGGGAAGTGTATAGCAATACAGGCCTACCTCAAGAAGCAAGAAAAAGCTCAAATAAACAACCTAGCCTTACACCTAAATGAGCTAGAAAAAGAAGAACAAATAAATCCAAACCCAGAAAAAGGAAAGAAATAATAAAGATTAGAACAGAAATAAATGATATAGAAACAAAAAAAACAATAGAACAGATCAATGAAACCAGGAGCTGATTCCTCGAAAAGATTAGCAAAATTGTCTAGCAAGACTCATAAATAAAAGAGAGGATCCAAATAAACAAAATTACTAATGAAAGAGGAAAAATAACAGTCAACACTACAAAAATACAAACAGTTATAACAAAATGTTATGAAAATCTACATGCCAACAAATGGGACAACTTAGAAAAAGTGGATAAATTCCTAGAAACATATAATCTATCAAAACTAAATCAGGAAGAAACAGAAAATTTGAACAGACCAATCACCAGCAATGAAATTGAATCATTAATAAAAAAAATTCCCAAAAAAGCAAAAGTCCAGGATCATATGGACTCATAGGTGAATTGTACCAAACATGTAAGGAAAAGTTCATACTCATTCTTCTCAAACTATCCCAAAAAAATACAAGAGGAAGGAAATCTTCCAAATTCATTCTATGAGGCCAGTATTACTCTGATATCAAAAGCAAATAAAGACACCACAAGAAAGAGAACTACAGGCCAATAACTCTCATGAATATATACATAAAATCCTCAACAAAATATTAGCAAACCAAATCCAACAATATATCTGAAAAACCATATGCCACAATCAAGTGGGATTTATTTCCTGGATGCAAGTGTGGTTTAATGTTCATGAAACAATCAAGGTGATATATCACATCAATAAGAGAAAGGATTAAAACCACATGATCATTTCAATAGATGCAGAAAAAGCGTCTGACAAAAGTACAACATCTATTCCTAACAAAAAAACCTCTGCAAAGTCAGTCTAGAGGGAATATATCTCAACATACTAAAGGCCTTATATGAAAAATCCACCTCATACTAAATGGTAAAACACTGAAAGCTTTTCCCCTAAAGACAGGAAGAAGACAAGGATGTCTACACTCACCATGTTTATTCAACATAGTACTAGAAGTCCTAGTCATAGTACTAAGGCAAAATAAAGAAACAAAAGATATTCAAATTGATAAGGAAGAAGTAAAACTCTAATTGCAGATGACATGATACTATAAATAGAAAACCCTAAATATTCTACAAAAAAAACTACTAGAACTGATAAATTAATTCAGTAAAGTCACAGCATACAAAATCAATGTACAGAAATCTGTTGTATCCCTATACACTAATAATGAAGCAACAGAAAGTGAAAGTAGGAGAACAATCCCATTTAAAATTGCATCCAAAACAGTAAAATATCTAGGAATAAACTAACAAGATGAAAGACCTATACTCTGAACACCATAAAACTCTGATGAAAGGAATTCAAGATGACACAAAGACATTAAAAGACATTCCATGCTCATAGGTTGAAAGAACAAATATTGTTAAAATGTCTGTACTACCTAATGCAATCTACAGATTTAATGCAATCTCTATCAAAACACCAGTAGCAAAACACAACTAGAACAAACAGTCCTAAAATGTGTATGAAACCACAAAAGACCCCAAACTGTCCAAACAATCTTGAAAAAGAGAAACAAAACTGGAGGTACACAATTCCAGATTTCAAGTTCCATTACAAAGCAGTGGTAATTAAAAGAGTATGGTACTGGCATAAAAAGAGACACACAGATCAACAGAACAGACAATCCAGAAACAAACACATAATTATATGGTCAACTGATCGTTGACAAAGCAGGAAAGACTACTCCACAAGAAAAAGAGAGTCTCTTCAACAAATTGGGATAGGAAAACTAGACAGCAACAAGCAAAAGAATGAAGCTGGACTACTTCTTTATACCATCCACAAAAACAAATTCAAAATGGATGAACCTAAATGTGAGACCTGACACCATAAAAATCCTTGAAGAGAGCACAGGCAATAATCTCTCTGACATTAGCCATAGCAACATTTTTCTACATATGTTTTCTGAGGCAAGGGAAATAAAGGTGAAAATAGACTATTGGGACTATGTCAAAAAATATATAATAATTCTGCAGAGCTAAGGAAAGAGGCAACAAAACTAAAAGGCAATCTGTAGAATAGGAGAAGATATTTGCAAATGATATATCTGATAAACAGTTAGCATACAAAATATACAAAGAACAGATACAACTCAATACTCAAAAAAAAAATCCAATTTTTAAAAATGGGCAGAAGACATGAATAGATGTTTTTCCTAAGAAGACATACAGATGGCCAAGAGACAATTGAAAAAAAAATGCTCAATATCACTTATCATCAGGAAAATGTATATTGAAACCATATTGCAGTATCATCTCACACCCATCAAAATGGCTAAAACAAAAAGAAACAACAAGTGTTGGTGAGGACGTGGAGAAAAAGGAACCCTCTTGCACTTTAGGTAGAAATGCAAATTGGTGCAGCCATTGTGGAAAGCAGTATGGAGATTCCTGAAAAATTAAAAAATAGAACTGATCCAGTAATCACACTACAGGGTATTTACCACCAAAATTCAAAAAACACTAATTCAAAAGGACAAATACATCCTATATTTATTGCAGTATTATTTACCATAGCCAAACTATGGATATAGTCCAAGTGTCCATCAATAAATGAATAGATAAAAAATGGAATGGAATATTATTCACCATAAAAAAAGAATGAAATCTTGCCATTTGCAACAACATGGATAGAGCTAGAGAGTATTATACTAAGTGAAATAAGTCAAAGACAAATACCATATGATTTCACTCATCTCTGGAATTTAAGAGAAAAAAACAAATGAGCGAAGGGGAAAAAAAGAAAGATAAACCAGGAAATGGATACTTAACCATAGAGAACAAACTTACGGTGACCAGAGGGGAGGAAGGTGGGGGAGGGGGATAAGGGGTACAGATTAAAGAGGACAGTAGTGATGAAAAAAAATGGAATGGAATGGAATGGAACAAAATGGAATGAAATGAAATAGAAACAACATATTAACTGTGTACCTAGCTATAATACAGACACAGTTATAGTAACTCTAGGTCTTGGGACAGAGCAATGAACAAAGCAGACATATTCCCTGCTCTCATG
>NC_043704.1:88693968-88705145 GCF_006229205.1 Suricata suricatta | reverse complement strand
TTTTTTAAGAACTATGGAAACTTTTGACAGCGAAGAAGGCCTAGAGTAGAAAGCAATTATAGTAATGGAATCATGAAAAAGAAGGTAGAGATCATATAAGGTGGATAAATCATCACCAAAAAATTCCAGTGAGAGAGGAGAAGATATGGAGAGAGGAGATGCATACGGTCACTTAGAAAGAAATACCCGACACAGTTACAGATTTTCTCCACCTTGTCATCATCATCCCACTCCAAAAACGAATGTCTCACTCAGAATGATCTTCCTTGGTTATTCGCTTGTCAAAACTAAAATCTTACCTTCTACATAAAGTGTTCTGGACTTATTCATGAGGATGGTATTTTTTTTCAAGGAGGAAAAATAAAACTTCCTCAACAAACAGAAAAAAAAGTCTAGTGAACATTTCCTAAGGCAAAATCAACTCCCATGTTTAAAACAAAAACGAAAACAAATCCTCACACCAAAACTCTATGAAAAATGTTCCTAAAATAACCAAGGACTGATTTGTACAAATCCTGTCTTACTCTTTAATTTCTCTGGCATAGTTGTGTGCCCTTCTGGGGTGAGAGCCAAATATGCTTTGTTCCTTCTGTATAAAAATAAATCTATAGAAGGTCAAGAAAAAGCAGTAGTTTTGGAAAAATATATTGACTAAGTTGAATGGAAAAAGAAGGCAAATACTGGATAATATATGCAATATGACATCTTTGCCTTAATAATTTGTATGTTGAAAAACTAGTATTTAATCACTAATTGATAGATAATGGCCTCCAATCTGTCATTCACTTTTTTAGGTTGAACAATAGCCAGACTAATGGTTTTCACTTCTGATTTAGGGGAGGGGGAATTGGTCTATTACACTCTTCATGGAAGTATAATTTGAAACCCTTCACAAGTGAATCAAATACCAAGACTACCCTCTCCTTATCCCTCAGCCCCACTGGAGAATTGCTAGCATATAGATGAACTGTTGTGAATAAAACCAATTCTATCCTCTTTTGCTAAGCCTCCCACACCAGAGGAGGAAATATCCATATTTTTAGTCAAATACAGCTACATAAGACCTTACCTAATACGTAATACCAATATTGCTAAGGTGGATCATATGAGGTATTTATCTATTGACTCCCCAAAAGGCCAACAGAAAACCTGTTAAACAATGAACACTAAGTTTATTAGACCTGGTTAGTAACACCACCTTGACAGTGTGAGTAGTGTCTCTGAAAAAAAGTGGTATGGAAAGGATATTTGTAGATCTTGGGGTCTGGGCCCAAATGATTTAAGGCAGGTTTCCAAGGCATAAAACAGGGAAAATCTGTAGCATAATAGTTTCTGATTGGTGGACACTGAAGCAAGTGTCTTGGTAAGTAAGCTATTGCTTGAGGAGCAAGCTGCTTGCTCAGGTGTGTAATCTATTGCTGAGAAAGGAAGGCTGTTTATCCAGATGAGCAAATTATTTGCCTGAACAAATTAGTTTTCAAAAATGTCCTGAAGTAAAACAAAACAAAACAAAACAAAACAAAAAACAAAAAAAACACCTGAAGCAAACAGTGAGGTTATTTACTGGTTTACTGTCTTACCTTCCTGAATAAGAATTTCCTACAACAAATATTTAAGTCTGGCTAATGCAGGTGGTCTTAGTTATTAGTTGTGAGGGTCAAGTTATATGGATTCTGGTGGTCTCCTCACTAAAAATGACAGCAGATGATTAGAAACAAACCAAAAGATTATTCAGAGCTGTGAGCAGAAAAACAAGTCACCAGATCATTACTTGGAAAGACAGGGACTAGGCAGGGAAGCCACATGAGAAGTCAATCATGTGAAGTAAGTCATCACAGAGACCAAGAAAAGTAACAGTGTCCATTTGTTTATTGGCAATGTTTCTTAAATTCCACATTTCACTCATATGTGGAATTTAAGAAACAACAAAATGAGCAAAGGAAAAAAACAGAGAGAGACAAACCAAGAAAGGGACCCTTACCTATAGAGAACAAACTGGTGGTTACCAGAGAGGAGGTGGTTGGGAAGATGGGTTAAACAGGTGATAAGGATTATGGAGTACGCTTGTGATGAACACCGTGTGGTGTGGAAGTGATGAATCACTGTTTTGTACACCTGAAATTTAAATTAGATGCTGGAAGCCATTTCGGAAGTAAGGTGGGTTTGCAAGGTGGGGGCCTCCCGCTGTCAGATGGTGACCCAAGTCTACACCCACTCAATTTTTGCTTGAGTACAGACTCCCAAGGCTCCTGGCTGACTGGTATCAAAACTTGTGAAGGAACTTATAGGATTTTCTTCTTTTGTGTTTATGAGAGCAAATACTACATTTCCCTAGAAATCTGTTTTTCTTCCCCTCAAGAAAACAGGCTATCGACCCCTGATCACAAAAGAACTAAACCTTGCTTTTGCTATGCTAAAAACATTTTCTTGTATTTGAATGCTAAATATACCTTCCCTCCCCATATGATCAGCACCTTAGTCACCTATATCAATCACTATTGATAAAGATTATGCATGAGTCTTCTATCAATCTATGTTCGGGAAATTTTTACATACCAAAGCTGACTCTCTGGTCAGTGCAGAGATGCCTGCCTAGTGAGCAGAAAGAAGCTGAGGCTCTCTCACTCCCTTTCTCCAACACCATCCATCCTTCAGGGAGCCCTGGACCTGCTGGGGCTGGACTCTGGCAATTAGATGTATGGGAACTAACTAAATAAAAACTTTATAAGATAAAAAAATAAAGGTATTCAAATATGTATATATACATTTTTTTGAGACAGAGAGAGAATACAGCAGGGGAGAAAAGACAGAGCACAAATGGGGAGGGGAGAGAGAGAGAGAGAGAGAGAGAAAGAGAAGCGAGAATCTCAAGCAGGCTCCATATTCAGCACAGAGCCCAATGGATGTGGGGCTCAGCCCCACAACCTTGGGATCATGACTTTAGCCAAAACAAAGAGTGAGATGCTCAACCAAATGAGCCACCCAGACACCCCCAGTTTTCTTTAACAGTGAAAGCACCTAAAATTAGTCTATAGGTCACAAATTTCCAATACAGATAAGTTCTAGAGTTTAAGGGACAAGATTAGATAGGATTTTGTGATGCCTGTCTAGCCCAACATCAGAAAAATAGACCAGAGTTCAAGACAGAAGAGTGTCTCAGTACTGAAAGAGCTGGTGTTTGATGTACTTTGAAAATAAGGCCACAGACCTGGAATATTTTCAAAAATGACTTTTCCATTTAATTAAAAGTCTGCATGCAGAAAGAAATGAGGGCAGCAACCACCAGAATTCTGGCAGATGTCTCACCTCAAACCTTAAGACATCACTGTGTGTGTTTCGTTTTCTATAAAAGCACATCCCATAATTCTCTCCTTTCCACATCCTTCCAGGAATTGTTTTTGGATCCACAGGGAAGGAAGCCTCTTACACTCAAGAGTAAACAAATTTCAGAGAGGCTAAAACATTTATTTGAGAAGTATTTTGAGTACCTAGTTTGAAAATAGTGAGAATGATAATAAATGAGGTTAAATATATTTTTGATAAGAGATTCAGATATGTACACTGAAACTGAAGGTATTACTGTAAACAAGATAAAATACACATCTGAAGCATTAGATAAACACTGTAATGAAGGATAGTCAAAAATATATTTAACCTCATTTATTGTCATTCTCACTATTAGGACTCTAGGATAAGACAAATAAAATTTGTTTCATAGAGTAAAGCATTCAAGATTCTTCTGTTATTTAGAGTTTTAACCAAATTTGTGATGTGGGGACTCCTTTCTCTTCAGTCACTGGAGTCTGTCCAGAATCTGCCTCCTACAGCAATAGCCAAAAGAGGAAACTCCAAACATTGATAATTTTTCACAGTAAAAGTATTTTGCAGAGAGAAACTAAATTTTTCTTTTAAATTAAAATACCACAAAAGGTTTTATAAACTCAAACACCAAAGAGTAAAAAAGCTTAGAAATGGAACCATTATGTCAACATGACTTCAGCATCTTCTTTGAATTGTTCAAGGCTGACAGCATCCTCCCAAAATTAGAAATAAAGAAAAAAGGTCAGTTTCTAAATAGTGTGAATGGCTTGAAAATAAAGACCCATTCTTTTGCAGGTCTTCCACTCTCCCCTACTTGTAAGAATTTGTATATTATACTGCCATCATCTGTAAGTAAGATAATTAAAACAAGAGTCTGTGTCTGTGAAAAATCATTTCCTGACCCCCTCATCCTGCTCTAACTTTTGTTTGCTGCCCATGAATAGCATCTGAGCAAAATTAAACATCTCCACAGAGGAAAAAGTCAGGCTGCACAGCCTATTATAAGGGATGCTTGCATGGTACAAGAATTGGCATAATGACATCCTGCTTCATAATGACTATTCCCAGGTACCGAAATTACAGGCATCTTCTAAACCCAGGCAGAATTCTGACCATCTTGGCTGCATCTATTTTCCGTCTTTCAAGCTTGATAGTCATTCCTTTCATAAAGATAATGAGTGTCACGCTGGATTATACAACCCAGCCACATCTGTTCCCTCTTGTTTTCTAGATATTACATTCATTGTATTTCACAGCATGAGCTTCCAATCAAGATCCCACTTATTGCTGCATGATAAACGTCACAGATGAAAAAGTGGCCCAGGGCCAAAGTCCTTATAATAGCTCTGGCCCATCAAAGCCACTCATTGCTCACATTTTTCCTTGGACAACAGTGGTACCATAGTTTTGCCTTTTCAAAACTTCGAAACTTTCTGCCCAATATTTGTATAAATATGCCAGTTGTGAAATGGCTGACATGTCTTTCCCGTGCGCTTCACTATTTGGAGTCATTCTGTTATTCTACTTCTTCATCGTGCTCACCATCCATAGCACTTCATCCTTTAGGGGAGGAAAGCACGTGATGGAGGGCCCATCACACGGGACAGCACTGTACTGCTCACAGCTCTCGGAAAAAGCAGGATCTAGGAGGTTCAACACCTGCGAGGAAAAGAGACTTTGGAGGTAATCCAAAGCCCCAATTAACCAGGTTACAGTGTTTTCTAGAATCAGTCCTAAAAAGCATCAGAAACTTTAGAGTTCTTCAAATCCGAGCACCTTATTAGAATAAGAATACTGACACTCAGAAAGGTTAAGTAAGTTATGTAGCCACATAGCTGCATGGCTACGGAGCAGTATCAGAACCAGAACATTCAGCGCTGTGGCATGCTCTCCAGATGCCACACCTGCCCCCGTTACCAAGAGTCAATGCGAGTTTCTATTGAATCAAACAATCAGAATTTTTTCCTGTTATGCTAGACATTTTGGAATCTTATTTCTAAAATCATTTCTGAAAATAGGAACCCAGTTTTCTATCCTTATACATTAAATACATTAGCAATGACTGAACTTTCTTTGATGATTGACCTGCTGAAAAGTTGGCATTTTGCAGCTGAGTGATTAGAGTAAGGTAGATGAAAATGTAAAAGTTGTAGGTGACCAGATGAAATCTATACTGACTTAAATTGAATTACCACTTTGAATACATCCTGACTACCTTCTTATAGTTTTCTTCTCTCCCCTAAGGTTAAGGAAAAAAACCAATTTGGGTTAGTTAATGGTTTCACATAATTGAGGCTTTTCTGCATTTATCTTGGGATTTAAATTACAGGACAGTCCTGATACAATATAAAAGTTAGCCCAATTTTCCAACTCTAAACGATTTTTCTCCATTTATCTCGTCAGAATCCCTATTCGATCTAATGTTGCAGTCCTTGTGGTAAGCTTTGGGAGAAGGTGAAAAGAGAAATCAAAATAATTTAAGAAACAGTTGTTCTCTATTCTTTCCTTTTTCCCTCTACTGATACAGAAGCTCTAAGTTGTACTTCTGGTTTTTAATTATTACTCTAAAGTTTCAAAATCATGTCATCTTCCTGACCCAGACCTTGCTGTGCTTCTGTACTCTGACCTCTCTTTCCTTTTTTTTTTTTTTTTAAACATTAATCTCTTTCCTTTGAGGTTCATTTCTTATGTTTCTTTCAATAATGGTCCATGGTAGCAAACACCCCTCTTAAACCTTATCGATCTGCAAGAATCCTTATTCCTCCCTCTCTCTTGCATGATAGTGCAGTTGGATATGGAATCCCAGAGCAATATGGATATGGAATTCCTTGCCCTCCCCCATGTGAATGTATTACCCCATGGGTGTCTGCCTTCTATTGTTGCTGTAGCTTATTAGCCTAATTTTCTTTTTCCTTTTTTTAAGCTAATCATGTTTTCTCACTAGCAACTCTTAAGATTTTCAGTTTATCCATATCTCCTGCTGTTTCATTATGATGCACCTAGATATGGCTTTATTTTTATGTATTCTGCTTTGTTCTCAAGATGTACTTTTAGTGGAGGATGTAGGCTTTTTTTATAATCCTGGTAATTTCTCAGCTCTTTTCTGGATATATTTTTTTCTGCCCTTCCTTCTGAAAGCCTATTATTCTAGAAAGCCTATTAAACATGTACTAAGCTTCTCACACGTGCTTCTACATACCTTAACTGCTCTGTCATTTTATTCCCCTGTATCACCAGGCTATGTTCTGGGAGCAATCCTCCATACCAACTGCTAATTGGCTGATTATCTTTTCAACTTCATCCAATCTTGAGTTTATAGTAAATGATGATTTTTTTTAATTTTAGTGACAAATTTCTTTCATTTCCAAAATTTCCAGTGGTTCTTCTCTGTATCTATACAGTCTTCTTTCATTTATGCCCAGATGTGTTTCTCTTATTCTCTTTGGATATTCTTTTTTTTTTTATCTCTTTGGAGCTCCTAAATAAAATTTTTCCAACAATACAATTTTTTAAACAAGTGGAATGAATTCACCTACTAATTGTTGATTTTCTTGGTTATCTTAATATTTGTTTTATTTGAATGATTCAAATTTTTGGTTTGGAGACTCTTGAATGTGGGTATTTTTCTTGGCACTCTCTATAGATTCATAATACGTCTGACTAGATGTTTTGCTACTGCTGCTACCAGTTCTTCAAGGGACCTGAATTAGATCCCATACGACTCTTGACCCGTGAAGATAAGAGACACATCACTGATGGGGACACTGTGCTAGTAGGTGGCTTATCGCAAATCCTGTTTACTAGGCTGTTTCAGAGGTATTTCACTTCTCTAAGCTCACAAATTTATAGCCTTTTTGGACATTTTTACCCCAACAGAACTGAATACCTGACTAGTTTTCCCTGCCTCTGGCTCTGGAGTCTGAAACCATTCTCTGCACACATTCTTTAATTCTGTTCTATTCTGGGGCCAAGGTGGTAGTGATTTCAATATGACTATTTTAATAATTACTAGTTCCATTTATCAAATATTTCTACTCTTCTTTCTAGACAGTGGGATTTTATTTCTCCACTGTGGACATGGCCTTGGAACTTGATCTGGCAAATGAAATATAAGTGGATGTGGCAATGTGTCTTCTAGACAGACACTGTAGAAGCTAGTGTATGACTCATCATGCCATAGCAGCCAGCAAAGCCCCAAACCCATCACGTGGACGTCAAGGTGAGGACATCATGGAGTAAAGCTTGGAGTCAACTCACAATGAAAATGTAAGATGAACAAGAAACAAACTTTTCTGTTTTAAGCCACTAAGATTTTGGTGTCATTTGCTACTACAGCATAACCTGGACCATCTTCACAGATGTAGTTGTTAGATTTTTTTTAATTAAAAAAAAATTTTTTTTACCTGTTGTGTTTGGAGCAGAGAGAAGCTTAAAAGCATAAGTTTACAATCCAATCTAGCTAGAGGTCCAATCTGTATCTCTAAGGAACTTTAAATATGGTGATATAAACAAAATAAACATGCATGAAACACTAAGTGAACCATACATGTATGTGTTTTCATGTCAAAGTGTGAGGGTTCACTAACAAATATTATAAATAGCTCAACTGAACATAATCAAGTTCTTCCTCGAGTCTTACAATTCTGAATGTATTTCTTATAAATGGAGACTTCCAATCCCTTTTTTTCTGTAAAATACATTTTTAGTAGGTTGATCTCTTTGCTATTGCTTAGTAAATTTCACTGTCTGTTTTCAAAAACTCTCTGGCCAGGAACCTCGGTAGATAAATCTGGGAACCAGCAAATTTATCTATACCCCTTTCTTTTGTTTCCTGTCTTTGTTCTTTCTCTGTAAAGAACCTACTTCTCCTTTCAGAATCTCTTTGCCTATGGCTCCTCACTTAATCAGTTCTCACCCACTTAAAAAACTTTCTCTCAAAAAAGTAAAATTAAAAATAATTTAAAACCTTCTCTGAGCTCATAATCATATGTCAATCATGTGTGTCATTTAAGAAGTGGCAAACATTGCTGGAGATGTGGAGAAAGGGAGACCCTTGTGCATTGTTGCCAGGAAGGTAAATTGGTGTAACTAATGTGCTAAATGGATAGAGGCTATAGAGGTTCCTCAAAAAATTAAAAATAGAAATAGCATATGATCCAGTAATTCTATTGCTGGATAACTCCCCAAAGAAAATAAAAACATTAATTTGAAAAGATATTTGCAACCCTAAAGTTATTGCAGCATCATTTACAATAGCCAAGGTACAGAATCAACCTGAGTGTTCAATAATAGATGAATGGACATACACACACACACAGCCACAAAAAAGGATGAGATTTTGCCATTTATAACAATATGAATGGACCTAGAAGATGTTATGATAAGTGAAATAAATCAGAAAGAGAAAGATGAATACTATATGACTTCCCTTACATGTAGAATTTTAAAAAGAAGATAAACAAAACAAAAATGGAGTCATAAATGGAACAAACTGGTACTTGCCAAAAGGGCAGGAAGTTGGAGGGATGGGTGAAATAGTGAAGGGGATTAAGAGGCAGAAAGATCCAGTTATAAAATAAATAAGGCCCAGGGTTTAAAAATATGTCATAAGGCATACAGACGAGAGACTGAGTGAATGTGTAAGCCACACTAATATGTTTGGATCATTTTGATCACAGAATTTCACCTAATATTATGTTATTTTGTATACTAGCCCCACTTCATTAAAAGTCCTCATAAGTACTATTTTAATGACTATACATTCCTTCAAATTGACATATTATGATTTGTTTAAGGATAACTTGAATGTTGTGTATTTGTGTTTTTTCCACCATTGTAAATGTCATAACAGTAAACATCTTTATAAATCTTTGCTTGTTATATAGTTCATCTCTGTTTCCTAGAAGCAGCACTTCTAATCAGTTCAAAGAAGCCAGTCATAATTATGGCCCTATTCCAAGTTCTCATGTTTTCTTAGATGAGAAAAATGTTGCCATACAAATCATTTTAGACCATGTATAAAAGTGTGCTCTATGTATATGCATAGCTATTGGACTTGGTACACAGAAGTAAGACAGAGGCATGGCCAATTTTAAAAGCATATCCTAAATAATATTTTACATTGTTGTCTTAATTAGGGACACATTAAGTTTTATCCATTTAATGTTCCCTAGTGGGGGGAAATGGATTTTTGTACTTAATTTCTGACTTAAACATTACCATGAGTGTCCATGTTTTTGTTAGTTTCTCTGGAGAACAAGATAGCAGGTCACATCTTGTTCTCTGACTGGGAGCATCGCATTTTTTACAGAAATGAGTCAGAAGGATTTCTGAGGCAGATGGCTCTCCTGAAAAACCAGAAAAGCCTTCACTTAAATAACTTAGTCATGGACATTTTAGAGCAGGATAAGACCCTCCAAATCATCTAGTCCAATGCTAAGTGTGATATGCATTCTGTTAGTGGTACAAAATGCAGACTGCATAAATGACAGAAACAGCATAATCATGGAAACATTGTTCCTGGTATGATTTTCAGTGGTGTCCCATAAGTGTACTTCCTTTGAACTGAAGTCTATTTATTTGTTTTTAGGATTACATTTATTGCAAGCGATGATACTTCTATATTTGTTATTTATTTTAAATATTTTAAAAATATTTTTAGTATTTAAAAACACATAATTTTAAATATTTATTTTAAATATTCTAAATATTCTCTTTCAAATAAATATTTTGTACAAGTCAGGTGAGACCATGAAATATAACAGGCGCAAAAGCAGACAGTTGGATTTATAAATGTGTAAAATCCTTGAGGGAGGTCCATAAATAACCAAAGTTTGAGGAACAACTGTTCTAGGGCAACCTTCTCATCTGCTGTTAAGAACCAAAGAGGTGAAGTGATTTACCCCAAATCACCCACTGTACAAGCAGCCTGCAGACCTCCTGCTCCTGGTGCAGTTCTTGGTTCGTATCTACCCCGCTGCTCTGCAATGTTCTCCTGCAACAGGCATATTCACTCCCCTGTTCCGAGCAGGATGAGTCAAGTCTTATAAGTGAGAAATGTGGCAAAATTAAGGGAACGTATTCAAAGTGTCTTCTTTTTAAGAAGTAGCTGTCATATCCATCAAAATTAAGTTGCTGTCCTTCACACTCCCAAAGACAATCATTATACCATTTCTTGTGGGTGCATTGAGCCAGAACTGCAGAGATAATAGGTTATTATAGAAAAATTTGGCTTTGACATTTGTATAATAAATTTGCAGCCAATTAGATGAAAAATACTCCATTAGATAAAGTGAGTGTACCAATTACCGTGAAGATGGCCTACTGCTAATAATATAATTGAAATCTGGAGAGAGAGAGAGGCTCAGCCCTCCAGAAGCTCACTGCGTCAGGACAGTGATACAATCATGGAAACATTTGTGCTCTCAGTCACTTTCAGTTGTTCTTAGAATTTTCCTAATTGCATGTCATTTTCATGAATATATTAAAATCATGCCCCGTAATTAACTCCAAGATATTTCAGCTCTCTGTCACAAAGCGTAAAAAAAAAAAAAAAACCAGCTACACATCTCTCCATTATAATACATGTCAACACGTAGCATTGAGAACCCAAAAAATGCTATTTTGGGGGTGAAAATATCAAGCCTATAGCTAGGTAGGTAGTGACTGCTTTTCAGTTAATCTTAGAAAGGGAGTACTTTACTTCGCTCAGCATGACACCCTCAAGGTCCATCCACTTTCCTACAAATGGCCATATGTCATTCCCTCTCATTGCCATGTAGTACGAAGTAAGCCAGGCAGAGAAGGACAGAAACCATATGTTTGCACTCATAGGTCTAACAGGAAACATTCAGAAT
>NC_043704.1:88664764-88693868 GCF_006229205.1 Suricata suricatta | reverse complement strand
AAAAAAAAAAAAAAGAAAGGGAGTACTTTAGACTCACCGACAGGGAAAAAGAAACTCATCCACACAGTGAGCTCAGCAGCTGTGAAGGAGCCGTGAGTGGCCAGCTGCCAAGGTGCTTCACTCTCAATCGAACAAAACGGGAACAAGTGTGTTCTAAGAAACAATCCTGCAAAGCGATGGCCTAGTACTGAATTCTTTTTCATCTTCAATGATTTTGTGGCCCATATGAATTTAAAATGTAAAATGAAATATTTATCAACAATCAAAAACAGACATGTCGGACTGCGTTATCTGAATTCAATGCTTCTTTCCTCTCAGAGAATAGAAGGCCGCTTCAGAGGAGCGCTTGTTCCGCCTGCCTCAGCAAAGCCTCCTTCCAGGGGACGCGCTATGGAATTTTAACCCTGTCGCTTCAAAGGAACTTTCCTAAGGAATGTTACTTCACATTCAAGTAAGAATCAAATACAAGGTGCCCACCATCTTTATTCCAGAACTTTAAATTATTTTTCATTAGTAAAATATAATAATAATGGTTACCATTTTAAGTGTGGTATTATTATTATTATGTGCCATAAAGAACAAATATTTTTTATTTTTTACTTATTTTATCTTTACAAAAGCCTTGCAAAGTAGGTGTTAATACTTGCCATTTCATATGTGAGGAAAATAAACCTGAAATGTGATAAATTATCAGCTACGAAATGGTAGAAACTGCATATGGACCGAGATGTTGGTCTCCTAAATACTGATGTCTTCTCACTTAGTGTGAGGCCTCTCCTCTACAAAATTTCTTCTTTTCCTAATTCCCTACATCTGTATCTGAAGAGTCCTCTTGTCATCACTCTCTGGACTGTTGGCAGGGTTCCATTTGCATCCTGTTGGTCCCACCATCTTTTAATGATCACAAAGGTAAACTTTTGGTCCCTGTATCTCAGTGCCCCTTGTCTCCTATCAGATTCCCTCCTCGTGCTGGCCTTTGCTCTTTCCAGATTCCTATGCTTTGTATAATTCTTTAATACCATCCGCTGCCTTGATCTCCCAGCCATATCTAGGTTATTTCTAGAATGCCCAGGAGGACTCTAGCAGACACCTGATCCCCAGGTAAAGTATTTAGAGACAGCCTACTGATCTTACTCCTTGACCCTGAGTTTAGATTTACATACTCAACTAAACTGATTAAATTGACTAATAGCCTAAATCAAATTCATGAAGTCAATTTGACCTAAAATTTAAAAGTTGATTGAAAAGTATAGCTAGCTCTTCTCAAAGCCTTCTACTGACGTTCAGGTATTCTGTCTTACTCCATTTCTTTCAAAATCTTGCCTAAAATCTGGATGAAAAGGCCATAGATATTAAGTAACAGAGAAACTTGCTGATTTCCTAACACTCTTAGGTTGACAAGGTCTCCAAACTTTCAACCGTCATTCCTCATTTCCCTCCAGAACTTGCTGAATAGAAATGCACAGCATATTCACACACACATACACACATGTCTGGGGTGGGGATAGCCAGAGTAGGAAAACTTCAGTAGGAAACTTAATGGCTGCAGTTTTCAAAACTGTTTTCCCACTTGCAAGGCACAGGTCATGATAATATCCATTTTCTTTTTTTTTTTAATTTTTTTTAATGTTTTATTTATTTTTGATACAGAGAGAGACAGAGCATGAGAGGGGGAGAGGCAGAGAGAGAAGGAGACAGAACCGGAAGCAGGCTCCAGGCTCTGAGCTAGCTGTCAGCACAGAGCCTGACGCGGGGCTTGAACCCACGAACGTGAGATCTGACCTGAGCCGAAGCCGGAGACTTAACTGACTGAGCCACCCAGGTGCCCCGATAATATCCATTTTCAACCCACCATGTCTTTCATGGGGCCCTGTGGATGGGTGCATGGGTTATACTACCTATTTCCATTAAAACAAAGAGGCTTATCTTAAATCTCTAATTGTTTTTAACAGCTTCACTCAGTATCCCCATAAGAACCTGCTGTAATAGAACCACATTAAGAAATGTGCCCTGTTTTGCCAGAAGTACAGTCTCTACTGGCCATATTTTCTGGTTTAATCATCATGACCCCACGTAAAAAGTTATAGTGTCCCCTTGTAAAGTAAGAACAAGAGGAGACAGAATATCTCAATCCAAGACTACCTCTAAACTCCATACTTTATCTCAATCTCATCCTCCCCATCCCATTTATTCCCTTTGTGGCATTGTCCTTTGGCCCGTATATTGTCTTGCCAAGGTGGTGACTGAGAAGGGTTTTTTTTCCTTAGTCACATCATTAATGAGCTAGAATAACTTGCCTTACATGTGTCACAGGCAGCTGCCATATAGAATTTCAATTTTTCCAGCCAGGCAGAGCTGTGTGTTCTTAAAACCCAAAGCAAATGCCATAGTGTGCACTGCCAGTGGGATCCTCTTTGTTAGCAACATAAAAAGTCCATTTCACTCCAGAAATAGCAGCCTCTTCCCCCCCCCCTTTTTTTTCAACACAGCACACAAGACAGTAAAGTCTCTGTCACACTATTTATGGAAATCATTTATGACTGCACTTGGACGTTCAGGCGTTTCTGCCCAGGCTCTGTTCGCCACCTCCAGGAATCCTGCCAGTCTGATGGACTCACATCAGATGCATTAGGACTTTGTTTTTTATTGTCCTACTGGTATCCTATCACTATTGCTGTAATAAAGAGTTTTATTTCAGAACCAAACAATTATTTCCTAGGATATGTTGAAGCTAGAAAATTGGTTTGTACCTCAAGGAGCAGTGAGAATGCAGGAAAATCTGCTCTCTTGCCACTGCATTGATTCCTGGAGGTAGACAGGAATGGATGAGAATTAAAATGCTCTCCATCCAGAGAATTGTTCAAAAAGAGCTTGATTAAGTGCACAATCTTTCCAGAAGGGCTGCCAAAATTGTAGGCCTAGTTTTAAGTCACAGAAGCAGTCTGATAAATTGACACTTAAGACCCAATATTCAAATGCTCAGACCTATATTTTTACTGCTATAAATTCAGAAGGAAAAGGGAAAATATCGCCAGCACTGCCACATTTTTGACAACGTGGATATTTTGCTGGATATTTCTACTTGAGTTCCATCATTCATCATGCAATAAGTAATTTATTAATTGCCTTCTGTGTGCTATATACTCCACTTGGTACTAGGTAGTTCCCAGTCCCCATAGAAAAAAGGTCACAGGTAATTCTACTGTAAAGTGATGAGTATTCTGCTGCAGGATTCATTAGGACTTTACTGGTTCCCATGGGAGGCTCTCCTAGCGCTGGCTGGAAAGTAGAAACATTAAAGATTCTCTCACAGCTCTCAATCTGAGTCTTGAAAGACAAGCAGAAGTAGGCTAGCAGGGAGGGGTGGGAAGGACACAGGCAATGGCAGAGAGGATGGTGTGTGGGAAACCACACATCTTTCCAGGTAACCAACAAAGCTACATGGAGCCAGCCAGCTGTCCTGCCATCACATTATTCACATATTTAAATTTTTTTTAATGTCTTTTATTTATTTTTGAGAGACAAAGAGAGACAGTGTGAGCAGGGGAGGGTCAGAGAGAGAGGGAGACACAGAATCTGAAACAGGCTCCAGGCTCTGAGCTAGCTGTCAGCACAGAGCCCGACGCGGGGCTCGAACCCATGAACCGTGAGATCATGACCTGAGCCGAAGCCGGCCGCTTAACCGACTGAGCCTCCCAGGCGCCCCATATATTTAAAATTAAACTTAGTGTCCGTCCAGAACCCCATACCTTCTAATCTTTTTGAATTTATATTCAGGTTCAATGCCTTTTTCTTCTCATTTTTCCTTGGGTCTCTCAGTTTCCCATTCAATCCCGATTCTACCTCTTCTACCTTTCACACAGTTCTTTGGCTTTAATCTCCCCCTTTCCAATTCCACTGCCAATATATTAGTCCAAACCCTCTGTACCTTTTTCCTCGGCCTTGGCTATAACTACCTTTGCTTTCTGTTCTGGAATACATTCCATAACTGCTATTAGGTTGATTTTCTAAAACTTGATCATGTTGTTCTCTCTTCTCAAAAAAATGTGAATGCATTTACAGTATAAAGCTCATTTTTTTGGCCAAACAGGCAAGTGTTCCTTAATCTAGCCTCATGCTGCTTTTCAAATCATAGTTCCCTTTATGCATCTACAAAATCTATCCCTTCAGTCAAGTGGTTCTGCTTGTTCATTATATTTCCCTACTCAGTCTTTGTTTCTACCACAGCCCATACTTAAAATACCCCCAACCAAATCCTGTGTATTCTTTTTTTTAATGTTTTATTTTTAATTTTTTTAATTTATATTTGAGAGAGAGAGAGAGAGACTGCGAGCAGGGGAGTGTCAGAGAGAGAGGGAGAAACAGAATCTGAAGACAGGCTCCAGGCTCTGAGCTAACTGTCAGCATGAACTCACGGACCACAAGATCATGACCTGAGCCGAAGTCAGACGCTTAACCAACTGAGCCACCCAGGTGCCCGAATCCTGTGTATTCTTAAACAGTCTCACTCACATCCTCCATGCAGCCTCAAAGGACCAAACCATGGTTATTTCTCTCTCCTAAGAATCAGCAAGATTTGATGTTTTAAAAACAAGTTTAGTAAAGAAAGGGGAAGAAAAGTTTGTTGAGAACTACTAAATGTCAGATTATTTAGGAGTTAAGTATTATTTTACAAATAAGGAAACAGCAGTTAAAAGATACCAAATAATATGGTCAACATCACAAAGCTAACGTAGTTGAACCCAGGGCAATGTACGTCCAGTGTGCTTGGCCTTTTACCTCTGCCATATAGTCACTTCTCAATCACCATTCTTGTCATCAGTATCACTGCTACCAAAAATCTAGCAATTACCATGTACAACTGTCTGCTGATAACTTGAGATGATCCAACAAATATCTGATAGGAGTTCTAGAAGGGAACATAGAGAATTGGGAGAGGGTAATATTTAAAGAGATAATAATTCAAGAGTTTCCCAGAAGTATTGAAAGACATGAACGCTCAAATATAGAAAACACCACAAACCTAAGTAGACTGAATTAAAATGAATTCACCCCAGGACAGATTATAGTAAAAACAAAAAAGGAAAAAGTTTAAGTTCACTTTACTGTCCTGTTAGCCTCCAAGTATCCTCTTTTCAAATGCATATACCACTGAGAGGGACTGTATTCACTCATTTCTGGATAACTTACAGTTAATTGGTCTGTTTGTTTCTGGCTAGGTCACTTGGGTGAGAGGGCTCTGAGTTTCGCTAGAAGGGGCATCATTTTGGAACAGAAGCATTCACTCAGAAAACCAGCCCTGGATGAGTTTTGCAGTGTTTTTGGATATAAAAGAGGAAACATAATGAGAGCACTTGACACTAAGAAGAAGAGAAACTGAAAAAGGCAAGTAAAACAGGGTGTATGATGACGCATTCTCCACCTCAAATGTGGCTTTGGGTCAAGCCTACCAAGTGGCAAACAGGAATTTCAGAAAATTGTCATAAGCCACACTTAACTGTGAAGGCCTCAAAAACAAACTGCACTAATTCTATAATGGACACCTAAAAAAATGGTACAACGACATCATTATATAATACAAAAGGCATCAAAGAGCTGAGTTTTGGCCCTCGTTTCAGCATATACTGACCGTGTAATCTTAAAACTGCTCCAACATCAGCAACTACATACAGGTATAATGCTACCTGCTTTACTGATCTCATTTGTGAGAATGAAATGAGTTAAGAAATGTAAACATCCTATTAGTTTATAGCATGTGAAAACATATAAGGATTGCAGTTATTACATCAAATGAGCCACAGTATAGCAATAACCATCTACTGATGTTCTGTTTAATGAAGACCAACCATCAAGAGCTTCCTAAGAAAGGTCTTATGTGGTGACCTTTCAAAAGTATTTAAACAGACATTTTCCATCCTGTATAAGTGAATCATTCTCACGCTTATAATATGAACTCAAAGTAGATTCAAAGGTCACCTAGTCACCCATAAAATGTGTGACGGTAGCAACATTTTCAGTTCATTCTGAATGATCAGAGTCCAGTTGTGTTGTTCTCTACAGGTGGCCCACACTTGTGTGCTTCTCTGTCTGCATCCTTTCTTTCAAAAGGCATTGGAGCATATAATTACTTGATTTTCACACAAATGGCCAATGGTCTCAAATAACAGGGAGATGAGGCAAATTTAATTCTGAGAGCACAATTTCTATGCCTGTCATTGGAAATGTATCCATTTGACCTATTTTTGTTTGATTCAAATGAACACATTTTAAAAAGTTAAAATGGTCTGATTTGCTTATTTAAGAAATTCTCTTCACTGGCAAGCCCATATTTGCATGGTGTCTTAGATTTATCATGAGATACTGTGTTGGAGTAGAATCAGGCTAGACACAGCGAGTGCAAGTAAATTTAAAGGACTGCCTTGCAAATATTTCTTTAGGATTGAAACACATCATTGTTAACTCTAAGGACCAAATAAAGTAGATAAGAGCAATATTTAGGAAATACTTTCACTGCAATCATGTTGAAGGTCTCTATGCTATAGATGTTTAATAAATCCTCTGAGCTGACATGGGCATAAGGTAAGATGCTGAGAGATGAATCAGCTTCTCTACAGTTCAGACCCTCTAGCTACAGAAATATTCTAATGCCAAACCTTAAGCTATTAGAAATAGTGAAATAAATCTTTACTCTGAAAAGAATCTTGGTGACACTACATATAATTTGTTGATGCTAAATGGCATTAGGCCTTCCCTAGGCATTTCCTTTTCAATGTCTGTGTCTCATATTACCCTGGAAGAAAATATTAACAACTCAAAAACCTCATTGGTCCTTCACCTTGAAAAATTCCAGTTATATGTTTTTATTATAAAGTTAGAGATTAAAGCCATTGACTCTGGAGACAGGCATGCCTGGGTTCAAATCTGCTTTTTTAATTAGCTTATAATACAGTACTGTTTCCTTGAATTCATTAACTCTGGTATCTGACATATAAAATGGGGATAGTTATACCTGCCTCAGAGTGGCATTGGGACATAGTACTATGGTTAAAGGCCAGTTTACCTGGATTTAAAGCCGGGCTCACTGCCGACCAGCTGTGGGACCACAAATGCTTCAGTGCTGCCTCAACACTGCCATTTCAAAACGAGCCTCTTAGGACAGCTGCATTATTAAGCAAGATAATTGCTATGGAATGAATTCTTCTGCCTCCCCCTCCATTTATATGTTGAAAACTTAACCCCTAATGTGACAGCAATGGGAGAAAATGGGACTTTGGGGAGGTGATCAGATCATGAGCCCATTAATGGAAAAGAGACCCCAGAGGACCCCACAGAGCTCCTTCACCCCTTCGATTGTAGGAGGACACAGCAAGAGCCAGGAGGCAGGTCCTCACCAGCTACTGCGTCTGCTGGTTACGTAATCTTGAGCTTCCTAGTCTTCAGAACTATAAGAAATAAATTTCTATTATTTATAAGCCACCCAGCCAGTGATATTTTGTTATAGCAGCCCAAAAAGACTAAGGCTATAATCCGTATGTATAACTAGGGCTGCCAGATTTAAAGAGGAAAATTACAAGATGTTCAATTAAGTTTGAGTTCCAGGGGAAAAAAATAATCATAATATCTAGTCTTATACAAAAAGTATTCAGTTTCATCTAAAATTCAAATTTAACAGTACATCTTGCATTTTATCTGTCTACCTTACATATAATGTACTTACAAAAATGTTAGTCCCTACTAAGTAGCCAACAAGTAATATTCATGAATAAAAGGCTTACCACATACTGACTGCCCAATAAATGAGAGATATTGATAAAATTCCACCCCCACTGTCCCTCTCTTATAGTTTTGACTGCCAGAAGGCCCAAAACTAAGGCCACATATAAATTTCAAGTAAAATTGGTCTCAATAACACTCCCCCTTCATTCACATTGGAATAATCAGGCCTCATTCTTCCATTTACTTTTTAAATAAATGCTAAGGATCCTTCAGATTGCTAGTGTGTGTCAGCCGCAGCAACAAGCTCAGAAAGCAGGAGAAGGCTGACAGAGAAAGGTGGGCAGTGCTCCCATGAGAAGCAGGACATTGTCACAATCCCATCCCACACCTCCAAAGTTCACTGCTGGAATTAAATAAGAAATTATAGGTAAATTACTTTGCACTTGGTACATGATTACAAGTGAAAATGTCATTCTTTCAATTATTTATGTTATTTTTGTTAATCTTATCAAATAAAAGTAAACTGGCCTATATATTTTACATATATTTATTCTCTATTTGCCTATTTTATTTAAGAAGCCCAACTCTCTCATGCGACTTTACATTTTACTAGACAAGGAACATCTTCTTTGTGATATGGTTAATTTTGTAACAGATGTTAGTCAAATGCAAATTCATAATGCATATAATGCAGGAATGTGCATTATAGTGAGGTAGTCCAATATACTTTTCAGACAATAATCAAAATTCTTTTGACATTACCCCAAATTATTCTGGGTGTCTAAAGATACATTCATAACTATGATTTCATTGATATATCCCATCAGAATATGTTTAAATTCATTAGGAAGCCAGAAATTAATCACCTGTCAGCTTCTGACATTGCTCACAAATTTTGCAATTTTCCCTGATAATAAAATCACTTAAGACATCAGAACACAAGAACCTTATTGCACATAACCTGTGGTTTTCACCTGTGTAGCAACTGCCAAATGAATGTGACAAATGAAGTATTATATAAAAATATAGTCATAAAGTGTGTATAATTAGAAAAATCCTGAGGAACCCTAACATTCAAAGACACATTCATAGTCACATAACTATCATAGTGCAGTCACACAAGGAACATTCTGAGATCTATCCATAGTCACATAGCTAATAGATGGCAGACTCTTGCTTCAGACTAAAAGAGTTAGTATTTTTGGGTTTCATAGCTTTAAAGTCCATGGCAGTGAAATGTGATGGAAACAGGGGTGGCCTGTTTGGTAGCATTCTAAGTCCTGGTGACTTTTTTTTTTAATCAAACATTTAATATTTTATTTGTAAATCAATAAATAATATTGTATACTAAACCTAAAAATTTAGACAATTTAATACATAGGCATGGTAAATGACACTATCTGCAGATTTGAAGGTTCTCTAAGTAGCATAATCACAGCAGTCCATACTCTGAATGTATATAACTTACAGTTAAATGTCCTTTCTCTTTTTAAATCAGATCCTTCTCTAAATTTTAAGAAAGTGGGATCATTTAAAATATGAGGAGTAGGGAGGTTAAGGATGACCTACATATCAAACCGAATTATATTAAAACCCAAATATAGAATAGAAACAGAAGTGAAATTTTTCTAAAAGGAAGTATTTACTATTCCCATTCCCAAAGTAAGTCAATTATACTACAGAGAAGAAATAACTCTACATGTATGGAGATACTTTCTCACTTTGATATGTGTAAAAAGAAATAATTTTTGTCTAAATTTTTTGGGTTATATAGTTAGAAATATAGAATTCTACATTTATAGACATGTCCACTAGGGGAAATAAGTTAGCACAATCATTTGTGGAGATCACAACTATTAAAGCTGTAGTTTGGACAAACTAGCTTTTAAAATACAACCATTCCTTCCATCTCAAGGAAGTAGCATCTAGATCTCACCAATGCTGGAGCTAGAAATGTCAGAGTGAGAGAAAACAAGTTATTTGCATTCTAGGGTGGATGCTAAAATATATATTTTTCTAAAAAGCTTGATGACTTTGATGAGCCTCTGTTGTCAACCAACAAAAGGCAACAATCTACTGATAGCTTCATGGAGTACTTGAACTAGTGAATTTATTCCAAATGTAAGATGGGCTAGAGAGGAGAACCCGGCTCATATAAGGGAAGTGGGAGGCAGGACGGTGTTGAGTTCCCTTCCAAGAAGGCTGAATCCCAACAGGGGGACTTCTTGTGAAGGAGAATTGCTAAATGGATAAGAAAACTGATACTGAACGCGGTGGCAACTGTAATTCTGGTGTCTTCAGTAAAGCATTATTAAACGCAGTATAGAATGTGGCCTTCTTGGCATATGAAATGGAAGAAGAGAACCACAGCACAGAGGGTGGGCCAGCAGGCCAGTGAAGAAGCCCAGAACAGTACCTGGAGAAACAACATCCAAGGTGGGCAAACGTGCCAGTGCTCCCCAATGATTTTCAGTGATTTTTCAAGGCAAGACCAGACCTCCTGTGACCATGCACAATGATGATTCTGTCTGTGATATTAACTTAAAGGAGATGCAACCTGATCCTTAGCCATTTTCCACTCCTACCTCACAAAGGCAGGATGTGTTGGGAATGTCTGTGTTATCTCTGATGCATCTGCCAAAATCATTTCACCAAGAAAACATTTACAATGAAGTAAGCTCTGTGTATTCGCCTTATGAATTTCACTTTCTCTTTATTCTACTCACAAACTGAATCATTCCTGCTGTTTCCAAATTACCACTTTTGTTCAGTTATATGTTTATAGATGCCTTTGCCCTGCGATTCCTTCATTTATTCCGATCTGATTGTTGGAATTGTTCCAATCACTGTGCTCTACGTTTTGTTTTGGCCTTTTCTTCCCCCAGTGGGGAGGGCCATGGGAAAGGCAAGAAGGAGCAGGTGCTTGGGGAAAAGTCCCAAATGTATTCAAACTGAAGCTACAGTGTAGGGAAATGTGCACTCCCAGCTTTTTGCATTTTTAATACTTCCATCAAAGGAAGAGCAATGTTTTTGGTATGCAATTTGCTTAGGCTCCTTTCACTATTTCTCTTGCAGAGCAAGTTATCTCACTTCCTTCTTCTCTCACGGAAGTGGTGCGGCCTCCATTTAGAGGCCCTCCAGGACCCTGTACAATACACCATGTTGCCTTCCAGCCAGCTTCTGTGTAATCATCACTAGATGAATTGCCCAGGCTACAGATGTTTCACTAATTATCTTTTCATCATAGCGCTATGCAATCCCACTTGTATCCCTCCACACCCTCATTCATTACAATAATAATGTCCTATTCCCTTCCTACAGCCTCTCCATTCTTCAGGACTCCAGAGAGCTCCAGAAAAACAGCAATTGTTTCCTCCTCCTCTATGAAATTAGTTAGACATTCCTAATGCTAAGTAATCATTTGCAAAGTTAAACAACTAAAGAGCCAGAAGTAAGAATTTATTTCGTCAAATCCTCAGGACTCTGACAGTAAGAGTAACCCCCCCCAAAATGGACTTTACCAAACCCAAGGACCTTCACAGGCACAGTTTCCTTCATGTAAATCCTGTCCTGTAAGACATAACTTCTAAGCAAACTCCAAAACACACAGATGGGTTGCACTTGATTAATTCTGTACGTGATGGATAAACTAATATGGCTGGCCTCTTCAGAGAGAGAGAAGGATAAACAATGCATCATGGGGGTCATTGTGATATTAAGTAGATGGTTTCCTATTTCATTCATTCTTAATTTCTCCCAATTATAAAATAGTTACTTCACTTGTTTTTTTCCACATCATGGGAACATCATGATGTTTTCAAAGTAGAGTTCGACTTGCACAAAATTTCTTGCTGTCTCTCAAGTACTTCATACTCTCTTTTCTTCTCAGCCTTTCACATCCTAGTCCACCTGTGCTTTCTGCACCTATATGCCTGCTCATCCTTCAAGAGTCATTGTAAATATCACCAACCTTTTACTTAGCACCCATTGTGAAGGGTTCCAGGGATATAAAAACAGTGTCTGCCCTCAAGGAGTTTATGATAGAGTTGGGGGGAAAGACATGTAAAGAAGTAAGCATTATATATATATTATTACATATTCAGTGAATCTAAATATAACTGGAGCACCATAGTGTTCATTCTCCATGTCCTGTTCATTCAAAAAAAGTACAGTCTAACAGAAACTAGACAATTGAAAGTAATTCCAAAATGAGTGAGGGGAGTGGGAGATACAGGCTTCTAGTTATGAATAACTCAAAGGAATAAAAGGTACAGCATGGGAAATATTTAAAAGAAAAGAAAGAAATCCCAACTATCATGTGGTCCCATAAGAAATTACCTAATCCCAGGCGCCTAGGTGGTTCCATGGGTTGAGCTTCCAACTCTTGATTTCACCTCAAGTCATGATCCCAGGGTCATGGGACCAAGCCCCACATCAGGCTCTGTGCTGAATGTAGAGCCTGCTTGAGAGTCTCTCTCTCTCCCTGTGCCCCTCCCCCACTCATGCTTTCTCCCTAAAATTAAAATTAAAACTAAAATTTAAAATAACGATCTACTCCCAGAAAGGTATGGAATGAGTAACTCCTTGAGGAATCCCTTGCAACCTACTTCCTTATCTACTTAGGTATTACATCCATTGCTCACAGTCTCCTCCCACAAGTATATAAATTCTATGGAGGTGGGTATTTTTGTTTTGTTCACTAAAGTATCTCAAGAAAGGGACAATGCCTAGCTCACAACAGTCACGCAGTACATATTTGTTCATTTCTGATCCTTAAGATGTTCTGTTCAATTCTGTAACACCCAGTGCATACCTCTGTTTGGAAAAACAGATGATGGTCAAGAAGTATATGTTGTAAAAATTTAAGGAAAAAATAGACTGTATGCATTTGGGACCAAATTTTCAAGACCTAGAGCCTCTTACCTTCTTAGGTTGGACTCTGGACCCAAACATGGAATGGTCTTTGAACGCCTTTGAAGATGCATGTGATACCTTTAAAATAGAAATTATTGCATTATTTCTAGTATTATTAGGCTTGATTTCCTTGAATGTCAGGCATTTTTTTCTGGATGGACACAAAGCTGATGATACTACTGCTAAAAATTTTTAAAAAATCTTTGTTTTCTCAATCTAAATTTTTTAATGTTTATTTATTTTTGAGAAAGAGAGAGAGACAGAGAGAGACAGAGAACAAGTTGGGGAGGGGCAGAGAAAGAGGGAGATATAGAATCTGAAACAGGCTTCCAGCTCTGAGCTGTCAGCACAGAGCCTGATGAGGGGTTCAAACTCCTGAACCATGAGATCAGGAGCTGAAGTCAGACGCCCAACCAACTGAGCCACCCAAGCTCCCCAACCTAATAGTTAAATATAGAAAAACTCAGCCTATACACAACTCAACACATGGAACTGTATTATACAATACAATCTTACTTACCTGTATTGTACAATAAGATGGGTGTATGTGCGCACACATTCATGTATATACCTAAATGTTGTGTCAAATTCAAATGAATGAAAGACATTTCATAATGTGTGGGGTTTCAGGGGGCTTATTGGCTTTATAAGCAAAACAAAACACTATTTGATATTAAGAGCAGTATTCAAGAACATCAGAATTCTTCCTTACTCTTTTGGGCCACAAATCAAACAAGAAAATAAAACAGAATCTCTACTCAACCTGATTGGTAGTTTCATGGGTTCAGTGTTTTCCTTAGCAAACAGAAAGGAGGGCAGGAAGTTTTCATTTTTTTAAAAAATGCTATAAATTTCTCTAATAGGAAATTCAGGGCAGGTAGCAATTAAGAGCCACCAAACGGCAACTATCTAAGCAACACAAAACAAATCAGTCTGTAGATGACCAAGGGCAAGTTTTTAAAACTCACATCCACTAGCTACTAAATATCACCTAATTATCATAATTTGAATTTGAAACAGTAAACTGTGATTTAGCAATGTAGGGTAAATATCAATAGAGAACATCATAAATAGCAGATGCAAAAATTAGATACAAATTCTGAGTAAAGCCCTTTTTATTTTCTTAAGTGTTTATTTTTGAGAGACAGAATGACAGAGCATGAGCAGGGGAAGAGCAGAGAGAGAAGGAGACACCGAATCTGAAGGAGGCTCCAGGCTCTGAGCTCTCAGCACAGAGCCCGACGCGGGGCTCAAACTCACAAACTGTAAGATCATGACCTGAGCCAAAGCAGACCACTAAACCAACTGAGCCACCCAGGCGCCCCAGTTAAGCCCTTTCTAAAAGCCTTTGCTTGGGGCACCTGGGTGGCTCAGCCGGTTAAGCATCCAACTTCAGCTCAGGTCATGATCTCACAGTTTGTGGGTTTGAGCCCCACATCAGGCTCTGTGCTGACAGCTTAGAGCCTGGAGCCTGCTTCAGATTCTGTGTCTCTCTCTCTCTCTCTCTGACCCTCCCCTGCTCGTGCTCTCTGTCTCTCAAAAATCAATAAGAAACATTAAAAATATTTTTTTTAATAAAATAAGGCCTTTGCTTTAGCCTTAATCTGATTAATTCCTCTCTGGTAGATCACATTGGTTTTTGTGTTTTGGGTTTTGTTTTTATCCAAAATTTTCACTCCTGTTTCTATCATCTCCTTTCACAAGATGACTTTGCAATTCCTCCACTAGAGACAGTAAATTTTCCTGACCCACTGATGCTGGGTTTGGTCAAATGGTCTGTCTCCAGTGGAATGTGGCCAGAAGTGCCAGTGTGCCTGTTCTGAAACTAGGCTTCAGAGCCACCCCCATGTTTCTATTTGCTCCTCCTGCACGTCTGCCATCAACTTATAAGAACCCTGTCCTGCCTGCCAGACCAAGGAAAATGAAAAACACTTGGAGCTGACCTTGCCCTAATCAGCAGTTTGAAGACCCATCCCACTGGCCCCAGCCTATCTGCAGATGTGGTAAGGGGAATTTTACCCAAGATCATAACCACAAAAATCTTCAATAAACTTCCAAAAATTACACTTCTGTTTTATGTAGCTGGATTCCTTTTCAAAGGAGGGGAGAGGAACTGGGAAATCGGATGGGTTAGAGTAGGGCTGAAAGAGATGCAGCCCACACAGATGAAAGGAATAGCCAAAAACAGGTGATAACTGAAAACATAAACCTACTTATGATTTTTCATAAATATACTTTAAGGTAAAATGTATAATTTGGTGGCTCAATTTTGTGTCTCAGTGAATTCTGGCTGTAATTTATAATCTGACACTGCTGAATGACTAAGAATTCTTATTTCTTCTGAAAAATATATTCATTGATTTTCATCATTGTGCTGCTGGGGAAAATATTAGACAATTAGACTGGGTGACAATAGGGTAGAATTACTACATAGTAATTTAGCATGCTCCCTTTTTACCTCTACAGAGTACTTGCCAAATGCAATATTTCAGTACTTCAGTACTTCAAGCTCGGACTTCTTGCAGTGTTTTAGGTGAATATGAGAGGAGGCAGAGGGAGGGCAGAAATGACTGAGGAAGAAAGCTCAGACAATATCTGCCAGCTCTGGCCACTTGTCCTTACTTGTCACTGCTGACCAACACTTTGGGATAAGGAAAGAAAAGCTAAAGGCAAGAGGAAGAGGATGGTAGTAAGATTAAGACAGAGGATGTTAAGGCATGAGGGAAATTTTAAACAAGGCTGGCATAAGGTAGGAACAAATACTTGCTGTCATCATTTGAAACTGATCAAAATAAAGAGAAAATGAACCACCCAAAAGAGTGGGAACTCTGGCTCTTGGTCTCCCTAACACTTGGGCAGTGCCCACCAATTCACCCTCCATGGACTCACTAAAGAGAGGAGGGAGATGCAGGCAGCCCCAGAAGCTCACATCCGCCACCATCACCCTTACTCCCTCTCACCTGGGTTTGAGATCTCATCAAGAAACTGGCTCTGCAGGGTAATTCAATGAAAGAACAGACTGACTTGGGAACCTGAGCTCCAGAGACCCCTCTTTCTACCAAAGGAATTTTCTCCAGCAGGAAGCTCCACTGTTACATAGCCACAGGGTGGTCCCCTGCCCTCCTTCTCTGTATTTGAAGCATTATAGGGGATAGAGCCCTGTCTATGCAGCTTTTGATCTATCTAGCCTGCCCTCACATTCTCCTCTATGGGATCTTGGAGCCTGGGGAGGAAAAAAATTTAGAAAGAAAGCAAACAAGTTAAACAGTAGATGCAAACACCTTGAGTCATGAGATCTCAGAGTAAAAATCTGGGTATTGGATGTGCTCTGCCACATTTCCTCTTGGAGGTTTTTTTCCCCTTAAACTATAAAGTGCATTTACAGTATTATTTAAGAATATTCAATTTGACTACAGAAAAGAACACAGAAAGAATAAAGTTCACAACATGTATTAATCATAGATAAATCATATGAGGTATGTCCTACCATAGTAGGTAGAGCAGTGTTCACTGAATGGCTAAGAAGTAGCTGATAACTATGATACAGATAAACAAGTGCAAGGCATCCCAGACACTAGATAATCCCTAGGTCTTAAATCTACCTACCATTAATGATCTCCATTCTAGTCCCAAATTTTGTCTGCTCAGACAGCCAAATAAAATCCATAGCTGTCCATGAGGCTAATAATGGGCAGGCTACAGCCATTGGCTGGGCTGACTTGCCTCTACATCTTTCCTGTATGGCAAACGTGTATATTGGCCAAATGTACCTTCTCTCTGACTGAGCCCCTTGATTTACATCAACTTGCCTTAATAATCATATCATCAGTAGAAAAGCTATTAAGGTAGAGAAAGGCAGACAGAAGGAGATAGAGAAAAACATGAATATCGCATACCCCAGAATACAGGAAGGGCAGTCCTTCTGCTCCATTTTCACCTTATCCCACGTGTATTAACTTATCCTACATTTTCCCTTGCCTCTTTCCATTTATTTTACTTTCATCCAAGAAGCCAATACACCATGATTAAAGCACCTTAATTTTGTCTTTGAGCTTCTTTGTTGTTCTGTGACCTCTGGGATATCTTGCCTCATCATGTACTTGGAGGCTATCTTTGCTTCAAGTATTCAAGGTCATTTCCCATACAACAAAATCATAGTTTGCACTGTTTTGTGTGCACTCTATATATACATACAATATATGCACAGGAAAAGTCTACGCGTGTGTGTGTGTGTGTGTGTGTGTGTGTGTATACCTCCTTTGCGTGGCCAAATTGGAGTTTGGTTCAATACGCTAAGCTGAAACTTATTAGTGTGACTCAAAAGATCCTCTCACTTTAAGTGTCCATCACTATCCCAGCCTTCCATCCTACATCCCCACCTGCTCCAGACAGGTTACATACCAACCGGACTAAAGTACGTGAAACTGTCTCTGTCATGCCATAGGCTCTCACGCCTCAAGGTCTGTGAGTGTGAAAGTTCTCTGCATAGAATGTCTCTCTCTGCCAATTGAAATTTTGTTCTGTGACTGGCCCAGTGATGGCCTTTGTATAGTGGCCTCTATATGGTTTATTCACAGCAGACTGAGACCCATTCACTCAAAAATTTTCTCTGCCAACCTCACATTTTTACACATCAAATTGTTTTAAATTGTTCAAAAAGCATATTTTTAGCCATTTAGAGCCTGCTGTTTTGCACACCCTACAAAACTGTGCCCAATATCTGTTAGCCACAGATAAGATAAAGCTTGCATTTATAAAGACCCCGGGCTGCCACTGCCCTTTGGAGCTCTCAGATCCAAAGAATCCTGGCCACGCAGCTAAGCAAAAGAACCTTGACACTTAAGTTCCCTCTCCAGGACCCCTCTTCCCCAGGGGTCCGTGTCCTCCACTTCTGGATGGGTTCCTCCACTCCGCTCCACCTCTAACCCAACTGCCGCCTCCACTGCCCTCCCACTCCTGTGCCACAGCTTCTGGATGGACTCCGTACACTGTGCAAACCTGTTAAAGCACTGCCTGAATAAACTCATCTGTGCTACTGCCACCTTGTGGTCATATCATTTTCCTTGATCAGCCCCGAAATCCTCCAAACCCCCTACAAATAGCATTTATGTATTTTAAGACTCAGGAACAAATCACCTTCTCTGTGAAGACTTTAATGACATCCTCAATTAGTCCCTTCCTCCCTTGTGTTTCCATGGTTTAATCTCTCTATTACAGTACTTACCCCATTATAATGTAACTGATATGTCTCCAGACTATGAGTTCTAGATGGCATAAACAATGCCTATTTTATGTTTACCTTCCCTCTTCCTAGGATGTAGCACATAACACATGCTCAATAAATATTTTTCCCAAATGGTTACATGCTAATTTACTATATGAACTCAATCAATATGTATAGAAGAAGGATAATCAGTATGTAATACATAATACAATGTATAATCAGTATAGATAGAGAGAGAGTTGTCTCTGTAATCAACTTATGTTTATCCTCTACAAATAGATCTGGACATCTACAGCCCTCTGAGAAGGGAGTTAATCCCCTACCTCATTCCTACCCTTCATCACCCAAATGTCCACTATTGAAGGAAATGTTGAACTGGGTACATGTGGTGACTTAGTTTAGGACAGAAAAAGAATTTGACATAGTAGATTTTAAAAATATCCTCAGGTCTTATACATGGGAGTAGAAAGCCTCAAAAAGAACACCTATCACCTACATGATAGGAGAGGAGTATAGTAAATATGGCAGCACATCCTGGTGCATCTGAAACTCTTAAAGGACCTCAGGCCCTACAGAATCTCCTCATAACACCATGGCTCAGGACAGAAGATCTAAAACTCTCAGAGGACCCCAAGCTCTAGAGAATGCCTCACAGCACCATGAATGGTACAGAATACAAGATCTGAAGCTCCAGAAAGACACCATGTTCTATTTAATTTCCCATGGAACCATGGCACTGCACAGAAAAGTACTGATGGCTAGACAGGACTCTGTGATAGGTGGGGCTGTAATGGCTTCATGGGGAACCTCAAACATCCCTAAAGAGGGGCTAATATGTTCCCCATATTGCAAAGTCAACTATTCTTTGAAACATGGGGGTTCCATAAAGGCTTTGTCGTCTCTGTAAGGCATCATGAGAGTTGATGTGATAGGGACCAAGTGAGTTTGATGACAGCTTGGGTCCCCAGGCTTCAAGGGCTACCATTCAGGGTTAATACAAACCCAACCAAATGCTATACATCCATAGCAGATACCAGCAATGACAGGTGATGACAAATGAAAACCAGACGCCACCATTTCCCAGCACCAGAGTAGCACTATAAGTTGTTCCCTCAAGTCTCCATCTTCTCAGGAAAGGATGAGTGAGGAAACAGAGTTGACAGAGAAAGCTGTGGAGTGACTGACATTACTCTGAGTTGTGTAAGACTGACTCTCTACCACTAGGCCAAATAGCCGCTGACACAGAAATTAACTTTATTGCATGAAAATTTTAAAAGAGGGCATTTTGATACACTTGAGTAAGTGGCCTTTAAAATTCATACTCTTTATACATATTTCAAATACCTATTATAGTCAAAGCACTGTGCTGGGTGCTTGTAGGATACAATACTACATCAGACTTCATCCGTAAATGAGTCTAGTTTGGGAAAGAATGTGATCACATAAAGTGATTCTGTCAACCTGAGATGATTTACAAAGAGAATCCAAGAGCTTGAAAGATAGGTTCACAAAAGGAAGAAATAATTTTGATGTAGTTTGTTCAGGAAGTTTCATGAAGGAGAGGTGGGTTTGGAGGAATAATGATGAAATTCCAATGTTCTGACTATCCTTTAAGACTGTCATAAAGCATTTGAATTTACAGGGGTCAGATTTGTACGATTATACAGCAGATAAATAATCTGTTGATTTCACATTGCTTTTTCTAAGGCACTATCACCCACGTGTTGAGTTAAAGCCACTGTGAAATCACCATTTTTGGTGTTTATATAGGAAGCAGGAGTGTAGGAAGTAGCATTTAGAGACAGAGGACTTGAACTGAAGGCTGCAGCACCATCAATCAACTGAACATCTCAAGGTAAACTTTAACGCTTTCACCTTGGCTTTCATTATTTGCTTCCTTTCAATGGCACCATAAGTAACTAAGAGACTGTCACATTCCTGTAACCATGGGAATTCTTACCATCTGAGTGACACCTGAAACAGGCCCAGAAGACAAAGAGGGATATTGTGCAAAAGCCACTGCAGATGTCAGAGACAGAATTAGGAATAAACTAGGAAAATGCCAGCACAGAGACTCATGTGATCCTCAGGGGTATTAGTCATAAGATCAGAAACAAGGAAGAAAACATACACCAGGCAAATCAGTTGAGAATGTTCTTTGAAAGTTGGTTCAGGGGCATCTTTGGCTCAGTCGGTTGAGTGTCTCACTCTTGATTTCAGCTCAGGTCATGATTTGAGAGTCATGGGATCGAGCCCCACATGGGGCCCCCACACTGAGCATAGAGACTTCTTGGGATTCTCTTTCTCCCTCTGTCCTTCCCCTGTTTTCATGTGTGCTCTGTCTCTCTCTAAAATAAACATTTTTAAAAAGTTGATTCAATGTGTAGTTGATTCTCTGAACCACTTGGCTACCAACAAGTAAGAGATAAAATAAAAACTGGAGATGAAAAATGAAACCTCTCAGCTGTATTATAAGACAAGCTAAATGCAAGATCATGAACAAATGGTTCTGCTTTACAGAGTCTGTTTCCTTGTTGATCTAAGGAAAATTAACTGAATGATTTCCATGTTCCCTTCTAGCTATGGAGTTTAATAGAATGACAGTACAAATAAAAAGAGTGAAAAGAATTTAAATAATCTAGGAGAAAGACACCTGGGTGGCTCAGTTAGTTAAGCATCCAACTTCAGCTCGGGTCATGATCTTACAGTTTGTGAGTTCAAGCCCCGTGTTAGACTCTGTGCTGACAGCTCCAGGCTCTTGCTTCAGATTCTGTGTCTCCCTCTCTCTCTGCCCCTCCTCCACTTGTATTCCTCCTCTCTCTCCCTCTCTCTATTTCTCCCTCCTTCCCCCTTTTCTCTCTCTTGAAAATAAATAAACATTTTTTTTAAGTTTAGGAGAAGAGGAGGAGGAAGGGCACAAGAAATAGGGACTGGGGAGTGTGAAACAGGGAAGGGTAAAATAACTTTCTTCTATTTCCTATGTAAATATTTCAGTTATAACATATAGTTTGCTATACCTTCTTACCCATGATACATTCTTGATCCCACTAAGACCCAAATCCAATGCCTTTTAATCCAACTCACATTGACAAAATGTGACTGATGGAACAGAGAAGAACACAGGCATTTCTTGTCAAAATGGTGTTTTATCTCAAAAGAAGACTGAAATCAGAAGGTTGTATTATGTTACATAATAGTCCTGAGAGATATGTGCAATAATTTTTATCAAGACTGCATCATTGCCTTTTGATTTTGCTTTATCTGAATCATTAACCCCAATTCCACTTGGTCTTAAACACGTAAAAGTTGACCTCTGTTACCTGCAATTCCCATTTTACTCACGAAAATGGCATATTACATACTGATGTCTTTTCCTTTAGAAAATTCTCAATTGCTCAGAAAAGACCATAAAATACATCTTTGTTTAAAACTTCTATAATGTTTATGCTCTTTGTGAACACCATTATTGAACCATGTGCAAAGCATACTGGCATTCATTCTTTTATTCCAATTCTTTTACTCTCTAAAAGCACTAATATAGATATAAAAGAACTCTGCAATCTAACATTGTATGGGCTTCCGGCTCGGGTGCCAAATTAGGATGAAGTCTCACTAAATTCACAGGTATGAAATGGACCTATCACATTCCCCTCAAACAGGAGCTCATATATAGTGATAAATTTCTCATGCAAATGAAAATTCTCCAAATATATATGTTCAATACAGCACGCACAATTTAAAATATATATATACATATCCACATAACATGTATGTGTGTATATATATATATATGTTCTAAAAATGTGTTTTCATTATTATGACAGAATCTGTAAAAGATGCTAAGTTAAAAAAGGCACAATTCCCATTCTCAGGAAATTTATAACTGGTTAAGAGATGAGACTGGAGGCGCCTGGGTGGCTCAGTCAGTTAAGCGTCTGGCTTTAGCTCAGGTCATGATATCACGGTTCGTGGGTTCGAGCTCCATGTCAGGCTCTGTGCTGACAGCTAGCTCAGAGCCTGGAGTCTGCTTCAGATTCTGTGTCTCCCTCTCTCTCTGACCCTCCCCTGCTCGTGCTCTCTCTGTCTCTCAAAAATAAATAAAAAACATTAAAAAAATTTTAATAAAAAATAAAAAAGAGATGAGACTGTAGGATCACTCTTCTATATGAAGTATTAATAAAAGCAATAGTTAAAATTTACTGACTCTTCACTATGTATAAGCCTCTTTTACATGACATTTAAATGTATTGAGTAATTTAATTGACACAATACTTATATGATATGTGCCATTATTATTTTTTTTTTGAGGGAGAGAGATAGAGTGTGAGCAAGGGAGGAGCAGAGAGAGAGGGAGACACAGAATCCAAAGCAGGATCCAGGCTTCAAGCTGGCAGCACAGAGCCTGACATAGGGCTCGAGCTGACAAACTGTGAGATCATGACCTGAGCCGAAGTCAGATGCTCTACTGGCTGAGCCACCCAGATGCCCCTGATGTTTTATGTGGGCTTCATGGTAAACACAAAGCAAAAATCTATGATAGATATAAAAAAAAAATAGGGGCGCCTGGGTGGTTCAGTTGGTTATGCCTCCAACTTCAGCTCAGGTCATGATCTCGTGGTTCGTGGGCTCATGCCCGGTGTTGGGCTCTGTGCTCACAGCTCAGAGCCTGGAGCCCGCATCAAATTCTGTGTGTCTCTCTTTCTCTGCCCCTTCCTTATTCACACTCTGTCTCTCTCTCTCTCTGTCTCAAAAAATAAACATTAAGCACTTAAAAAAACAGATATACAAAAATAAAAAGGGATCAACACATACTACTATAGAAAATCATCAATTCACAATAAAGACAGACAGCACAAGAGGAAAGTTCCTGAAAGATCTGTATACTGAAAATTATAAGATATTGATAAAAGAAGTTGAAGACACAAATAAATGGAAAGATATTCTGTACTGAATTGGAAAAATTAATTTAGTTAAAATGTCCATACTGCCCAATGCCATCTACAGATTCCATATAATCCCTATCAAAGTTCCAATCACATTTTATACAGAAATAAAAAAAAACCCTAAAATTCATGCAAAACCACAGAAGATCCCAGATAGACAAAGCAACCCTAGAAAGAAGAATAGAGCTGGAGACATACACTTCCTGATTTTAAACTTTATTATAAAGCTATAGTAATCAAAATGGCATGGTACTGGCATAAAAGCATATAGACCAGTGGAACCTAATCAGCAGAATAAACCAATCATGTACAGTTAACTAATATTGACTGGGAAGCCAGGAGCACTCAATGAAACTCCAGCTGAAACTCCATGAAGTCTCTAATAAAGGGTCCTTGGAAAACTGGGTATCCACACGCAAAAGAATGAAATTACACCCTATCTTACACTATACACAACAACTAACTCAAAATAATTTAAAGACTCAAATTAAGATCTGAAACTGTAAACCTACTAGAGAAAAAAGGGAAGGAAAGCTCTTTGACATTGATCTTGGCAATGATTTTTTATATGACACCAAAGCACAGGCAATAACAGCAAAAATAAAGAGGTGAGACTCCATCATGTTAAAAAGCTTCTGCACAGCAAAAAAAGACAACTGGAAAAATTGCAAGGCAACCTATGGAATAGGAGAAAATATTTGTAAACCATCTATCTGACAAGGGGTTAATATCAAAAATACATAAAGAACTCATCCAACTCAATAGCAAAAAGAAAACAAAAAATCCAACTAAAAAGTGGACAGAGGACTTGACCAACAGGTACATGAAAAGAGGCTCAACATAACCAATCATTAAGGAAATGCCAATTAAAACCATAATGCGATAGCACCTCTCATCTGTTAAGATGATTATTAGCAAAAAGACAAAAGACAACAAGCCTGGTGTGGTTAGAAAATGGAACAACTGTTCACTGCTCGTGGGAATGCAAATTGGTACAGCCACTAAGGAAAACAGTATGGATGTCCCTCATAAAACTAAAGACAGAACTACCTCATGATGCAGCAATCCCACTTCTGGGTATGTATCCAAAGAAAATTCAATCAGGATATTGAAGAGATAGCTGCACTCCCATGTTCATTGCATTACAGCATTATTCACAATAGCAAAGACATGAAAACAACCTAAGTGCCCCTTGACAGATGAATGGATAAAGAACACACACACACACACGCGCGCGCACGTGCACGGGAATATAATTCATCTATAAAAAAGAAGGAAACTGTGACCTTTGCAATTGCATGAATGGACCTTGAGGGTATTATGATACGTAAAGTAAGTTGCACAGAGAAATACCAACACTGTATATTTTCACTTATATGTGGAATTCTAAGAAGCCAAACTCAGAGAAATAAAAAGTAGAATGACGGTTACCACGGCTGAGGGAGAGGGGTGACGGTGGTCAACAGGATAAACTTCCAACTACAACATTAATAAGTTCTGGGGATCTAATACATAGCATGATGACTATAGTTAACAATACCATATTAAATACTTAAAAGTTGTTAAGAGAATAAAACTTAAGTGTTACCACCATACCAAAAATAAATAAATATTTATGTGTGAGGAATGGAAATGTTAACTAACATTATTTTGATCACGGTTTCACAATATATATGTATATCAAATCACCATATTGTATACCTTAAGCTTACTTATATGTCAATTATATCTCAATAGGACTGGAAAAATAAAGAAGATAAATAGGGTGTCAAAAGACTATGTAAAGGGATTCCTGAGTGGCTCAGTTGATTAAACATCTGACTCTTGATTTTGGCTCAGGTCAGGATCTCACAGGTCATAGGATCAAGCCCCCTGCATGAAGCACCATGCCTTTCTCCCTCTCTCTCTCTCTCTCTGCCCCTCCCAGGCTTGCAAATGAGCATTCTCTCCCTCTCTCTCTCTCTCTCTCTCTCTCTCTCTCTCTCTCTCTCTCTCTCAAAATAAATAAACTTAAAAAAATTTTAAGGGTATATAAATCTCACACGTAAAAGTCAAACTCAGGATTCTAGATAAGCATCTGTCAACCACTATGCTAACTGCATTAACACAACACCAGACAACAGTATAAACAAGGGCACAAGGCAACCAATTACTAACCAGCAAATGAGTGGTACAAACAATAGTTGTACCTTAATACACTGGGAAGTTTAGGTAGTTGAGGATAGTCTTACATTTGATGAGTCCCTGCCACCTGCCAGGCTTTGTGCAATCCAGAACCTAGACGTGAATGTTCGTGCTTTATGCTGTGGGGTTTACACCAGTGGTTTAATGTTTGATTGCCATCTACTTTATGCAGAGCCTCAATGACTTACTTCATAAAATAAATGTCATTTGTGTGTGGATTGCCAGGGGATTAAAACTTACATTACTGCTCATTAATACACTGAAGATTTTATCAAAAATATTCTCTTAAAGTATGCTATGTCTCAGGACAGAAAAAAGAACCCTTTCAAGGCATAGTTCTTCTGCCTTGTTCCACCGTGAACTATCTGTGTGACAGTTCATCCTAGAACAGTAATCACCCAAGTTTATGCTACAGATAGCCATCAAGATCTACAATCAAAACAGCAAACCTTCTCTGTTATTCTCTTCTGTCCTCTTCAATGCAAATCTACTCTTTAGTCAAAGTCAGGTATCTGCGTTGACCCAAGTCTTACTAAATTTAATCTTTACATTGTTCTTGGGAACAAAGCAAAGAATGGAAACATGCAGTGAGCTTTAGTCCTGAAGTACTCCACAATACTGAAATTGCGATCATTTAACTACTCTCATTTCTCCAAAATGAAATAGAAAGTATAAGGAAATAGAAAATTTAATGCACTATGAAGAGCTTAATTAGCTTTGCAGATAAGCATAAAGCTTTGTGTGAGTTTCACCAGCCTATTCTAATCTCCGAGGCTACTCAGACAGATCATTTAATAAATCCACAAATGGTGGGTTTTGTTGGCCCCACAAAAGGGACCAGTGGTCTTGCCCTAGCCAAACCAATAAATAATCAACTTGAGACTGACATAATTCCTAGGAGCCACTATATCATCACAACATTTCTAGCAACCTCTGTTACCTAAGAGAGCTCAGCACACTTTTCTCTAGTGTCTAAGTCTTTATGGACCAGTTCAAAACCCCACCTCACACATAAAGGGGTCCATAACTGCCCCGTTTCAGAGGACTCACTCTACTGTGTCCTTTGGGACATTTGTTTTCTGCATCTCTCACCTTGGTTCTGAGCATTCAGGTCCCTGCCTTTTTATATTGGCTACATTTTCATGTACATATGTTTTATTTCCTAAAGAGATACAGGAGTCAGCATGAAATCATAGTATAGTGTGAAGAGCAATGGCTTTAAAGATGCAGAGCTGAGTTCAAATCCCAGCCTCACAAGTGCGCATAGTTCTTAACCTAGATGAACAACAGTTTCTATAAATAGTGTTGCCGTAAGGAAAAATTAACAAATAAATATAAAGTACCCTGAGTACTTCCCCAAAGCACAAGCAGTTATGCACACATGTGCACACACTGTTGTTCTGTATTAATAGCAGAACATACCCCCGCTGAGCACAAGATGTTTTCGCTAGAAGTTCCCTTGAACCCTTAAGCTCACCTAGGACAGTGATTTGAACATTGTAGGTGCTCACAGCTTCAGAGCATTCTTTAACCAAAATTTGTTAAGAGTCTGGGTTTTTTTAGGTTTAAGCAGTATACTTAAAGGACTTCATTAAAATATGATTCTGCACCTCACAAGGAGGTGTAATTGTGAGGCCCCAGTGTGCTTCAGGAGCTCCAGAAGAATGTTCTAGGCTAAACTGTCAAGTATCACATTCCCTAAGTATGGAATAGTCGGGCAGGTTCATGGTCAACACTTTCATTTTAAAATTTCACAGATCTCACATTCTCCCTCTAAAGATATGTTTTATTCCTCCTACATCCCTACTTTATTTCCTAAACTGCTTCTCTAGGATAAAAAACTTAAAAAGTGGTCTTTAAAATCAGACCAAAGAATACCAGAAGGTCCTAGATGAGAATTTTTTTCCAAGGAAAAGGGCAGGAAGAAAGAGTGTCTTGGGCCTGGGCAGAGTTTTAAAATCACGGTGAGGGTAAGAGTTAGAATGACTTTGATTTCAAGTGACAGGAAACCAATGTGATATAAAGGGAGAAAAGGGGGACCTTTTTATAATAAGAATTCTTAGTATTCTCGTGCGATGTGAGGTCTGTGAAGCAGCTCACATCAGTTCTTTACACACTAGCATTTCTCTCTCCACTTCTCACCGCTCCTCACTGCTACCCTCCGCATGTTGGTTTCACTTTTCTCTCTCTCGCTGTTCTTCCACTCACCCTGACTTTCACATCCTCCCTCCACTGTCTTCTCTGCTTCTGTTATCTGTATGGCACTAAACTTGGCTCCCAGCAGCTCTGAAGCAGCACATCTTACAGCTTCAGTTAGCAGACAAGTCGTTGACGACGTTTCTCAGTTTTACTCCAATGTCATAGAACAAGATGCTCATTGGCCAAGTTTTATTCTAATACCCAAATCTGGGAATAAGAACTATAGTCAAGGGATAGAGTCACATTGTCTAAAATCAATAACCACAGAAGCAGGGGTAAAATCAGAAAAAGGAGAGAGAGGCTCTAAACAAAAGAAACAAAGTATTCCGTGTGGTAGATGTGGCCCTTGGCAGTTCTCGTGCCTCCAGTGGGAGGGCCCCTTGATAATCCCTTGTCTGTGTCTGTTAGGATTTGCAACGAAACAAATACCAATGTCTTCACCAGCAGATAAGGAGTCAGAATACTCACTGGACACTGCGGCCATATGTTCACACATACATTCAACTTACATTTAAGTCACAGTGAAGAAGTCCTGATTCTATTTTAAAAAATACAAAAACAAAGATTAAATAATTGATTAAAGCCTAGAGACTGTTATATAAATTGACGGTATTTCAAGAAAGAGTTTACAGCCACTAACATCATGCTTTTAAATAAGTTGGAATGATATGCACCAATGCTCACAGTAAAAATTGTAGTAAAAGAACAAGACGTAGAACTTACAGAGCATAATTCAAAATACACAATATGTTGAAAATTTTCCAATACAGCAATAGTTATATAGGAATGTCAGGGTTTTATAATGAGTTTTATTTTCTTCTTTAGATCCTTTCCATATTCTCTGGATTTTTCCTACCATAAACTATGTTACTTTATAATCAGAAGTTAAAGAGTTAAAAAGCTTAGTAAAGGGCTCATTAACATGTTAGACACGGGTCACTAAAAGGTGGTTTGCTCCATTTGCACCCAGGGAGCTACGGTTCAGGAATCCTGCTGTTCTCCTGGTTGTTGGCGATGGTTAGCCTGTTGGTGAACCCAGAGAAGATTTTCCAGAAAATGCACTGAGTCATTGGGGATGAAGAGAAGGCTGAAGCAAAGAGGGAAGTCTGAAAACAGGTCAAGCACCCACCCCAAGGCCCACATACAGGCCCACAGACACACTGTGAACCCGTGCCTGCCACACGGACACCCCAGCATCTCCTCTGTGATCAATCTCACATAGCCTTTCTTTGCTCACGATTGCCCTATTGAAACAAACAAACAAAATATCCACCTCCTTTCCCTTACTGGTAGGAGCCATTGTAGTCCTCCCCTTCCCAGACCCCTAATCACAGAACCAGATCAAGGGAGCCACTTTTGGACCACAGGCAGTGAAGGCAGAGGCCCAGAGCAGGCTCCAGCCAGGTCTAGTGGACATTTATAACTGGCCTCATAATTTCCTAACCTGAAGTCTCCTGAGGATCAAACACTCTCTGTGAGTCTATGATCTGGCACTTAGATTGGCAGCATCAGCTTAACTTTCAACAAGAAAAAAAAGAAAAATCAAAGCCATAAGCTTACAAATTCTGTGAGTCTGTAAAGTTCAAGGGAACTCTCCAAATTTATAATCCAAGTCAGCTTTGATAATCATGGAGTCCTACACCCTGACAGAGAAGTGAACATTTAAATGATGAAGACTCTTTCTTTGTGTTTACCAGGATGGACATTCAGGCGACCTTTGTCCTTCCCAGTCTGTCAAACTAGAGAGCATTTGAGAGCCAGGTCAATTACACTCTTCCCTGGGCGGCTGAAGGAGCTTTAAAAAATGTTGTTGTCACTGTGTCAGATCAAGTGGAGAGGAGCAGAAATATGACTTGGGAGTCTCAAAAGGTATTAGGCAGCAGGTTAGGTAGAAATTAAATTGCATTTGCTGGGATTCCATATA
>NC_043704.1:88647264-88659764 GCF_006229205.1 Suricata suricatta | reverse complement strand
TTTATTAATTTAAAAGGATAACATGGTGAACTGGAAATAAACTGGGATTTGATCCTGCTTCTGCCAGTAAGTCACTGTATTATTTTGGGGAAATCATTCATCTCACTGGGCCTCAAGATAGAGTTTGTGTCAAACTAGAGCAAGTGTCAGCCTACCTTGACCATGAGTCAAACTTTGCCCACTACCTGTTTTTGTAAATAAAGGTTTACTGGAATACAACTATGCCCATTCATTACATATCATCTATAGCTTCAATTGCATTATGAAGACAAAGCTGAGCAGTTGCAAACAGAGACCATATGGCTCACAAAGCCTAAAATATTTACTATCGTATGGCCCTTACAGAAATTTTCAGTTTTGATAAATTTGAATTTGACAGTTTTTTATGGTTTGTGACTTTGGATTCTATTTTTAAAATAAACTACTCCAAAGTCAGAACGGTTTCTCTTAGAAGTCCTAAAGTTTTAGATTTACATTTATTTTTATAATTCATGTCAACTTGATTTTGTATATAGTGTAAATTCAGAATTCAGATTAACTTTTGAAATATTGATATCCCATTGTTCCAGCCACATTTATTGAAAAGACCTTCCTTTCTCATTGGATTGCTTTAAAAGCTTTGTTGGAAACTTATTGGCCCTATATGTGTGGTCTATTTCTCAATGCTCTATTCTGTTCTATTAGCTTTCTTCTTTTCCTGCTTTGACAAAGTTACCTTGGATGGAGCATTCTATCTTAACCTCAAACAGTAAAGTTGCTAGTTCTTCAGGAGTGTATTAACCCTGAACTAATTAGTGTTCAAGGGAAACAAGGAATATTAAAGATAGAAAATCTGTTACTACTCCTTGGTCAGCAGGCAAGGAAACTGAGGATCAGAGAAAATTTTGTGACTTGCTCAAGGTCACACAGACAAATAGAAGCAGAGCCAAAAGTATAATTTAGATCTCAAAATTCTGAGGCCACAGCTCTGTTCTGAAAATATTGTGAGTCTTCTAGATTTAGTTTAACCACCTGTTACATTAAAGCCAAAATATAATTATACTTATAAATGTGCCTTCTACTTTGAAATGTCTTAAAAGATTTTACAAAATAAGCTCAAAAGAGGATGTCATGCTAAGAGAAATAAGTCAGGCAGAGAAGGACAGATACCATATGTTTGCACTCATAGGTCTAACAGGAGAACAGGAGAAACCTAATGGAGGACCAGGGGGAGGGGAAGAGGGAAAGAGAGTTGGGGAGAGAGAGGGACGCAAAACCTGAGAGACTACTGAATACTGAAAAGGAACTAAGGGTTGAAGGGGGAGGGGGAGGGGGAAGGGAGGTGGTGGTGATGGAGGAGGGCACTTGTGGGAAAGAGCACTGGGTGTTGTATGGAAACCAATTTGACAATAAACTATTTTTTAAAAAAAAATACATGTGGTTCCAAACAAATAAACAAAATGGCTCTAAGAATCCTACAAAGTTTTTTTTTTCATATAGAAATATAATGAGTTTATCCTATTTTCATAAACAACTCCGGATACTTTTTGGGACATATTTACTCTTTGTTCAAGAGCCTCTTATCTATTAAAATTCAAACCTCTACTAATCTAGGCTAGCTTTTTTTGCTCTTATTATTTTCCTTTTCTTTCTTCCCCACCCCACTTTTCTTTGGGCTGATGGCCTGATGATAGCAGATGGTGTAGAATCCAATTAAGTATGCCTAGATGATTTAGATTATGTCTTTGATTTTTCTGATCACTAATAAGTAGCATGAAAATTGGCCATTGTATTCTTATGTATACCAGGAAGGTATACATAACAAAACTGCAACTGATTTTGCTGAGCATAAAACACTCTAGTTCCATCCATGTTATTTCAAATGCAAGATTTCATTCATTTTGATGGCTGAGTAAGTGTATACACACACACACACACACACACACACACACACACACACACACACACATATATATATACCACATCTTCTCTATCCACTCATCAGGTGATGGACATTTGGGCTCTTTCCATAATTTGGCTATTGTTTATAGTGCTGCTATAAACATTGGGGTGCATGTGCCTGTTTGAATCAGTATTTCTGTATCCGTTAGATACACACCTAGTAGTGTAATTGCTGGGTCATAGGGTAGCTCTATCTTTAACTTTCTGAGGAACCTAAGTCAGTCAGAGAAAGACAAATACCAAATGATTTCACTCATACTGAATTTAAGAAACAAAACAGATGAAAATAGGGGAATGGAAGGAAAAATAAAATAAGATAAAAACAGAGAGGGAGGCAACCCACGAGTGACTCTTAACTATACAGAACAAACAGGGTTGCTAGAGGGGAGGTAGGCGGATGATGGACATTAAGGAGGGCATTTGTTGAGATGAGCACTGGGTGTTGTATGTGATAAATCACTAAATTCTACTCCTGAAACCAATACTATACTATATGTTAACTAACTTGAATTTAAATAAAATCTTGGGGGAAAAGAATGAAACTAAAACTGAAAGTCAAAAGCAGAATTCTTTCATTACAAGAAAGGTATTGGGTATTCTCCTGGCCTGGTTCCTCTAAAAATTCCTGTGAGGCAAAAATTAATGTTAACATTTTGTTTGGAAGTCATAAACCCAAACTGGTGAGAGTAAGGAAAAAAGAGAAGGAAGACAAGGGAAGATACTGAGGGATGCAATGTGTTATCATGCTGGCTATACACTTCATAGCAAAACAAGAAGGGACACACATAGATAAGCCCTCAGCACATGGGACTTCTCTGAAAGGGTACAGGAAGATCTGAACAGAAATAAGTTGCACTTATTGAACATTTACTAATAAAAGACATTAATATCTCAAAGAAAATAACATCTCAAAGAAAATATAGTTCAGGAACTTCTGAAGTTCACTGTTCTTCCCAATGTATTTCTCAATAGATTATAATATTCAGTGAGTTAATGATGATAGTAGAATGCAAACAGACCAATAAAAAACTCAAAGGAATACTTTTTGATTTTGTAAGAGGAAGACTGTATAATTGGTCTTCAAAGAAGATATCAAGGGAATTAGTATTTTCTCTTTTTTAATGTTTCTTTATTTTTGAGAGACAGCAAGTGGGGGAGGGGCAGGAAGAGAGGGGGAAAGAGGACCTGAAGCGGGCTCTGTGCTAGCCCAGAGAGTCCAACATGGAGCTCAAACTCATGAATTGAGAAATCATGACCTGAGCCAAAGTCGAACACTTAACTGAGCCACCCAGGAACTCTGGGAATTAGTATTTTCTAAACTTCAACCCAGAAACCTTCAGACATGAAACATATAAGAAAAACTACAACCAAGGAATTTCAAATTTAAGCCTTTATTTTTGTTTTTAAAATTTCTATGGGTGCCTGGGTGGCTTAGTCAGCTAAGCATCTGACTTCGGCTCAGGTCATGATCTCACAGTTTGTGGGTTCGAGCCCCCCATCAGGCTCTGTGCTGACAGCTAGCTCAGAGCCTGGAGCCTGTCTTCAGATTCTGTATCTCCCTCTCTCTCTGACCTTCCCCTGCTCGTGCTCTCTATGTCTCTCAAAAATAAATTTAAAAAAACATAAAAAAAATTTTTAGACCAGTACCAATAAATATTTATAAGGGTTAGAAAGCCTAATATTTATTGGGTTAATTTTTTTTAACAAATGGACACTTTAGGTGTTTTCTTTGTCCAGGATTCCTTCGCTTGAACATATACATCTTTATAGAAATCAGCCCCTCTAGTGTATTTCTAGTATGTGATCTTCCCACTTACTCTTCACAGCTGATTAGAAAAAGAAACGGCTAACAAATGAGGAGCTAGTCTGAAGATAGGTCTGAGTTCATCTCATTTTCTTCCCTAGGGAATTGGAATTAGGACAGTGAAAAAATGGGTTTGTTTGAGACGCTAGACTTTTCAGATTCATATGTATTTGGAGTCAGGTAGTCTTGTCAGAAAGGTCTGGCAAATTACTAAAGTATGTTCTGCCAAGAGAGAAAAGAACAAAGTAGAGAAACAAAGAGGAGTAACTGCCAGCCTGCAAGGAGAGATGGGAACAGTACTGGATCAGATCAGGTAACTTTCCAAGCGCTGGGACTACTTCTTCATAAGTAGAGTAAGCACACAATTTGCCTTTAAGCCAGGTGTATTGGTTTCCTCAGGCTGCCAAATTACCACATACGTGGTGGCTTAAAACAACAGAAGTTTATTTTCTCACGATCCTGGAAGTCAGAAATCTGAAATCAGTATCACTGAGCCTAAATCATGGCGGTGGCAGGGCCATATTCCTTCTGGAGGCGCTAGGGGAGAATCAATTCCTTGCCTTTCCCAGCTTCTGGAGGCTGCCAGCATTCCTTGGCTGCAGCCACACAACTCCGATCTCTGTGTGCCAAGACTCCCTCTGCCTCTCTTTTATAAGAAGACTTGTGATTGCATTTAGGGCCCACTGCGATAATCTAGGATAGCTCTCCATATTGAGAGCTATAATAATCCCAACTGCAGAGAACCCTTTTCCTTATAAGGTAACATTTACGGATTCCAGGTTAGGACCTACCCGATATATATATAATACAATAAATATAATATTTTTAATTTCCTTAAGTCATTTTCACACCCAATTTAGGACTCAAACCCATAACCCTGAGACAAAGAGTTGCATGCTCTTCTGACTGAGCCAGCTGGGTGCCCTGGACCTATCTGATATTTGGGGGGACCTACCAACTAGGACATCTTTGAGAGTCCAAAGGAGGGACCATTATGTAATTGTTAAAGGATAAAAAACAAAATCCAGCTCGTTCTCAGGCAAACTAGGTATATGTTCTTCTCTGAGCCCATACACGAGCTAGAGATGAACTTTTGGCCCTAAGGCCACAGCAAGCCTCATTATCTTGTCTCGGTACTAATTATAAATGTTCTCCCTAAAACTGCCATAGTAAGTAAATACTAAATTCACTTCCCAGTATTGAGTTTTATAAGAGACTGTCATTTCTTTCTGATATATTCTCATTTATAAAACTATTCTGGAGAAATGTGTGTGTGTGTCTTGCAGGCAAATGATCCCTAATTAAGAGAAAGGACAAAATTATGCAATGTCAAGTTTCATTATCTCTCCTACTTTTAAATATATGGTGCCCTCTTTGAATAAATCTATACTTTAAGCTGTTCCATAAATGTTAAATGACAGGCTTGAATATGTTTAGTAAATAAATAAATAAATAAATCCTACAGGTGTCAGCAAATAAGTGAGGGGGAAATTTGCAGTGACAAAAAGATTTTCTGATGTTCCATGAAATTATACCATCCAGGTAACTGCTCTCTTACCACCTAAGCTAATGTCACTTTTGCTACTGCATGCAAAGTCAGTAACTTTCCTTTCTCTGACTACAACATGGTAAAAAGGAAGAAACCACATTCCTATTCTTGCAATAATTCCATTATCAGGTACCAGAGACCATCAGCAATAAGTATTTTCCAGCACTTTTGAGGTACAAATGAATAAATACCATTCCCTGGAAAAACTTCAAATACATTTGTACCACAAAAGATATAAGAAACCTCAGAATATGCAGCAATCAAAAGAAAGCTTTTGTCTACATTACCACAACTTTTAAAACTCAGGCTACTGATTAATTTCATTGCCCATACAACTGTACATACCACTAAACATATTATTCAAGGGGTTATTAAAATGAATGCCTGTGATTCAAAGAACCATTCCAATAAATCCCTATATTAAGATTACTCTGCTCCTACTAGTTTATTTCCTTTTTAGGGTCATTGCAGGGCAAGGACATACCACTTCCCTCTTCCTATTGTCAGACTTTGTGTTTAATATAAAGCACCATTCACAGCTCATTTTTAAATGTTTTCTCCTATCTCTTCCTTTGCAGTGACAAAGGTTAGGACTCTTGGATAACTAAAAATAGCTTGGGGTGCTGGGCTGGCTCAATCAGCAGAGCATGCAGCTCTTGATTTCAGGATCCTGAGTTTCAGCCCCACACTGAGTGTGGATTACTAAAAAAACTAAACTTTAAAAATAGCTTCAAGGTACTAAATTAGTGTGACAGTTTCAGATGAATCACCCAAAAGTTTCCATTCATAGAAGCCATATTAATCCAATATAGTCAAGAAATCTTCAAGGAAAAATAGAGTAGGTGTTGGGTAATAATTAGTTAATTAGTTAATTAATTAAACCTGCTTTTCTTGAAAATAAAATTTGACACATATTTCTTGAGCCTACGCAACCCCAGACACTACTCAAGACAGAGATAAAGTCTCTTCCCATGAGGCATTTGCAAGAACTTAGAGAAAACAGGACAATCTCAAAAAAAAAGTATTGGGTTGTCAAAGCTACAAAACAGGAGACCATGTGTTTCTTGAATACCAATAATTCCTTAGTCAGTAAAAACATAACAAATACTCAATAAATAATTGCCAAATGAAAGAAAGTTAGAAGATACACCATGAACAATGTCACATGACAACTGACTTTAGAAAGAGTTAGAAATGTCTATGAGAGTTTAGATGTGGGAAAAATTACTTTGAGTTGGGAAGGTTCAGGCAGGTGATACTAGGAAGAGAGGGGTTTAAAGCTGGATACTACAAGGTGGATGGAATTTAAATAGTGATATAAGAGAACCCAGGAGAAATATGCAAGTTGTATTTAACAACTAAAGGAAAAGTTGAATGTGCCAAAGCCAGAGATGGAATATAAAATTAACAGATGCTAAAACTGGAAACACCAGTTGGGAAGATATTATGTAGTCTTTCCAAGTACTCATAGGAGTTAGGACTTTTTTCTGTTATACAGCAGTAAAACTATCAGCCAGGCTAGGAATAAGTCCTTATGTATTCACTAACTAGATGTAGAACTTAAACCATTTCATTCAGTCATACTTTCCTTATCTACATTAAGAAAAGTTGGACTAAAAACTGGCTTAGGGCATTGTTTCCCAGTTTTGCTAAATATAAAGAAAACTTTTTAGAGTAAAAAAAATTAAATTATTTGAATGTTCGTAACTATACTTTTTGAGAAACAATGATTGTGAGAAATATTTTAAAAAGCTATTATAGAGATAGAAAGCTAGCCAAAATGATGAAATGAATTCTCCTCAAAGGAAATTCTAGGAAGAAATCACAGCTACAGAATTGCTCAAAACAAATATAAGCAACATAACGGAGCAAGAATTTAGAACAATTATCATAAAATTAATCGCTGGGCTTGAAAAAGGCATGGAAGACAGCAGAAAAACTACTGCTACAAAGATATGGACCTTAAAAATAATTGAGACGAATTTAAAAAATCCTATAAATGAGGTGCATAATAAAATGGAAGTGACCACTGCATGAACTAAAGAGGCAGAGAGGAGAATAGTGAATTAGAAGGCACCGTTACAGAAAAAAAGGAAGCCAAGAAAAAGAGAGAGAAATCGATCCAGGAGCCCAAAATGAGAATGCGAGAACTGAGTGATACAATCAAATGGAACAATAGCCATATCATAGTAATTCCTGAAGAAGAAGAGAGAAAGGTGCTGAAGGAATTATTGAACAAATTATACCTGAGAACTTCCCCAATCTAAGGAAGGAAACAGACATTGACATCCAAGAGGCACAGATTAACTTGAATTAAACTTCTGCATGACATATCATAGTAAAACTGGCAAAATCTAAGGATAAAGAGAGAATCCTGAAAGGAGCTAGGGATAAAAGGGGAACCTATTAGAGTAGTTACAGATCTATCTACTGAAACTTGGCAGCCCAGAAAGGAATGGCAGGAAATCTCCAATGTGATGAAAAGAAAAAATATCCAGCCAAGAATCCTTTATCCAGCAAGGGTGTCATTCAGAATAGAAGGAGAGATAAAAGTTTTCCAAAAAAAAAAACCAAAAATTGAAAAAATTCATCACCACTAAGCCAGCCCTACAAGAAATCCTAAAAGGGACTCTATGAGGAAAATGGTGTAAGAAACATAAGGTACCAGAGACAGCACTACAAGCATGAACCATACAGAAAATACAATGACTCTAAACCTATGTTTTTCAATAATAACACTGAATATAAATGGACTAAATCCTCCAATCAAAAGACATAGGGTAGCAAAATGGATAAAAAAAAAAAAAAACTATTTACTATCTACAAGAGACTCATTTTAGATCTGAAAACACCTTCAAATTGAAATTAAGGGATGGAGAAATATCTATCATGTGACTGGAAGTCAAAAGAAAGCCAGAGTAGCCATGCTTATATTAGACAAATTGGACCTTAAAGTAAAGGCAGTAACAAGAGATGAAGAACGACATTATATAATAATTATAGGGTCTTTCCATCAGGAAGACCTAACAATTATAAACTACCCACCGAATTCAGAAGCACACAAATATATATAAAGTTAATCACAAACAGAAACAATCTTATTGATAAGAATGTGCTAATTGCAGGGGATTTTCATACTCCACTTACAGCAATGGATAGATTATCTAGACAAAATCACTAAGGGAAAAATGGACCTGAATGATACATTGGAACTGATGGACTGCACAGATATATTTAGAACTCTACATCTGAGACTATGGAATTCACTTTCTTCTTGAATGCACATGGTACATTCTCCAAGACAGACCACATGCCAGATCATAAACCAGCCCTCCATAAATATAAACAAATTGAGATCATACCATGCACACTTTCAGATCACAATGCTATGAAACTTGAAATCAATCCCAGGAAAAAGTCTGGAAAATCTCCAAAAGCATGGAGGTTAAAGACCACCCTACTAAAGAACAATTAGGCCAAATAGGCAATTAGAGAAGAAATTTAAAAATATATGGAAACAAATGAAAATGAAAATACAACAATCCAAACTCTTTGGGATGCAGCAAAGGCAGTCTTAAGAGGAAAGTATATTGCAATCCAGGCCTATTTCAAGAATCTAGAAAAGGCACAAATGCAAAATCTAACAGGAACTAGAAGGGGAGCAGCAAGAGCACCCCAAACCCAGCAGAAGAAGAGAAATAATAAAGATCAGGGCAGAAATAAACAATATAGAATCAAAAAAAAAGTTGAACAGGTCAATGAAACCAAGAATTGGCTTTTTGAAAAAATAAACAAAATTGATAAATCTCTAGCCAGGCTTCTCAAAAAGAAAAGAGAGATTGCCTGAATAGACAAATCATGAATAAAAATGGATCTATTACAACCAATCCTTTAGAAATACAAGCAATTACCAGGGAATACTATGAAAAATTATATGTCAACAAACTGGACAACCTAGAAGAAATGAACAAACTCCTAAACACGCATGCACTACCAAAATTCAATTGGGAAGAGATCGAAAATCAGAACAGACTCATAACCAGCAAAGAAATTGAATCAGTTATCAAACATCTCCCAACAAATAAGAGCCCGGGGCCAGATGGCTTCCCTAGGGAATTCAACCAAACATTTAAAGCAGAGTTAATACCCATTCTTCTTAAGCCATTCCAAAAAACAGAAATAGAAGGAAAACTTTGATTTCCAAACTGCACAGAGACACAGGAAAAAAAGAGAACTACAGGCCAATATTCTTGATGAAAACAAATGCAAAAGTACTCAAGAAGATACTAGCAAATCTAATTCAACAGCACATAAAAAGAATTATCCACCATGACCAAGTGGGATTCATTCCTGGGTTACAGGGCTGGTTCAATATTCACAAATCCATCAATATGATACATCACATTAACAAAAGAAAAGATAAAAACCATATGATCCTGTCAATAGATGCAGAAAAAGCATTTGACAAAATACAGCACCCTTTCTTAATAAAAACCCTCGAGAAAGTCAGGATAGAAGGAACTTACATAATAAAAGGCACTTATGAAAAGCCCAGAGCTAATATCATCCTCAGTGGGGAAAAACTGAGAGTTTTCCCCCTGAGATCAGGAACATGACAGGGATACCCACTCTCATTACTGTTGTTTAACATAGTGCTGGAAGTCCTAGCATCAGCAATTAGACAAAAGGAAATAAGAAGCATCAGAATTGGCAAGGATGAAGTCAAACTTTCACTTTTCACAGATGACCTAATACTCTATATGGAAAACCCGACAGACTCCACCAGAAGCCTACTAGAACTGACCCATGAATTCAACAAAGTCACAAAGTACAAAATCAATGTACAGGAATCAGTTGCGTTTTTATACACCAATAATGAAGCAACAGAAAGAGAAATCAAGAAACTGATCCCATTCACAATTGCACCAAAAACCATAAAATACCTAGGAATAAACCTACCCAAAGATGTAAATGATTTGTATGATGAAAACTATAGAAAACTTATGATGGAAATTAAAGAAGACACAATGAAATGGAAAAACATTCTGGGCTCATGGATCAGAAGAATAAACATTGTTAAAATGTCATTATTATCCAAAGCAATCTACACATTCAATGCAATCCCAATCAAAATTGTACCAGCATTCTTCTCAAAGCTAGAACTATCCTAAAATTTGTATAGAACCACAAAAGACCCCGAATAGCCAAAGTAATATTGAAGAAGAAAACCAAAATTAAAGGCATCACAATCCCAGACTTTAGCCTCTACTACAAACTTGTAATCATCAAGACAGTATGCTATTAGCACAAAAACAGACACATAGACCAATGGAATAGAATAGAGAACCCAGAATTGGATACACAAATGTATGGCCAATTAATTTTTGACAAAGCAGGAAAGAGAACCCAGCGGGAAAAAGACAACCTCTTTAACAGATGATGCTGGGAGAACTGGACAGCAACATGCAGAAGAATGAAATTAAACCACTTTCTTACACCATACACAAAAATAAACTCAAAATGGATAAAGGACCTGAATGTGAGACAGGAAACCATCAAAACCCTAGAGGAAAAAGCAGGAAACAACTTCTTTGACCTCAACCGCAGCAATTTCCTACTCAACACATCCCCAAAGGAAAGGGAATCAAGCACCAAAATTAATTATTGGGACCTCATGAAGATAAAAAGCTGCTGCATGCCAAAGGAAACAATCAAAAAAATTAAAAGGCAACTGACAGAATGGGAAAAGATAGGTGCAAATGACATATCAGATAAAGGGCTACTATCCAAAACTATAAGGAACTCACCAAACTCCACACCCAAAAAACAATCCAGTGAAGAAATGAGAAGACATGAACAGACACTTCTCCAAAGAGGACATCCAGATGGCCTACAGGCACATGAAACGATGCTCCGCGTAACTCATTATCAGGGAAATACAAATCAAAACCACACTGAGGTATCACCTCATGCCGGTCAGAGTGGCTAAAATGAACAAACAAGAGACTATAGATGCTGGTGAGGGTGTGGAGAGACAGGCACCCTCCTACACTGTTGGTGGGAATGTAAACTGGTGCAGCCCCTCTGGAAAACAATGTGGAGGTTCCTCAAAAAAGTAACAATAGAACTCCCCTATGGCCAAGCAATAGCACCGCTAACGATTTACCCAAGAAATACAGAAGTGCTGATGCATAGGAGCACACGTACCCCAATGTTCACAGCGGCACTTTCAACAATAGCCAAATCATGGAAAGAGTCTAAATGTCCATCACCTGATGAGTGGATGAAGAAGATGTGGTGTATATATACACAATGGAGTACTACATGGCAATAAGAAAGAATGAAATCTGGCCATTCATAGCAAAGTGGCTGGAACTCGAGGGTGTCATGCTAAGTGAAATAAGTCAGGCAGAGAAGGGAAGATACCATATGTTTGCACTCATAAGTGTAACAGAAGAAACTTAACAGAAGACCATGGGGGAGAGGGAGGGGGGAAATAGTTGGGGAGAGGGAGGGAGGCAAGCCATGAGAGACTCTTGAATACTGAGAACAAACTGAGGGCTGATGGAGGAGAGAGAGAGACGGAAAGGGGAGTGATGGGCACAGAGGAGGGCACTTGTGCAGTTGAGCACCGGGTGTTACATGGAAACCAACTTGACAATAAATTATAAAAGAAAAAAATGTTTAAGCTATTATAAATTTAACAATGTTTTTAATATATTTCTACTCCGTTGTCCACAATAGCAAACACATATTCATTTTTTTAAACTTTATTTAAATTCAAGTCAGTTAATATACAGTGTAATAATGGTTTCAGAGCTAGAATTTAGTGAATCACCAATTACATATTTACACCCAGTGCTCATCCCAACAAGTGCCCTCCTTAATTCCCATCACTTAGTCAGCCCACCCTCCCACCTAACACCCCTCCAGCAACCCTCAGTTCATTCTCTGTATTTACGAGTCTCTTATGATTTGCCTCCCTCTCTGTTTCTACCTTATTTTTCCTTCCTTTCCCTTATGTTCATTTTTAAAAGCTCTAATGGATATAATGCTTACCACATATATTTTAATAGTTTATTGTCAAATTGGTTTCCATACAACACCCCGTGCTCTTCCCCATAAGTGCCCTCCTCCATCACCACCTCCTCTTTTCCCCCCTCCCCCTTCCCCTTCAACCCTCAGTTCGTTTTCAGTATTCAATAG
>NC_043704.1:88540729-88647164 GCF_006229205.1 Suricata suricatta | reverse complement strand
TGATACTCTACATGGAAAACCCGGCAGACTCCACCAGAAGCCTTCTAGAACTGATCAATGAATTCAGTAAAGTTGCAGGGTACAAAATCAATGTACAGAAATCAGTTGCATTCCTATACACCAAAAATGAAGCAGCCAAAAGAGAAATCAAGAAGTTGATCCCATTCACAATTGCACGAAAAACCATAAAATACCTAGGAGTAAACCTAACCAAGGATGTAAAAGACATATATGACGAAAACTATAGAAAACTTATGAAAGAGATTGAAGAAGACACCAAGAAATGGAAAAACATTCCCTCTTCATGGATCAGAAGAATAAACATTGTGAAAATGTCATTACTACCAAAGCAATCTACACATTCAATGCAATCCCCATCAAAATTGCACCAACATTCTTCTCAAAGCTAGAACAAACTATCCTCAAATTCATATGGAACCACAGAAGACTCTGAATAGCCAAAGTAATCTTGAGGAAGAAAACCAAAACAGGAGGCATTGCAATCCCAGACTTTAGCCTCTACTACAAAGCTGTCATCATCAAGACAGTATGGTATTGGCACAAAAACAGACACATAGACCAATGGACTAGAATAGAGAACCCAGAACTGGGCCCACAAATGTACAGCCAGTTAATTTTTGACAAAGCAGGAAAGAGTATATGATGGAAAAAAACTGCCTCTTATCACATATTTTAATTTGCATTTTCCCAATTAGTGATGAGACTATGGATTCTTTTGTTTACTTATAAGTCTTTTCAAGCCTTCTTTTATGAAATGCCTATTCACATCTTTTGCTCATTTCTTTAATGTGTTGTTTCTTTATGATTGACTTGAGGATACTCAAAAATATATATTTTGTATAAACAAAATCCTTTTCAATTTTTTCCTTTTCAAATGCTCTTTTTCCAATGTTTTCATATCACTTTCTTTATAATGTTCTTAAAATGAAATTATTCATTTCAATGGAGTTAAATGTATCTATTTTGTCTCCTTTATAGTTTGTACTTTTTGTATTTTCTTTGTAATTCTTTCCTATCCCAAAGTCATTAAGGCATTCTATATTTTCTACTAAATATTTTATTACCTTTCATATTTCAGTCCACGTGATACATGTTTGTTATAGTGCAAGATGAGTACAAAAGTTGATTTTTCCACATGGATGATTATCCAACACGTTTTTAATATTCCCTCTTCTCCCCACCCTGATTAACAAAGCCATACATGTCTGCTCTACAAATTTCCTGATCTACATAGATGTATTTCAGCATTCTTTACTCTCCTCTATTTCTCTAGCTATTTAATTGTCTGCCACACTCTTGTTGTTTGTTTTTCAATTCAGGGGTTTATTTTTTTAAGTTTATTTATTTTGAGAGAGACAGAGAGAGTGCAAATGGTGGAGGGGCAGAGAAAGAGGACAGAGGATCTAACGAGGGCTCCATGCTGATAGCAGAGCCCAAGGCAGGGCTCAGACTTGTGAACTATGAGATCATGACCTGAGCCAAAGTCAGATGCTTAACTGACTGAGCCATCCAGGTGCCCCACTGCCACACTGTTCTAATCACCAACTTGATATCCGTTAGGGCACATCCCTCAACATTACCAAGTTCCATTAAATGCCATTTAAAATGAACAAATGTTCAGATAACATTCACTTCACCAAAAAACAGATCACCTTCTCTCTCTTAAACATTTGTTGAGGGTGAGGCAGGGGAGGATGAACCAATTTACACTAAAGCTTTGGATTGCGAGCAACTTGTTCTGCCATTGTTCCACAAGACGAGCAAACCTTTCCAATAAAATTTAACTTGATAAATGAGTGATGTCTTGCAATAGGAGTAGTACATGATTCAAATGTCACATGATCACAACTGAGCCAATGGTTCTCTCTCTCTCTCTCTCTCTCTCTCTCTCTCTCTCTCTCTCTCACTGCCAGACTATGGGTGATCGCCTCCCATGCGTGAATGCTCTGTCTCAGGCCATGGTGTTTGGCAGAAATCAGTGATTTTTCAGAACAATGGAAGTGGCCTACGACTGGCACAAGTGTATTTTTTGTCCCTTCAAAGCACCTGTAGATGGTTCTTTGCTTTTTCATACAAGTGTAAGCTTAGGAATGCCTTGCCTCATTCTAGGTCAGGCTGCCTACAGATATAGACCCTTTCCTCTGCTGTCTTATTGCCAGTTACATTAAATACAGCGTGTGACAAAAGTTTATTAGTACTGTACTATAGTCAACATCCACGCGAGTTGCAACATCCTTGCAGAAAAGGGTTGAAAAGAAAGGTGGAGGAAGGAGGAGATGGCTACAGTGGAAATTAAGAAGGAAATCACTGAGAAGTATGAATGAGGTATGTGAGTGGACAAAATTGCAAGATTTTATAAGAAATCTGTGTCTGCATCTTGTCTACAGCAGAGGAGAAGAAAAAGGAGGAGGAACCCCTCACTTCGAAGGAGACTAGGGAGATGTGCAAAATGAGGGAAACACTGCAAACTTTTATAGAAAAGCACCACCTGAATAAGGCTGGAGCAGTGCAAGCAATGAATCCGCTTAACAATGCGATGTCACATTTCCACGAAATTCTCAAAAGGAGGCAAAACAAGTGTCGTTAGACAGGTTCTTTGTTAAAGTTGCACGAAAAGAAAAAGATTCCATTGAGCCAAAAGGTAGCAGTGATTCCATTACTGATAGTGAACGTGGCCCTCCACAATAACCCTCCCCTGCGTCTCCCTCACACCAGCCACGGAGGTTTCCAAGGTGAGGGCAGGTTAATTTGTTTATTTTTCCTTATATTGCATATTTTCTTTATTATTTTCTATTAATTACAGTGTTATAATCATTTTATATTAATATCTTTGGGTTGTGTAACAAATCAGCTGAGTTTCCATTGTTTCAATGAGGAAATTCACTTTAATATACAAGTGCTTTGGATTATAAGCATGTTTCCAGAACAAATTATGCTCAAAAAATGAGGGTTTACTGTACTTAATTTAAACATATAATCAGTTATGAATAACTGGAAATTGGTTTTAGTGCATCTCTGGACTCCTATTCTGAGAATGCCTTCACCACCCACATAATGGAAAGAAAAAATGCAAATGCCAGATTACTTTGGTACACCTCAGACTCCTACATGAGAGACATTCCAAATAGTAACTCTGAAACAGGATGAAATGTACTACCTTTGGAGGCAAGAAGAGTCTTTATTTGACCTTTTCATAAAAGTGATGAGTTCAATAGGTGGTGAAAATAATGTTTAAGTAACTGACATCTCAAAAATAATTCTATTTTTAAAAAAACTGTCTAAGGACACCATACAGAATGAGTGGCTAAAGATGCAAATATGTCTGAGTTTCTTTTGATCGTGTCATTTACATGGAAATGCATGAAGGCTATGATTTGAAAAGAAAACCTTCAAACAAGCTCTGGCTTACTGTAATGTACATGTCATACTCTTTCAGTCCTCCTGAAATTATTTTCAAATAATATGCCCCTCCGCTCATTTATGTGCCACATTTTTTCTAAAGATTACACAATGAAAGGAATTATAACTGAACACATAATTCTACTTGAATAATCAAGCTCATTTGGAAAGTCAGTTCTAATGTCTGCAGCTGGGCTGTGAAGGCATTACTGGGCTCGCAGCTACAAGACCGTAAATGTCAGCAGGAGAACACTTGGAAACGAGTAACATCTTCCCTTCACAGCAGCCTCTTGGTTAAATGGAATGTTGTGCTCTAAACTAAATTACTTCAAGTCTATTTGTGAAACTCAGTTGGATACATGTTTCTTATATAAACAACGGCTGGAGATAAATCTGCCAAAACTGGTGTGGTGATTTGTATTTTTAGTCATGTAAAACTTTTAAACCCAGAAGTGAAATCTAAGAAAAATATGTTATTTTAGCCCTGAAAATTTCCTGGATATTTTATTGACTACATTATAATGTTTAATACGTACATTTACTATTGGCCTCTTGGTAGTGCAAAAATTATAGTCATTTCTCTGAACTGTCCCCCAGTGACCAACTTACTTACAGGGCATTTCAGCTGCTACTGAGTGGAAATTGGTAACAAGGGAATTTAAAAGTTGCCAAAACTCTTCAATATTAAAGACAACAAATAAGACACAGTCAGGCCTTGTCTCAAGGGATCAAGACTTAAACACACTTGGAAAACAGAAGAAATTCTTTTCTAATGTTTTCACACATTTGAGGAAGGGTGTAGTTCAAGAGTTAGCAAGCTGTAAGTCAGGCAGACTACCATGACGGCTTGACACATTGGGAGGCTGAGAGACTAGGACAGAAGTTTGAAAAATAGCCAAATAATATCTATCTCCATTTAAAGAATGAAGTAAGAATGCAAAATTGTGGCAAGGAGAACTGAGGTCTTAGGTCTTTTTTTCTTACTGTTGTTGTGTTTTTGTTGTGCTTTTGAAAGAGAGAGAGCAAGCACAAGTGGAGGAAGGGCAGAGAGAAACGGGGACAGAGGACCTGAGCAGGATCCAAGCTGACAGCAGCAGCCGACGCAGGGCTCCAACTCATGAACCGCAAGATCATGACCTGAGCTGAAGCCGGATGCTCAACCAACTTGAGCCACCTAGGCACCTCAAGAACGAAGGTCTTAATTCCAAAGGCCTGTGGTTTAGGATAACTCATTCCATACTCCTGAGATAATTTTGTAAAACCTCAGTCCATAGTTTTCAGTGTATTCATCTCAGAACCTCCGTCATCTGTGCCCCCCCCACCTCTAAAGCAGCTTCGTCAGTGATGATCCCACAGAGCTCCAACTATTGTTTACAGAAAACAGAAAATCCCACGCCAGTTCATGAAATTGGATACATTTTGGAAAACTACCCTCTGTTCAGGCCTTCACTGATAGAGGAAAAGAAAACATTTGCTATTTGGCATAAATGTGCTCTGCCAGGTATAGGTAATTCTTTTGACATGGCATCCAATTTGATACATGGGAAATCTGAGAAGTCTGTCCTTCTTATGATGGATGGTGGGTGGGTTCACTGGTTCAGCACCTATTCCAACCCCCTTCTATAGAAGCATGCCAAAGCAGGTAAGCCAGAAAATTTTATTCCCCAAACTCTCTGTAGCTAGCATTCCACATGTTATTCAACTGCCAGCAATCAGGTATCCCTGTGCAAGACCTCGATTCGAAACCAAGTCACTTAAAGAGGACAGCACTCCAGTCCCCTTGGCAGGGGCAGCTCCCCAGCAGCGTGGTCCCACGCTGTGGCTCTGGCAGGAGCACAGCCAGAGCATGTGTCTTCAGGCTTCTCAACGAACCTGTGAGCTCTTTATTCACGTCTCTGAATAAATACTCATCTAATTAAACAACCCTCAGTGAATTCAGTTACATGTATATAAGTAGTCTGACAACTAACATCTTATAAATCTTTGAAATATTCTAGCATTAAATAGAAACCAAATACTGAGTCAAACAGTCCACTAGTACTCTGAAAATTAACGGTGGGTTAGAGCTAAGCCTTGTTTTTAACAAATGGTTTGCATAGCTGTGTAAAAATATCTCTAAATCAGACAAAAGAGAGACACTTTGCCTCAGATGCCAAGCAAGTACAAGCAATCTTAAAACTATGAGCAAATTATATTCCTAAATTAATTTTCAGTGAAGTAGTTGTGACCTTGATCATATTTGGATAGAATATTAGTGTTCTAAATAGTGACTGAGTTCCCAAGTCATGTCAAAAACATTACATAAGCTTTACTGCAGTAAAAATATCACAAAATTGCCATAAGAAAGAAATGAAAAACTATTACATTATGAAACTAGTGATTATACAAAATAGAAATATATCAAATAAGAAAAATGTAATTCCATGTGAATGATGGGTCTTGAAGGGACAAATGAGTTTTGTTAGATAAAGAAAACTTATAACTGTTATTGAACTTCTCAAAAGAACATTGGAAGTCATAATACTGATTCATTTTTATGTCTAATTTTCCTTCAAAAAATTAGGACATCCCTTTTCTAAGAAATACATGTACCACTGATATTATGCAGAGCTTTTCAACCATAATTAGTGACATTTTGAGAACTCATAAGTACAATAAAGGGAAGGTCAAAGAAGGCAGGAAAGTTTTCTTAAACTGTTAAAAGAACGATGATGATCTCTGTGCAGATGTGCAGTAAAGTCTAACCAACTCAGTGGGCTTGGGGGGCTCAAACCCTGCACATTCCAAAAAAAGGACTGGCCCTTAACTGGTTTCAGGAGATAACCTCTGAGCCTTTGGAATGTTCTACCTGAGACCCTGGACCGCACCAGATAGTTGATGCCGACAATGAGATTTACAGTGAATGACTGTTTCGTTCTCTTGGTCTCCTAGGCCATGCTACATTAGTTCGACCTCCCTAATATAGCTAAATGGAGGAAGACAGGTAGAAACTATGCTCCGTGGCTACATGACTGACACCCAGTAAAAAGCCTAAACACCAAGGCTCAGATGAGCTTGCCTGGAGCACAATACATCAGATATGTTGTCACACTTGTTTGACTGAAGAAGAACTATTCATGTAATTCCACTGGAAGATTGCTCTTCGCTTCTCCTAGACTCTGTACTCTGTACCTTTTCCATTTGCTAATTTTAACCTGTTCTTTTCCTGTAATAAACCATAACTATAACAGCTTTTCTAAGTTTTATGAGTCCCAGTGAACCATCAAAACTGAAAGTTGGGTACCCCCAGCACAGTAACTTTGAAAAGAATATTGCATGTGGTAGAGTTAACAAAAAGATATTGCTTGCAGTAGAGTTAATAGAAGACCGATCAAGGAGAAAAACAGTGTGGGCCCATTTTTTCCACAGATGGATAAGAACGCTATTTAGATATTCACATGACCTCTAAACACCAGCCATAGATTACAAAGCGTAAGGTGCTTCTATAGTGGAAAACTCTGCTGGTCACTGCCCTACCCAAGCGACCCAGCCTGGCATCATGAATATTGAGAAGGGCTAATGTGATACAGTAAAGAGCTGATGTGTAGATTTGGGACACATGTACACACAAAACATCACACACACACACACACACACACACACGTACACACAAAAACATCACATGTGTACACACACATACATACCTGTCATTTATATGTATATAACATATGAATCCATGAAGATTGGATTTAGTGTAGAAAAAAAATGTGGGAACTTTGGAAGGATTATTGTATCTATTATATTATTGCATATATAATAAATGGAAACATAGTACATATCATAAATTTTTAAATTTTTTAATATTTATTTATTTTTGAGAGAGAGAGTGAGAGAGAAAGACACAGAGCACAAGCAGGGGCAGATTTGAGGGAGACACAGAATCTGAAGCAGGGTCCAGGCTCCAAGCTGTCAGTATAGAGCCTGTTGCAGGACTAGAACCCACCAACCGTGAGATCATGACCTGAGCTAAAATCAGATGCTTAAATGACTGAACGACTCAGGTGTCCCAATATTATCAATTTATTTTCCCTTGTATAGACCCATAGGGTTCTAAGTCTTGGAGCTAAATGAAAATTTGGATATTAGTATCACTCAGTAATTAACATCCAAAACCTCTCTCTCTCTAGGTAGAATATCATGCTAGTAACTATTATGGGGATGGGGATGACATAAATTCAAAGAAACAGAACAGCCTAATCCATACTCTTGAAAAACCTGGATTCTTCTTGGAAAGACAGGACACACTACTTTTGTAAAAACTATGCTTTTTATTTCCACAGACATCTTTAAAACTTTCCTAATGGAAGATTATTAGAATCCTTTAGTAAACCAAACAAAAAGGTTATGTGAAATCTTGAAAGACTAAGTTATTGACTTCAGTCCAGGGCTCAAATGTTTGATGAAATAGTATAGAGGAACCCCATGAGAGGTTAAAATGCTGTTAACTTTGGAGAGTCTCCACAGTGGAAATGTGACAACCGGGAGAGGAAAGAAGGGTAGGCCGGGAGTCTACAGGCCTTGGCCAGATCCCAGGTCTGCAATGCACTGGGTATATTACATGGGAAACATTATCTGGCGTCTCTGAGCCTCAGCATTCAATATACAATGATGTCCATAATGATACTAATGAGGGCTCTTGTAAAAATAAAATGGCTGAAACACATAAAATCTTTGTCATCGACCCATCACTCTGCAATTATTAGGCAGGAGGAGTTGAAGGAATTTTGAGGGTTGATGTCTGGCCACCCACTCCTGTCACCTCTACCTTTCCCTTTTCTTCCTAGTTTCTGTCTCCTTTCATTCAAAACAGAAGTTCTGAAGTCCTTGGGGGTAATGTTCAAGAAAGCAGCACTTCTGGAGGCCACAACAGGAGAGGCAGACCTGACCCTACCACATCAAACATGACCTCAGGAAGAACAAAGTACAAACCTAAATATCCCACATTCAGCTGCTTACACAAGCAACTCCTTTTCTTTGGCAGGTTGCAAAGACCATCTTGCTCTAGGCATTTTCGAAAACTTCAAGAAACTATTTGTTATGAAGTGTTTCTTAAACTGATGGGCAGGTACCTATAAACTTTCCAGAAAATAAAGACAATGTAACAAGGTGACTTATTATTTTATAAGGGTACTTGAATATTAAAGATATAACTCTCTATGCAGATAAATACGCTTCAGTCCAAGAGTGCTAACTGAATAAAAGCTATCAAAAAACTTTCAAAGCAGCTAAAAATTAAAGTCGCTAGCCAAGATAAGAAAAATTTAGAAGTGTATTTTCATTCTTATGGGAAATCAGGGCTGTGGTGATTGAAAGAATATGGGACCAGGCTCAGCCAAAGCCTGGCCATGGACTCACTTGACTTTAGACAAATCACTTAATTTTCAGAGCCCCAGTTTTCTCTGGGTAAATTAGATGCATGTAAAGTCTTTTTCAACCGTAACATTTCATGTATATCATTATTTTAAATTCCTATTCTAACCTAAATTTCATTTAGAACCTTCCCTTTTCTAAAACTAGAAAATTGTGAGTTGGTCCTACAGTATAATTATTTCCAATCTATTTGACTGAAATGGATTTTAACTTCAGAATGGAATGCTTTTATGCCTAACCCTTGACATGGAGTGCAGTAACATTTCTCATCAAACTACCAATGAGCCAAGCACAGGCCAAGCTTACCCCCAAAAAATGTATTTATCACTGAATACTAATTTCACCACCCTGCAGAAAATACCATGAATTGAAATTGTAAGTAAATGCATTTTTCCCAACTGCAGAGTAACCCCTGAAATGACTCCTTTACTGACATTATTGTAGATTAATTTGTCTTCCCTAAAATCAGCATGTTTCTCAATGCACCTGCCTTAATGGCCATGACTTATCCTCTGCCTAAGCCCAACAACACAGCATCCACAGATCTGCTGCATCTCCTTACCTCTGGACAGCCTGACAGGAAAACAAACACAGTGGGCTTGATTTCTTGGTATCTTACCATTCTGAGGCACTAGTTATTCTTCTCTAAAAGGGGTATGATTAATGCCTGCAGTACACACTGAGTCACATACATGTCAACTAGGTTTCCACCTTTTAATATTTTAGCAAATAATTCACTCGACACTAAGAAAATGACCACTGACTGTTTCTTGATATTACCCTTTTTCCAACAATTTGTGCCCATTTTCTGACTAGAAGAATGTTCAACCAGTGTTAAGTTCAATTTGACAAAAGGTTTCAAATTCCTACCATGCTGTCTAGATCTAAACATTGTACTAAGCTCTGGAGATATAAAGATGAAGACCATGCTAAGTTGTTGTCTCTATTTTCACAATGTTTCTATTTACTGAGGGGAGTGAGCTCATAAGTAAAAATAACAAACTATGCACATACTTATATAATGTGTTTGTTATAAGTGGTACAGAGGCATGTACTAAATATTGTGGCGATACCAAGGAGGGGACAGTTACTAAGTCTTACTAGGGAGTTCCAGGGAAATTTCACAAGGAGGATGACACTTGAAGACTGAAGAAGTTACCCAGACAGAGAAGGAACTGATGGTACAGAAAGCAACATGAGCCAAACTACAGAGGGTACCAAGTATGTGGAGAATAGGAAGACCAGCATGAGCAAAGTGAACGATTCATGGGCAAAGTAACAAGATATGATCTGGACACTGAATGTCATGCTAGGATCCTTAAAAACACCCTGAGTAAGTGGTGCCTTGTGGGTGACTCAGTTAAGCATCCGACCCTTGATTTCAGCTCAGGTCATGATCTCACAATGCTCAAGTCCCCCATTGGGCTCTGCACTAACAGCATGGAGCCTGCGTAGGATTTCTCTCTCCCTCTCTCTCTGCCCCTCCCCAGCTTGTTGTCTTTTCTCTCACTCTCAAAAAAAAAAAGTAAATATAAAAAAATTTTTAATCCTGAAGAAAATGCATAATGAACAAAGATTTTTAGCCAAGGTTGTTGAATGATCAAATTTGTATTTGTTTTGGAAAGCTAACTCTGATGACAATATTATAGATAAACTATAGATGGGTAAACTGCACATAAGGTTTAAATGGGGGAGAGACTAGGAGATACTCTCTTGGGGAAAGGTAAGAATAGAGAAGCCAGATTCTAGAGACATTTAAGAAGTGACCCTCACCGCCTGGGTGATCAGATGAGTGTAGAGGTGAAGGTGGAAAGAATTAAAAAGAAGGAAGAGTCAGAACCAGTTCCAAGATATTTAGCTTAAAGAAGACAGGAGAAGGAGTAGTGCTAACACAAGAAGAAAGGTAGAGGTTGGCATTAAACATAGACTATAAGGTACCTTCAACACGTCAACGTGAAATATTCAGTCACTTTTAGGAAAAATGCCACTGAGCTCAAGTAACAGCAAGTGGATGCTAGAGAGAGGAGATATAGAGTCTGAGACTCACTAGGGCCTACGTAGCAGCAGAGGCCATGAGGGAAGACATGATAACCTAGGGGAAGTTTATATGGGAAGAAAAGAATAGGAATAAGGACAGAAGCCGGAGGAATAGCTACACGGAGGGCACAGGAAAGGAAGAAGCCTACAAAGGAAGACTGAGAAGTGGTCGAGGATGCTGGAATGGGCCTTCCCGTCACTGCCTGAACTGGGAGGGAACAGAACCTATCGAAACACAAAAGAGCAGAGAAGACCTGGCCCAGGAAGCAGTGAGGAAAACTTTTGTGGCTGATTGTTCTATATACCAAGGAATTTCCAGAAACACGTCCCAAAGGGAGAAATGGAGTGCTGGACCCATGTGGCAGGTCATAAAGCCTGTACTAACTCTTAGGAAGCAGGGTTATCAAGAATGATTAATGTAAGAATAGAGGGAAGCTAGCCTGGTCAGAGAGGGGCTAGGAAAAACATCCCTTGGGAGACAATGCTGGGGCTGAGATCTGATAGAGAAATGAACATTAGTGAGAAAGAAATGAAATATTATAAAAAGAGGGATTATCAGGCACAAATTCTCTATGGCAGGAGAGACAAGGGCCTGAAAGAAAGTCAGTGAGGCTTGAGCTCCAGGCCTGAGGGAAAGAATAAGCAGATGGCATTAGAGATGAAGGACCCAGAAACGATGGGAATGAGAGGCTGTTAAGTGGTTTCAGGTAGGGAGAGGGACATGGTCAGATTTTGCATTTTTAAAAGCTCCTGTTGAGCAGTTTAGTGGAGAAGGCTCTACAAATATAAGGGATGTGATTTTCAAAAATGACCAATCACTAAGAGTGATTCATCATAAGATGTGGGTTTGAAGCCAAACGTGCTCAGGTTTCACACTTGTTCAATGAAAAACAGGAGAAGGGATTTTTATCTGCCCTCCTATTCACTGCAGGAGATACGTCCTTATTTGGCAAAGAGCAGTACCTCTTTGAGATGTGGAAGTAAATCAACAGTATTAGGAACTACAAATTTTCTGAAGGACCAGGAAATCATGGCCTTCCTTCTGCCAGAATAAATATAAACTCCCTAGCAAAGTAAACTGAACCTGGAAAATGTCCTTCAAAAACTGACTCTGCCTACTTCAGCCTCACTGGTTCCTCTCTTCCCCTCTTTACCATACGCTCCCCCATTTTTGGGCCTTTGTCCCCGCTTTTTTTTCTCCAGCTGGGTAATGCTTACACACGCATCCATCCTTTGGGTGGCAGTTTAGAAAAAGTGTCTTCGAGGAAGTCCTCCACACGGAGATGAAACTGACAGCCTGCACCTATGTCCCTGCGCACAGCATGCGCGGCTCCTTTCCGACCGTAGGCGCCACGCCTACCCCGCAGATGTTGTTCTGCTGGTGACTAGGGGGAAGGCAGAGGAAATCTGAGATGCTCTGGGCAAGTGGGGGTCCACACAGGACAGAGAAGTGGTCAGAAGCCAAGGTTATCAGAAACAAGTTAGGGAGTAAAATCTATTACTCTGTTGCTTACAAAAATGATTATTTTGTAAACATTAACATTCTTCTGTTTAAAAACAAAACACTTAGAGATAAGAGTAATAAGGGGGAGACTATCACTAAGCCTCTTACAACCGCCAACAAAAAGATTCACTAGAAACCTTACCATTCCTTCAAAAATTTGATTTGCAAATAGAAGTTCCATTAGTTAGGTAACAGGGGTTGTTAGATTTCAAGGAAGGTGAAATAATTCACAAATAGAAGAAAGGGACTTTTGCTTCAAGGAATTTCAGTGAAGAGTTGACTGAAGATAAAAAAGACTCCGACGGGAATGAGATACTGTCTCTCCTCCAACAGACATAGTGGAATTTGGGGAACAGCACTGTGGTTCAGCCCAGCTTTTTTATACTGAGCTGGACTCAGGCATCTGTCATTTCTCTCTGTTATGCTGTTGCTTTGCTTTATTTGCATGCCTCACCACACAATCACACAGACTGGGAACCAACTCTAATACTAACAATAGTATTACCATTTTGGCAAATTCTTATACTTACTTAAAGAAATTGGAAGAAAGAGTGGAGGCAGATTCTATAGCAATTCAGAGTAATGTGACCAGGCAATTTATCAAGAGAGACAGGGACTGCCAGAGACATTGAAAAATCAGTCCCAGGACTTGGAGGACTTTACTAAAGTTATAGAGAAGTTCAAACTGCCAAACTCCCCAGTGACTGAAATCTGAAGATCAACGGTTGGCCCAAATGGTATCATTTTCGCCCTGCTCCAGAAATTAAGCAGCTCTGAGCTGATAAAGCCCATAATTTAACATGTAGGGCAAATTGCTAAAGCACTTAACCAGTGAGGTACTAATCTTCCTTTCCTATGTGAACTCGAACTGACTCCCGACAGCAAAATCAATTGCAGAGATTTACTCTAGGGATAGCTTCTAAAAAGCAATGTAATCAGGAGATAAGGGAATTGATGGGGGTGCGTTATCACCCTCTCCACCGACCCACCGCCAGCTGCCAAAGGCTTCTGACAGCCCTGAACCTAGAACTGCATTCCTCTTGAGCAGACCTCATTGAACTCAAGGTACCTGGGGGTCAAGAAACCTTCTCCCATATTGATTCAATCTTGTCACAGGAAACACTTGAGGTCGAGCAAATTCACCACATTGGCTGGCTAGGGGCAACCAGGGCAGCTAGAGAATTATTAAAAAACGACTTCTGTTTTTTCAAGTTTTACAGAATGCTTTGAGCTACCTGCTTGATGTATTTGATGGCTGACAACTTTGCATGTGCCTTATGGCTTCTTAAAGTGAACTGTCTGCTTTGAACTCAAGGGGGTTCCAGAAATTCAATACTTTAATCTTATGAAAGCAAATAACCATTTGTTGCTTAAAATGATGAAAAGATCATTACGGCCTCATTGCCCCATTGCTAAATGTTATGACTTGAGACACCCACCCCAAGCTGAAATTCCAAGTGTGTTCTGATAGTTAGACAGGAGACCTGAATTTATTCAACATTCAGACCGAACATTAGTACTAGGAAAAGAGTAAAAGAAAATAACATTTATCTTCTTTTGTGCCGTGGCCTGTGTTAGGTACTTTATCTGTGCTCTTTCAAATCTCATACCAACCCTTAGAGGAAGGTGGTAAAAGATGCAAGTAAGGAAACAGTTGGGGAGGTTAAATCCTTGCCCAAGTGTATACACAGCTATTAAGCTACAGAACGGTGGTTTACTTTGATACATGTTTGCCATTTCTACCACTCCTCGCTGCATTCTCTGCTGCAGAGACAGAGGTGGGAGAGGACACCCACCCGAATCTAAATTCCCATGATTCTCTATATATATAAGAAAACAGCCTAACATAAAAACTCCCTCAAATCTTTGTCTCTTATTTTGTCTCCTCATATTCCTGCTCACCTCTACCTGTATTTGCCACCATTACCTCAACCTGAGCCAAATGGGTTTCAAACTAATTTCATTTGTGAGAGAAAGACATGAATATTAGAGTGGAGGTTATAATGTCTAGAGGTAAATTATTTAAACTTACAAGTGTATAAAGACTGAGTTTTCATAGAAAGTTCTATAGCTGGTCAAATATAAGAATCTAGGAGAAGTAGAATATTCATTGGTTCTTGCTGAGGCTCTGTCACCAAACTCCTGCCAATCAAATGTTAAGGAGCCTTTCCATCAGGCTAGCTCTAGCTAGAAAGTAGAAAGCTATAGGTGATCTGGATACCTGTGCCATAACAGGGGCTTGAGTGTAAAGAGGAAGGAATTTTCAGAAAGACAGGATGGCAGCCAGAAGCCACTTGAATGCAAATCAGGCAAAAAGTTAGGGAGAAAGGAAGCTAAGCAAGAACCCTAGTAAGTTGCACCATCCCTTTGAGGTTAAAACCTAATTATCTTGGATTGGATTACTAGAAAATTGGGCTCTTTGAACTCAAGCAAGCTGAAAACAGCTTCATAGAATGCTAAAAATTTCAGGCATGAAAAAAGACTTTAAGTGTTACTTAATCATCCAAAGTTTGGGTGCCTACCGTAACATCCCATGAAATGATGCCTCTATTCTGGAACATCTCCAATGACTTAAAAATAAATCACACACATTCCACTTAGATGACTCTGACCATTTGAAAATCCTTCCATATCTTGAGCCAAAATCTGTCTCTCTTGAAGTCCTATTACTGGTTAAAATGCTAAACCTCAAGGCTTCACAGAAAATCTAATTATACATTCACATGATAGCCTTTCAAATATCAGAAGATGGTCATCACCTCTCCCAGGTTATCTCTTTTCCAGAATATTTATTACTTCTTTCAACAGACTATTTAAATGGCATGGCTTACCCACATTGATTACTTTCTTTTGTATCTCTTGGCTATTCAATCTGTCTAAATCTGCTTTGCGTGACCCACTAGAACAGAGAAGGAACAAGGCTACAACTACTATCTTTGTAGGTATCTACATGCACCCTACAACCCAAAAACACATTCCATTTTCTTTGGAAGGCTCGTCACATCATTCGCCCACTGTGTACTGACTGCTGCATGAAACTTTCTGTCTTTTTCAGCAGGATTTTTGGAAACTAATAAGGGACCATATACTCAGACTTGTTAAATTCCAGGATATTCAAATATCTTCCAGATAGTAAAGATATTTTAGCTGATGATTCTGTTATCCACAACTTGGGTAAACAGACTTTCTATTTCTTCTTGAAAGTCATTGGCAAAAATGGCAAAGTTAAGAATAGAAACCTCCCTCCAGCTGAACAAAAATCCATTATTTCAACTGAATATTGGGATACGATCTGTATGTCTGTCTCCATCTTGTCCACAAATTAAAAAGACCTTGTCAAACTTCTTGATTAAGTTCAGATATACAGTATGAATTTGGCTGCATTTCCTTGACAAGTTAAGAAATTCCAAGAAAGATGAAAGCAGTCTAGTATGACCTTGTATCAAGCCATTCTGTGTCCAAATGATCATTTCCCACTTCTGGTAATCACAAATCTTTGTTAAATAAGCCACCTCTGCTGGTATTATGGTTAGATGTAAAAATATCCTTTTTTATTCTCTAAATGAATAATATTATGTTTAGAGATATAAAATAACATGATATCTGAGATGGTTTAAAATTACCAGCAAAAAAAGGAGGGAGCAGGGGGTTTTGGGTATTGTAATAGATTAACTGTAGACATGGCTAAATAGTGACAGAAATGAGTGTTACATTTACAGAGATCACCTTTTTCATTTACAAACTTTTAGAATAATTCCCTGATTTCTGTCTCCTACATCTTTGCCCAGCTTCCACGATTTCTCTATAATAACAAATAGTGATTCAGTCAATTCGTTTGAATTTTCCAAGTACCCTAAGGTGTCATTCTTTCCCTTCATATAACTTGGATTCATTTGAACTGCTAATGCTCTCTCATTGCTTTATTTGTACTGAGTTTGCATTTCCCATTCCAATGTTTGCCCCACTCTTTTTAGTATGAAGATCAAGCCGATAACGAGGAAATCTACTGGGTAATATATAATACTGCATCTTCTTCCCCAGTGTTGTTACTTGGCCTCTGCTTGATCTTTTACTTGTTCCGAATATATTGAAGAAATTCTACTTTATTTTTATTGTCAGTGGTAGTTTCTGCAACTCTAAGACTACCTGAGCCTTATGGACAGTATTCCATATATGTGGCTCATCCTTATACACTTTATAATTTATTTGTACTCCTTTTCTATCACTTACATATATTATGCAAAAATCTGAGTGCACTGAAGATCATGTAACAGTCTGGAATTTCCCCTAATTATTATCAGAGGGACGGTTTACAATATGCAGAGTTAAACTGCATTTCTAGAAAGTTCCTGAATATGTTGTCGTCTTTTTGATACAGCATACCATAATATCATGCCCATGTTTTGTTTTTTGCGTTTTTTTCAAATCTATCCTCATGAAGTGTGTGTAGCACATTGCTGACATTGTCAGGTTTCCCTTCAATGGTTATCATGAACTCTAAGATGTCAAAGGACTTCCCCCAAACCTGCTCCTCTCAGTTGTCAGTAAATTTCTTCTATATATAAAAGACAGACCCAGAGGAACTGTTTTTCTAATGGCCTATGTTTTGGGAGATTGTTACCAATTTCTCAAAATATCTCATGAGCTCGCAAGCACTGAGCTTCTTAGCAGGTTGAGAATTCTAGCAGATTTTTAATAACTAAAATCCCTCAATCATGACTGTGCCTTGACACAGGTCATCTTTTGGACCTCTATCGAAAGCATATTATCTCTTCCTTCCATCTGAACAGGAAGCTTAAAAACAGTCCTCCAACAATAAAATTTCTGATTCCCTTTTCAATTTTCCTCAGTGATAAACCAGCGGAGAAATTCACAATGGTGTAGAGTATGTCTCCTTGATACATAACAACATTTCTAACCTCTTACCACAGAATGTCTGTTCCTTTGAAAGGGATACTATCATCATCTTTCAATTTTAAATTGCATCTCAAGGAATCTCAATGATAATTATGAAAGTATATAAATCTCTTGCCATGTATTAAAATCTCACTATGTCTCGCTCATGTCTTACGTTCTACACAGGTATGTAAGTGTTAGAGGCCATAATTTTGCTCTCAGTACCACTGCTGATTTTTCATGCAAACCACTAAGTATTTCCTACATTCCTTATTACTACCTTCATTTTCCAAAAACATAATCTACACCAGTATAGCTGATCATATGTCTTATTCTCCTTCATATTTACTTTAAATCTCAACCATGTAATTTTGAGGCCTGTTCTCACCTTGCAAAAAACAAATTATGGTAGGATCTTGAGTTACAGATAAAAAATCTAAATTCTATTTTTGTAACACCACTGCCATCCATTCAACATTAATATTTTCCTCTTTCATGTGTTTATTCAACAAATTTCTATTGAGAAACACTTCATATAATGTGCTTTGCTAATAACCATGGTTATTAATATATAACACTGGAAAGATAGACAATGTCTGCACCCTCTAATGAATAAGTAAACAGGTAATTTTAATACTCACCTACAGCTCCGTCCCCAGACAAGAAGTAATAAGGACACCCTTTGTATAACCGAGTTCTTGAATTTCTTATGGGACTTCTATGTCCCTGTTACTTACCACAAGTCTTCTCTCATAGACACAATCAACTTCATATGAATCAACAGAATGAGATAATGGATGGCAGGACTGGATATATTAGTGAGGACTCGGTGTCACATCTCATCAACCTAATCAAAGAAAACAGAGCACTGTCCAATTTCCCATGTCAGACTGGCATAAAACTACCTCCATATAATTGATACTATCTCTGAATGACAGGACACCAACCACCATTACCTACTTCTCCCTCCTTGACCTTGTCAACAGGGTTACCTGCACAGACTGGAACCTAGTATTTTTAATGATCATTTCCGTAGAGCATGAGATGATACCATTTCTTCACAAGATCCCAATTCCCCTTTTCTGGGAAGGTCCCATATACATAGTATAACACGTTAAAGGAGGGGTGCCTGGGTGGCTCAGTCGGTTAAGCGTCTGGCTTCAGCTCAGGTCATGATCTCACAGTGTGTAGGTTCGAGCCCCCCATCAGGCTCTGTGCTGACAGCTAGCTCAGAGCCTGGAGCCTGTTTCAAATTCTGTGTCTCCCTCTCTCTCTGACCCTCCCCTGCTCATGCTGTCTCTCTCTGTCCCTCAAATATAAATTTAAAAAATTTAAAAAATAAAAATTAAAAAAAAAGCAAGTTAAAGGATATGCTCTGCTTTTCCCTGTATGAGAATCTTCCACTTGCCAGTAGTATTTATCTCTCCCTTCTTCATTAAAATTTCCTTCCCTTCGCCCTGTATTCTTTGATTAGTTCTTCCATTCTGACTGGCAAGTACTCATTATCTCTAACCAATTAGAGTTTAGAAAGGCTTGTACTTTCATGGTTTTTCCTTTATAACTACAGACTGGAAACTTCTTAAGTGAAGTAAAAAATCCTTATTCACCCGGATGTAGTCCCCTACCTCGGGACTCTCTCAACACTGGCACAGGGCCTGGAAGCTCATCAGCAGCAAGTAAACACCTACTGAGGTGACCAGAGACAAGCAGAACAGGCAGAACTCATAAGTCCCATAATTGGTCTGGGCCTCAGACAGAAAGACTAACATCCTGCAGGCGTAGACACACACTTCTGCCCTAATGCACACTTTGTAGATTGTTATAGAAAATAAAGACCTTTATAGTTTCCCTTAGGAAAGATCCCTTAAACTACTGTAACTCATTGCCCAGAGCCTCCTAGGAATACTGCCTTCGAAAAAGCCAATTACAGGGCCCCTTTCCTCTCACCTCTGCCCTCTTCTGTTCGTAACTTGATACCCAACCTGGTTCTCATCTGCTCAAAGATATCTTTATCTCCTTGAGCAACACCAATCACACGCATACACAGAAGAGTAAATTTACAAAACACTTCTTAATCACTCTTTTTGCTTTTTTTCTGTCTGCTCTAGACTTCTTCTCAGAGATAGTATGGAAGAATGTCTTCCCACATCTTTAAAAAATTTTAAATACTATCCACTGCATATTGCTCCTTAAAAAAACATAGGCAGGAGGTAGGGAGTGGGTAGATATTTTATTTATGAATATATTTGGCATGAGCACTGAAGCTCTTTAACTTGATTATACACTCATTTGAGCTCAGAAAATGGAGGTGAGGACTGATAAAGGAGAAATGCTGACTGGTCCTCTTTCGTTGCAAATCTGGTTGAAAAATTACAATACTATGTTAAGCATCCATTTCTGAAAGCTTTAAAAAGGCTCAAACATTATGCAAATTAGCAAGCATAATAAGATGAGATAAAAATTCAATATTTAGATTCCCCCATGCTTTATACATAACAGTAGAGTGACTCCCCTCTGCTCTATTTGGGGAAGAAGTCATAGACATTTTCCAAACCAAACATTAAATGAGATAGTTCAAAATCCTTGTTAGGCGAACGTGATAACCACTACACTACGGAAACTCCATCAAAATCCTTGTATCCACCCTATGGAACTTCTTCATTTAAAATGATACTGGAGGGGGTGCCTGGGTGGCTCAGTTGGTTGAGCCTCCAACTTTGGTTCAGGTCATGATCTCACGGTCTGTGAGTCTGAGCCCCACATCTTGACTCTGCACTGACAGCACAGAGCCTGGAGCCTGCTTCCGTTTCTGTGTCTCCCTCTATCTCTGCTCCTTCTCTCTCAAAAATAAATAAACATTTAAAGAAAATTAAATGAATAAGATAGTAGAAATTCCACCTGCCTATATAATAATCAGGGTAGAATCTACTGAGAGTACTGAAAAGTCTGTAATTTACAAAGCTCCCAGGAAAAAAAGGAGGGGACAAGTTAATTAAATCAAGTGAAATTATTCAGAATCTCAACTAATAACCAGATAGCAAAATAAATACTCTTACCTATCTGGATACACATGATATATCTTTTTTAATGTTTTATCATATTCCCAAAATAACACCATGATAATTTATTCTATTCATCACAGGTACAAAGTTTGACCTCTAGTTTCTATTAGCATAAACAAACTACTACAACAGAAAGAAAAATTATTCAGTAGAATTCCTCTACTTCAAATGATTTATTCCTTGATAATAATCCTTTATTATTAATATGCAAGAGAATGTCAAGTTACAAAAATGTTCTCCATACTGTAAAGGGGTAGGGAATTGTAGGCACCAAGGAAAACCGTGGAAAGAAAACACACAAAATAATAAGTCTGGCTCTACTATGGATTCCATGAGTGAACAAAATGGAAAAAATACTAGCTTCCTAGGACTGCTATAATAGATACCACAGGCAGGTGGTTTAAACAAGAGAAATCTGTTTTCTTACTTTCTGGAAGCTGGGAGCCCAAGATCAAGATATTAGAAGGGGTGGTTTCTTCTCAGGCCTCTCTCCTAAGGTGATAGATGTCATTCTTCCACAGTCTTCCTTCTGTACCACTTTGTGTCCAAACTTCTCTTTTTTAAAAAATGTTCGTTTATTTTGAGAGAAACAGAGAGAAAAAGAGGGAGAGAAAGGGGGGGGTTGAGAGAGAGAAAGAGAAAGAGAGAATGAGCAGGGGAGGGACAGAAAGAGAGGGAAAGAAAGAATCCCAAGCAGGCTCCATCCTGTCAGTGCACAGCTTGACGTAGGGCTTGGTCGCACGAACTGTGAGATCATGACCTGAACCGAAATCAACAGTCAAATGTGTAACTGACTGCACCACCCAGGTACCCCCAAACTTCTTCTTTTAAGAACACCAATCGTATTGGTTTAAAGTCCACCCTAACGACCAAGTTTTAAATTAATTACCTTTTTAAAGACCCTATGTCCAAATACGGTCACATTCTAAACCACTGGCAGTTAACAACTGAACATATGAATTTTGAGGGAACACAATTCAGCCCATAATATCACCCTCCAGCAGTGCAGGTGGGGAGATAATTCTGTAGAAGAGAAATACTTTATAAGGATCTCAGTTGTTTTCTGAGGGATTAAGCTAATGCAACGGATTAGATTGTCAGTCACACTCACCTAAACCAAAGATATCCCCAGCATCAAGGTTTACTAATAATTCCAAAGGATACAAGCAATCAAAAGGCACAAGTGAAACGGGAAAGAAAGGTCTGGAACATTCCATGGGATTCCTCAGGTCCTTCCATCTAATATTGAACATGTGCTGACCAGCCCAGGATAATCGTGAGGTCTCCACTGACCTGGGGCCTCATGAAAAACCTCCACACTGTACCAAGCTTACACAACATTTCCCAGAGAGTCATGCCCCATAAATCTATATATCCTAAATGTGGTCACCACAAGCAATCTTAAACCAGGAACATAAGGATTCTCTTCCTTGTAAACATCATTAATTTATTCACTAGAAGTTTCAGATATCAGCATGTTTCCAAGAGATTAGACCAGTTCGTCTGCCTTGTTCTTTTCCCCCAGGAGCATCTTCCTAGTAATCGGGAGAAATAGATCTGGGCCAGCTGCTTTAACTTCCTCCTCCCCAGGAATCCACTGCAATGTAAACTCTCTCTCCTGTTTCTCTACACAATCTGCACTATGTGATACATTGCTCGCTCATGTCAAATATAAGAAGTTTTATGGAACATTTTATTGGGTAAAATCTGTTTGGTTATCTTTACGTGAAATAGGCGCATATTCAGTCAGAAATATAACCTGTTAAATGGTCATATATAGAGTGGGGTTACCATATACAGGAGTTTCACTACATTTACATTTAGGGTTCAACCTTACTGAAGAATTGATCTTGCAGTGGGCACCTACTGAGTTTTATATCCCACACCTTTATTTCTGGCAACTTCTTTCCCCTTTCCCATCATTTACATTATAACTGCAGCAGCATACCCTGACCCCCCCATCCCACCCCAACAGAATCTCCTCACTAGATCCAGCCCCCAGCCAAATCAATCAATCTAAACATCAACACCTGATCTCTGCTGAAGCCAAACCCCTTTCCTGAGAAAGTTAATTCCAAGTTTAATCTTTGATGTTCTCTTGAACTCAACACTTGTCAGTAGTCACGTTTCTGCTACACACAAGAGAACCAGTGAGAGAAAAGATATAATCAGAGACTCTGGAGGAGCAAAGGTGAAGAAATGGGGAGAGAGCCCTGATGCTACACCAATCCCTGCTTCTGGGCCATCCTGGCTGTGTGCTTGCCATTGGGTTCTGCATACAACTGTGCCTACATCTTTAAAATAAATGCATTCTCTTAAAAAAGCATTTTCTATTGATGTTGATCAAAAGAATTCTAACATATATCTACAGATCTATCTTCAAACTCTGGCACTGCTATTTACCAACTGTGTCACTTTACATTATTTATTCTCTCCAAGTTGAAGCTTCTTTATTAATAAAAATAGGGATAATATCATGCACCTTAAAAGTTTGTTTTGTAAATGAAATATTAAAATTTTATGGACCATAGTACACACTCCGTAAATGGCAGATGTTAATGGAGACTGACGCCTCCAGCTGCCACTCTTTGGATCCCCCATGGTATTCATCACAAGGCTACCCCTTCCCCTGGTGCTCCCACCCAAGGGCTGAGCTTGATGGGGGCTACTAGACCTGGCCCGTGACTGGCCAAAGCAGGATTCTTCCAATAGGCAATCTTTGTTCAAGGACTTCCCATCATCCTGGTCAAAACTTTCTCAGAAATAGCAGTCTGTGACTCCTGCTACCCGGCCCTTCCTTTCACTCTCCTTTCACTAGTCCTAAACCTGTCTCACTACCTAAAGGATCTACCCGCTGACTCCTGTTCCCTCCTTTTTCACCCTCCACCGGCATTTCCCTGCAAAACCTCAATCATATGTAATCCCATGTTGACATCGGCCTCTCAAAGGACTTGAACTGATACAGTAAGAGTGTACTGCAGTAATTAATCTGCTGATAAAATTCACTGTTGTTGCATATTCACAGCACATCCCACACCATAGCAGCCATTCCTAAATGTTCTTGACTCTCAATCTGTAGCTGAGCCCAGACATGATCTCGCATTCCTCTTTAAGATACACATTAGCTGTCAGTTGATCTCAGTTGGGGTATTTACAAATTAACTTCCAATTTCTTCTAAGAAATTAATGAAACACTTGGCCAGGAATGACTAAAGAAAACATCTCTCCCTTCGTTCTTTCCAGATCCTTTTCAGCTTTCCTTGTTGCACAGCTGTGTTCTTCACTAAACTTTCTTTGTCCCAACTTGTTTAAACCCCAAGCTAGTCTGTTCTAAATCAGTAGAGTATAATTTTTAAGCCTGACAATTTGTGGACCTCAATTTTTATATGGCATCTGCATTACAGACCTCAGTGCAACTTCTACTAACATCCTATTAAAAGTACATGTGAAATCAAAGAAAAAATTAAAATATCTAACACAGAAAATCTAAGAATGTCACTTGGTTGCTACTATAAAAATAACTTGTGTGAACTATAAGACCTTTAGACCAAATTCAGAATCAAAAGTAATGGGAAAATACAAGATTTTATATTGACCCTAAGCATACCACTTTCGACAAAGACAAGGACACACTCCCTCCCACACTCTGTGCCTGCCCACAGTTCAAGGTTGTAGAGTCCAGTGGGGGGAAATCCCATGGGTATTTCTTTTGAGGTGGCCACTATACTAGCTTCTCCCTTAGTTAATATCTCCCTTCCTACATCCATATGGAGAATGCAATTCAGAAATCAACATGTATCATCATGTAGATAGATGATGCCATACTGTGTCCTGGAAAGAGAAGCACCAGCGTACAAACAGGAGCAGAGCTAGGAAATGTCAGCAGTGGCTAACAGGAGGTTGCAGCTTTTTGTGTCCTAGCTTGCTTCCAACCATCAGAAATCAGGTATTGAGGGTAGGAGACCCTAGTGTGTCCTTGTCTTTGTCGAAAGTGGTATCTGTATAAGAACCTACTTTGCAGCCATAAGTTTGAGAACAGTATTTAACATGATTCACTTGGACTTAATTTTAAGAATAGAGCCAAGGGGCGCCTGGGTGGCTCAGTCAGTTAAGCCTCCAACTTCAGCTCAGGTCAGATCTCATGTTCATGGGTTTGAGCCCCACGTCAGGCTCTGTGCTGACAGCTAGCTCAGAGCCTGGAGCCTGCTTCTGGTTCTGTGTCTCCTTATCTCTCTGCCCCTCCCCCTCTCATGCTCTGTCTCTCTATATATCAAAAATAAATAAAACATTTAAAAAATTAAAAGCAAAAGAAGAATAGAGCCAAGGCAGATGCACCTTCTCTGCTGGCAAATAGTGGGCCTGGGAACATCTGCTTTGATTCACACATAAGGACACAAAAATTCTTAAGAACTATAGGAAAAAAATTCTAGAGATCAATGGAACACCATCCTGAATACCCCTGAAAATGACTAGAGGAAACTAAAAGTGAAACTGAGAACACTACTGGCATTTTAGAGTATCAAAACTGATGTACAGGATGAACATCAGCTGAAGGCAGATTATCTGAAATTTATTTTTTTTATTTTTATTTTTTTAATGTTTTTTATTTACTTTTGAGAGACAAAGAGAGACAGTGTGAGCAGGGGAGGGTCAGAGAGAGAGGGAGATAGAGAATCTGAAGCAGGCTCCAAGCTCTGAGCTGTCAGCACAGAGCCCGATGCGGGGACTGAACCCACGAACTGAGAGATCATGACCTGAGCTGAAGCCAGATGCTCAACTGACTGGGCCACCCAGGCGCCCCTCATCTGAGATTTTAAAAAATAAACCAAAAAATGAATTAAATAAAAATAGAATAAAAAATAAAGCTGGATAAAAAGAACAAGTTACAGAATAAGAATATAAAAGCCTCCATTTGTGGTTTAAAACATTTGATATTATATTATTATGAATGCTTACATATATTCTAAAAGTATAAAAACGTACATGTTATTGGCATATACACCAACTTTAGGACAGTAGTTATCTCAGATGCAGAAAGACAGAGAAGAACCCAGCAGGAATGAGCAAAGAGGGCTTCAACTATGACTGAAATTGTGTGTGTGTGTGTGTGTGTGTGTGTGTGTGTGTGTGTGTGTAGTGTGTGTATGTGCCCATGTGTTTCTATAGCAAATAGGCCAAAATGTTAAATCTTGTTAGATGGAGGCTACATGCATATTCCCTAGATTATCTCTATAATTTTTGTATATTTGAAATGTTTTATAGTTTAGAATTTTATATAATTCACAAGATTGTAAAACAAAATTCAACTTTATGCTGTTGACAGATCTAAAAAGTCAACTAGCACCACCAGTTTAAAATCAAATAGATTTATCAAGTAAATGTGGCAATTTTCATTTCAGACAAAGTAGAATTCAAAGCAAAGAAAAAAAATTAAATGGAAATACTTTTATATTAATACAAAGACACAATTAAGACATTCTGAAAAACATACATCCAAAGCTGGTCTGTAAGAAATACAAGTGGAACAAAATGAAAATGTAACAGCCAACAATTACTAATTAGGTTCTCACTGTACATCAAATTGTGCCAGAGTCATGTACAATATCTCATTTAATACTCAGAGCAAGCAAATGAAGCCATGTATTACCCATTTTTTAAGACAGGGAAAGTGAGGCTCAAACAACCACTGAGGTTGTTTTGCAACCTCTGACCACTGAGGTAAGAATTTGCAGATCTACCATTAAGGCCCAACTTGTCTGATTCAGAACCCATACTTACTGGAACTGTGGCTTTCCATTTCCCCAAGTTATAGTGGGAGACTACATTTCTCTGTCACATTGTGATTAATAAAGTAGAAAAGAAATACTTATACAGTTCAATGAATTCAAGTTTCAGTTCAAAGATATAAACAAATTAGTACCTAGATATTAAATTGTGTACGCTACAGAGAACTCATCTTTTTAAGAATCAGTGTAACATGTACAAGATTTATCCTGGACCAATTTACAAAGGAAATGAAGAAAAAGTAAAACAAGTAAAAATTGTAACTTACTTCCTCTGATTATAATCAATTCATAATAATATAGTAACAATAGTGAACAATAAAATAGTCCACATATTTAGAAATTTTGAAACATCTTGATCAGGGTATATAACAAAACTATAATTTCTAAACTATAGAACAAAATGAAAATGTGGACTCAATGAGGGGCTTTAGTCAAAGACATACTCTAAATATATATATAAATTTCAATAATTTATTTTGGGGTTCAAATAATTTTTTACAAATATATGTACTGGTTTGTAATTATATGAAAACATTTAAATTTCATTATTAAGCAAATTTAAGAATTAAGGAAGCCAAAAAAAATAACAACAACAACTTATGGATAGTAGAAGGATAAAGTATATTAAGACAGTATTAATAAACTTTTTTTTTAATTATAATTCAATAAGTCAAATAATTAGTTCTTTGGAAAATAATCTAGGTAAATATTTTCACTTTAAAAATTGAGTACTAGTGGCTCAGTCCATTAAGCATCTGACCTTGGCTCAGGTCATGCATGATCTCCTGGTTTATGAGTTTGAGCCCCATGTCAGACTCTCTGCTGACAGGTCAGAGCGTGGAGCCTGCTTCAGATTCTGTGTCTCCCTCTCTCTGTGCCCCTCCCATCCTCATACTCTCTATTTCTCTCTCTCAAAAATAAACATTAAAACTTTTTAATTAAAAATATTGAATATTAAGGAAGATAAAAGTATTCAATGTATTAATATGAATAAGCACATACATAAAAAAAATAAGACTTGATTTTTAGAATTTTTGCAAAAGAATTTGAAGACACAAATTTTTAGGAAATTATCCAAATACAATGAAGAAGATGCTGACCCCATAAATTATCATGAAATAAACTGAAATCTTCCTGTGTCTAAAGGTTTACCATTGATCTTTTTTAAAAGTTTATTTATTTAGTTTGAGAGAGACAGAGAGAGCGTGAACAGGGAAGGGGCAGAGAGAGAGGGAGAGGTGGAGAATCCCAACCAGGCTCCACAGGGTGAGTGCACAGAGCCTAATGCTGGACTGGAAGTCACAAATGAAACTGTGAAATCACGATTTGAGCCAAAATCAAGCCAGATGCTCAACTGACTGAGCCACCCAGGTGCCCCATACCATTATTTTTTTTTAATATTTAAGAGTGATAACTTCCACATTATTAAGCCCTCCCAAAGCCTTAGTAAACTACTATAACTATACAATGCCCTTTATAAAACTAACATAACCCAAATTTATAAACTGTCAAAGAAAAATTTACCTACCCTATAAAGCAATTTTATTTATAAATATAGGTACAAAATTTCTAAATACAATACCAGTCTATTGTCCAAAGCAAATAGCCACTTGATGATAAGAGATTCTTCTCTCATGACAACAAGCCTAACATTACATTAGGAACTTTATAAACATAATGTAGTAATCAATCCCAAAGAAATTCCCAATAATGATTTGCTGGTCCACAAACTGGCCCCATACCCAGAGGGCAAGAAGGGCGCGCTCCAGGCTAGTAGGTGACAGGTACAGTAAGCAAGGGAACATACAAGCAAGACTTGTCCTTAGGGCTCCACAAGTAGAGCAGACCTCTGCACCCACCCGCCAGAATGTTAGATGTCTATACAGTGGCCTTACCTAGGTTCAGTTACTTATATATGGTGTCCAGATGGTCACAATAACACCTTGCTCTCAAGGCTGCAACCTTGAGGCAGGTTCTAGAGTGGGAAAGGCAAGCAGAAGACATTCCAAGGACAGGGGTCAGAGTGAGGAGCCTCTGATTGCCTGGATGTAGCTCACAGGGTCAAAAGAAGGTCATGTTCACTAATTACCTTTCTGTAACACTCCCCTGGTTGTGACCAGCTCTTGCCATCTTGCCCCTTGAGAAATCAGCAAGGGGTTTCACTAGCATGGAGGTGGCCCCTCTGGTGGCTATGCAGCCGCACTGGAGACAGACGACACAGCAACAGTATAGGGACATGCAAGAGAAAACACAGATCAAGATAAAAATGCCCAAAACAAGTAACAGTATTTTCTACTCAGAGCCCTTTGATCCAAACCACTGATTTATTAAGTCCCTTAGGGTTGGGATCAGATCACTCGGGACATTTCTGTGTCATCATATGATTTAATGAAGATGACGTATTAGCAGACTTCTCGGCTATGAACACACAACATTCTATCTGGATCACAAATGGCACGGGTGGGTCCTTGCCAGGCAGTAATGACGTCCACGGCCATTCAACGTTCAGTTACGACAGGTTTTGCCAGCTAACCCTTGCTGGGTGAATTTAGTAAGGGCTAAACTCAATGTGTGCTTATACTACATAAAATTTACATATAAATTGTGTGAATTTGGTATGCGCTATAATCCCCTCCAGGCCAATGGAAAGAAGATGGCAGCCAAATGGTCATACCAGTGGAGAACAGAATGTGCTCACCTGGCCTTGAGGAGAGAGGTGGGCAACTGTGACCTTGGAATGGATTCTCCCCTGTGTGGGGGAGGTCAAAGAGGGGAAACCCTAGGTGCAGTAGCCCAACAACTCAGATGGGGAGATTTGTACCACACAACCACTGGATTCCCTTTGGAGCTACTCAACATATACCTGGGCAGCCCAAACGGCACCAACTGTCACTATTCTTTAATTGTTCTTTAATTCTTTCATATTATTTAACAATGACAACACAGTTCCAGTGATATCTATCTCATATTCCTGGAACAATTGGGTTGGCCCAACACAGGGCTCGAACCCACAGACTGTGAGATCATGACCTGAGCTGAAGTCAAACACTTTTTTTTTTATCTTTGAGAGACAGAGAGAGAGAGAGTGCAAGCAAGAGAGGGTCAGAGAGAGAGGGAGACACAGAATCCAAAGCAGGCTTCAGACTCTGAGCTAGCTGCCAGCAGAGCCCGATGTGGGGCTTGAACCCACAAACCGTGAGATCATGACCTGAGCCGAAGCCAGATGTTCAACCGACTGAGCCACCCAAGCACCCCCCAGAGTCGAACACTTAACCAACTAAGCCACCCGGGCACCCCTAACTTGCTCTTCTTTAATGCGCTGCTTTAAGGCCTCCAATCCCCTTGCTGGAGTGATGATACCAACTATGGCAATTCTGATGAGCTTTCCTGAGGGGCAGCTGCCCACATAACCAACAACTGGACTGATGTCTTTGTTGGGCATATGAGTGGGCCTGCTGCAGGCGCCCATTCCATGACTGGACACCACAGGGGCAGCAGAAGTCTATGGTCTAAAAGACAGATATTTAGTAGGGACTTATATGGGGAGATATTCTTCTATAAGAATTAACTTGTGGCCTAATCTTTAGATGTGAATGTGGCTGCAGCTTTAAGAATTTGACCTGGTTGTGCATCCCGTCCATGTTGGTCAGGGAAGCCAGCCCTGTCACGCATGAGGAGATGGACTGGGGACAGGACATGCCAGACCAAGACCCCCATCTTCTCTCCTCTTTCAATGGTGTGTTCTGTTCCATATATATTGTGTTTTAACAGGCTCAACTTGCAGCAGGACAACAGGATCCCACTGGAAACTGAGTAGATTCCCCTCAGCTAGGAGTGCAAAGTAAGGCACCCATCCCAGTGGGATGTCCCACTGCAAATTCCAGTAGATGCCATCCTTCCCAGGCATGATGGGGCGTGGTTTTCTCAGCAGCCACAGCACTGATTCACGGTGAGCTAGGTGATAGCTGTTTTCCACAACTTCCATATCTTTACAGTGTTGGGTGTCTGAGCAGGTTGGTCAGTGAAAACACCTTGGCTACGTGGACTAAAGTACTGCCCGAGGCTTTAATACATGTGAGTGATCGGCCAGTAGGGCTGTTTGCCTCAGACTGGGGACCCTGCTGAAACAGGCTGTGGGCGGGGCGTACAGTACCCACCCACCCACCTGGTGCGGTTCTTGAAGACAGTGAGAACTGCCTCAGGCTCTTGCAGGCAAACATCAGTGTATTTCTACACATTCTGACCCCATCAAGGCTTATTCCTTATCATCTACCCCTTGGCTTTCATTGTCTAAACCAGAGCTAATCTCTCTAGAGCACCCCAACTTTCAGTGCAAAGGGTTAACTATCTTGAGCCATCATCAGCCAAACCGCTCTGAGTATAGCCCACTGGCTGCCGTGGCTATTACTGTTTCCACCCAAATGGGGTCAGTGTTGGGCAACTACGCCAGGTTGCCCTGATTAAATCCATGCGTGTACCAGGCATCAGAAGGAGCTCCCCCCACTCTCTCTCTAGGCCACTGGTGCTACCACAGCAATCTAGGCAGAACATCCGGAAGATCTACATACCTACAGGGCCTAGTAGTGTCCGTATTTCTAGAGACAGAAGACTGGTGGACAGGGTGCTCCTCTGCTGCAAATGGCACACCGGTTAGTCAAAGTGGAAGTATGAGCCATGGCAGAGCTAGCTCAATGGAGCATAGTTTCAACCCACCCGGGGATAGGAAGGGAATGGTTTCTCCTATTTCCTTATGCTTCCCCAATCAAGACAACTTATACTGTTGGACAGGCATGACTCTTCACAGGGGCAGTATGCTTAGAGGCTCCCAGTTGGCATTTCTCCTCCATACTGGTTTGATTCCCTTAACCCAGAGACAGAATTTACCAACAGAGGTTTGCAGAGCTTGACCTTTTAGGATATCAATGCCCAATATGTTCTCTGGTATTGAGGAGCTAAAAACCTCCTATTCTCATGGGGGAGAAAGCCCAATCTGAAGTTTCAAAGAGACTTTCCTGGGGGCACCTGGGTGGCTCAGTCAATTGAGCATCCAACGCTTGATCCTGGCTCACGTCATAGCAGAGTCATGGGATCAAGCCCCACATCATGCTCTGCACTGAGACTGGAACCTGCTTAAGAGTCTCTCTTTCTCTCCCCCTCTCTCTCTTTCTCTCCCACTTGTCCTCTCTCTCTAAAAAGTGAAATTTTTTTAAATATATATACATAGAGAGAGAAAAAAAAACTTTCCTGTCCATAACCATTTGTCCTCCATAACCACTGATGACACTGAGAAGCCAGAAAATGTCTGAGGGTTTCAAGTGATAGAGTACGTTCAGCTTGGTGTCAACCCGGAATGGACTCAACACAGTGTTTGATAGCCAGTCTGTCTGTTCAGGGGGGTCCTGGCAACAGTGAGGTAAAACCATACTTCCTTCTCAATTACTTTCACAAGATTCTTTACAGCCAGTTGAGATCACCTTTTGGTTTTCCCAGCTCCTTCTGTCTCCAGCCTCAGCCCGTACCCATTCCCAGAATTTGCCAGTGTCCCTCAAATCAGCAGTGGATCGCCCAACATCCTAAATGTCTTGTACTACATATGGGCTCAGCATGAATACCAGCATCCTATACCAGGTGCTGGGGTCAAACTGGAGTATCTTGGATTTTATTCCTGCAGTGAATGTAGCACAATACAGGCCTTCAAAAACAAAGGAATAACTGGCCTAATTCCCAACTTCCTAAGAAATTGTCGTACCACCTCTATGGGTTCCCAGGGTCCCACATGCCCAGGAAAGCCCCTCATTGGGCCTCATTCTACCTGCAGGCCAGAGTAATTCAATCTATGAGGGAGTGAGCACCCTGAAATCCCAAAGCACCATGCACATACTGCCAGAACACAGACTGTAGGGTTATACTGCTCATTTTCTCTGCCTCTTGCCCAGAGAAATGCCATCATCGCCCCACACCCCCCACACCCCCCACACTCCACATATCCTACAGCCACATTCACCATGCCTGGACATTTTCCTTGGCCTTTTGCTGGAGCTTAGCAACTGTATCAATAAGCACAGTGGGAGTACACTCTCATCACAAATGTTCCCTGAACCAGGGGCTGGCACTGGTGTCCTTTCGCTTTCTTTTCTATTAGGGGTCAGAACAGCACAATGTGCCCAACTGCCTAATCTGGAAGCTGTTGTCAATGCATTCACCCACGAAACAGAAATTAAAGGTAGAGAAGTATGCAAAAAGAGGCTAAGCTGAGAATTTAGTAAAATGTTTCTTGGAAATAACTATAAAATAGTTGCTGAAAAGACAAACGTACACGGCGCCAGGGTGGCTCAGTTGGTTGAGCGTCCGGCTTCGGCTCAGGTCATGATCTCACAGTTTGTGGGTTCGAGCCCCACATCGGGCTCTGTGCTGACAGCTCAGAGCCTGGAGCCTGCTTCAGATTCTGTGTCTCCCTCTCTCTCTGACCCTCCCCTGCTCGCCCCATATCTGTCTCTCAAAAATAAATTTAAAAACCATAAAAAATTTTTTAAAAAAGACAAGCGTACAATATCAATTGCTTTCCTTTATAGCCATGAAACTCCTCGTCTCCGTGCCATTTGGTAGAGCCCCCCCACACTGACTGCAGTTTGGACTATGTGGCTCACTTTAGCCAATGTGTCAGCAGCAAACTTCACTCGGTCAGAACCTTGAAAAAGCACCTGCATGTTCCTACTTCTTCTCATGCCTCCTCTTCTTTGCAATCAGTTGGCAGCTCTCTACATTTTGCCGTAAAGTACATGCCTTGGCTACACTGTGAAAGATGAAATTTACGGAGCTGAGTCGAGTCACCCAGTCAGACCAGCAGAGACCTCCCCAGATCAGCTTTCCAGCTGACTCCTGCACATATGAGAGCCACCTTACCTGGCCGCCTACCCAACCCACAGCTAAGCACAGACTCGGGAGCAAGTTCAGCCAGCACCAGACAAACACCCAACCCAGCCTAGTAACTCTCAAGGACAGTAAGTGCTTATAATTTTAAAGTAAAAAAACAAAAAGCAATGCCATTGATACTGCTGACCTCTCAAGGGCTCTTGAATTCCATGACCCTCAGTGTATCTCAGATTTTGTGGTTGTTAGCCAGAATTACTATCATGATAGATCAATGACATATCAATTATAATGGTTAACTTTTTTTTTAATCTGCTCATAGTTACCATATAAATCTCTTCCAAAGCTGCTGAGCATAAGCCAAAAATGACATATGCCAATCTAACATGTGACACCTGTAGAAAAGGAAAACTTTTTCCTTCTTCCCTTCTAGGTTCTTTGGTTAGTTTAATAATTAAATTGACATAAGGCAGATTAACAAAAGAAAAGCCAATTTAATTCTGCATGTCCAGGAGCCCACAAAAACATGAGACTCAAAAAAGTGACCAAAGCAGGCAGCTTTTATGCCTTTTAGACAAAACAATAAATTTGTGAAGAACTGACAAGACAAAAGAATTTGGGCTTGGGGCAGCAACTTAGTGAAGCAGTAACAAGGTTTGTTTATGTAGCCTTCTCAGCGCTCAATTCCCTGTCTCTGGTGCTACAGATGCCTTCTGCACCCCGGTAGAGGGTACAAGGAGGGTACCTTCATGTGGGAGACGTAGTTCTTGCTTTCAGAGGGAAAAAGAGGGTGAGAGGGTCGTTCTTACACTGGCTGTTTTTAAAGTAACTTTAATTCAAAATAATTAATATACCAAAGTGGCATATTTGGGTGTGGAATATTCTGCCCTCCTTCACATCTGTAAAACCTTAAGTGTCTGACTTCAGCTCAGGTCATGAGCTCGCAGTTCATGGGTTCGAGCCCCACATCGGGCTCTGTGCTGACAGCTTGGAACCTGGAGCCTGCTTCCGATTCTGTGTCTCCATTTCTCTCTGCCCCTCCCCAACTCGCTCTCTCTCTCTCTCTCTCTCTCTCAAAACTAAATAAACATTAATAAAATGATAATTTTTAAAAAGAATATTGAAATAAAGAGACAGTCCCACATTCCTAAATGAAAAGGTTACGATGGCAGTTCGTAACATCCAGAGCACACTCACCACCAACGCGTAGTAGTAGCAGCAGCAGCAGCGGTAACAACACATTGGCAGTGGTAACAGTGTTCAGATTTGGAATTTTAATCCTATCACTTCTTGATAATTATCTAATCTTTCCAATTCTTCCATAATTAGTATGAATCACTTCTATAATCAGGGAAAATTCATAAAAATGATGATTTTCTTTAAAAGTATGTTTTTTCATCAACTGCATCCTGCCACATTTTGTCACAGATTTATTCTGTAATTTAACTCGATCTGCTCTTTGTGAACTATCTATAGCTGCTTTCGCTGTCCCAGAAATGGCTTTTACCTTTGAGTGTCCAATGAAGCCAGGGGAGTTGGGAGATTAACGGAGATTAAGGGAGGGGGAGGACTTTACAGATTCTCTAGTATGAATCAGGAGAACTCCCAAGTTGAGGAAAATCTGAAACAACTTCCTGTATCAGAAACTGCCATACAGCAAATTATTTCCAACATTTAATGACTTAAAACAACGGCCATCTATTTGCTCACGCTTGGGGAGGGGCAACAATTTGGGCAGCTCTCCACTGGGACGGCTGACCTCTGTTCCACGGTGTTGGCTGGGCTCACGCATGTGTTTGTGATCGGGTAGCTGTTTGGCTGGGGGCTGGATCATGCTGGAAGGCATCACCCCCACGCGTGGCAGCTGGGGGAGAGGGGAACTTGTGGCGTGGCGCCTCACTTCTTCTTCAGTGAGCCAGGCTAACCGGGCTTCCTCAACGGTGGGTTTGTTCCAAGCGACAGGACCTCCCAAAGCCCAGCCTCAGAAGTCCCACAACATCACTTCTGCCACATCCTGTTGGTCAAAGTAAGTCACAAGGCAAGCCCACCAGATTCAAGGTGTGGAGGGAAAGGACTCTACCTCGTGCTGCAAAGAGCAACCGGGTCGCATCTCAAAGGGGTGTGAGGAATTGCTGCAGCCACCTTTGCAAACGGCTCTCTCATCGTCTCATTATTTATTCATCCCTACATTTAAAAAAAAGTTTTTGAGTGCCTTCAAAGTGTTGCCTACTATTCCAGCCACTGGGGAACAGCAGTGTACAAGACAGACATAATCTCTGCCATGTTGGGGGTTGGGGAGACAGTCACAGGGAAGACAGGCCCTGAGCAGTGACCACAGCACTGTGACAGAAAGCCGCAGTCACGTGAGAGAACAGTGCAGGCGGCCTCGTGCTGAGGGGGCAGGATGGTAGCAGAATGGAGCAGGGGTTGGAGCAGGAAAGTCAGAGAAAACTGTTATTTCCTGTGAAAAACTCTCAGACCTTTCTACGTCCTGTATCCCTGGGTCCTAGTGCCTCATTTTACTATGTCTGTGCTGCACGTGTACTTCTTTCTCCCTTGCCATACAATCGCACACAGAGTAAAAACAGAAGAAAACTTGAGGGGAAATATTCCTTTCAAAGAAAGGGCTGTCGAAGACAGTCCTGAGGAAAAAAAAGAAGAAATAACTTTTGTGAAAAAGTAATACTTTTCTATCATGTCAAAATCTTCTCTTAATTTGAGGAATTTATTATTAATTAAGAAAGCTGAGTTTTTCAAGTGCATAATTCTCCCTTTGATCTACAGGCCTCCAGGCCGTAAGTTCCCAGATGCCTGAAGTAGGTTTTATCTGAAGTGTTTTCCAAGCAAAGGCATTTTCTGTGGCACAAAATGAAACCACAGTTGTGCCACGTTTTATTAGAAGATCCAAATCGATAAGCTGAGATGCCAGGATTTGAAAACCCGGTGTGCCGGAGGTAGTCAACTTATTAATCTATATATAGCACACTGAGAAGAAGATTTGAGGGTTTTGATGGCTGTTCAAAGAGGGTTCGAGATCAAGAATCCTGTGGGAGAAGAGATGGAACAGAAGTGCACGTTAGAGATTTGTCATACAACTGCGGGAAGGCTCTCCACCAAAGTGTGGTTCTCTTTCCTGCAGGTGTGTTGGAAATGTGCTTCTTGTGTTTAAGTTCAAAGTGTCCTAAGATGGGTCTGTGAGGTAGATGCTCCTGGGAGGTGTGGTATATGCTGTCAAAGAAAACAGCAAATAGCAGCAGGCTCTCTCAACAAGAAGAGCAGTCAGAGTTCACAATGCTGGCAATGGTGTTAAGGATTATTTGACCAAGGAGTCATGAGATATTTTTGAACCCCTCTTATATACTAACACTAGATCAGGTTCCAGGTATATAATGTTGAACAAGACAGACAGTGTCCCTGCCCTTACAGAGATTACAGTCTATTGGGCAGGATGGACGGTAATCAGGCAACTCCAGAGCTATGCAAAAAGAACTGTGATAGAGAAATACAGAGAGGCACGGAAACACAGTAACAGAGCACCCAGCTCAAACATGAAGACCATCGGACAAGTGACCTCTGAGCTGAGGACTTGAAGGATGTACAATGGTTAATCAAGAGAAGAAGAGGACCCTGGTTAAAGATTGCAAAATTCACCAAAATGAAAGTAAAAGAAATTTTAAAATAAAAGACATAAACACACAAGCCCACAAAGGCAAAGAGAGAGAGAAGGAAGGCACCAGAGAGAAATTTCAGAATTTGGAAAGCAGATTAACAAATGGAAACCGACTTAGCTGAATGGAGAAAACCCATGCCCAACCAGCAGAGGGCAAAACCAAAATGCAATGCCATGAACACTGCTGACCTCTTAAAGGCTCTTGAATCCATAGCCCTTGGTACCTCAGGAAGTAAAGATGGCTTTACAACAAGTTCACTCATTAAAACTCTGCTAAGAGGGGACTTGACCTTCTCCTTCATTCTGCCCCACCTGGCACCTGCCTATCACGTATCCTGCCCAGACGCTGAAGGTGTTTCCCTTAAGGAAGGTCAAACAAGTGTCTAGACTAAAGACACATGTCACAACTCAAGCCAGAGACACCTTACTACAAGCACGCCTCACACTCATATGGAGAGCCCCCACTCTCTTGACCACTCAGTATCCTAATCACAGACATGCTCTATGACTCCAAGAGTCTTTTCTAAGGAATCTCCAACAACTGCAGAGAAAAGACAAAAGTGGTCTACCATTGGGGTTCCCTAATCAATGGCACAATAAGGTCATCCTACAGTGAAAACTACCATCAACAAGTGTTCCCCACCTTCCCTGCACACAGATTCCAAACGGGCTCTTCGTGCCCTACTCTTCAATGTGAACAGTCAAGGATTCCTGGACATTGTAGGAAATTATCGAAAATGGAAAGTAGATATCTATTCTTTTTTTTAAATAATTTTTTAATGTTTCATTTATTTTTGATACAGAGAGAGACAGAGCATGAGAGGGGGAGGGGCAGAGAGAGAGAAGGAGACACAGAACCGGAAGCAGGCTCCAGGCTCTGAGCTAGCTGTCAGCACAGAGCCTGACGTGGGACTCGAATCCACGAATGTGAGATCGGACCTGAGCCAAAGTCAGAGGCTTAACCGACTGAGCCACCCAGGAGCCCCCGTAGATATCTATTCTAAAGCAAACAAATCAATCAAAGATAAAGCAAATTGATAGAAAGGTTGCAATCAGAGACGAAATCAACTTCACCCAAAATTTCTTAATGTCCTCAGCAAAATAAGAGGAGATCAGAAATAACAGCAGCATCCTTTTATTTGCTCAAGCTGCAAATTGATTCACCCTGACTCCTCTCTTTATACACACTCTGGTATCCTATTTGTCAGCAAATCCTATAACTCTGTCTTCAAAACCTATATGGAATTTGACCACTTCTTAAATCATTCACTACCCCTGCCCTGGTCCAAGCGAAGCCCATTTCTCACCTGGATTACTGCAATAGGCTCATAATCGTTCTCCTTGCCTCTATCCTTGTCCTAATACACAGCAGCCAGAATGATCCTTTGAAAACATAAATTAGATCAGATCATTCCTCTGTCCAAAACCCATTATCAGCTTCTGCTTTCAGTCAGGGGAAAAACCAACATACTTATAGGGGTTTAAGGAGTCCCATGTAGCCTGGACCCACCCATACCATTTCCCCCACCCCAAGAAGCTCCCCCATGCTGAATTCCTTAGTTCTCCTCCAATACCCAGGCACACCTTGGGGACTCAGCTTCAGCTCTTCCCCTTGCCCAGAACAATGTTCCCTCCTTGGATAACTCCTTTATTAGCTTCAAGTCTTTGCTCAAATGTCACTTTCTCAACGACGTCTACACTGCCCCACTTCCCGCCACTGCTAACCTTCCTCACCCTTGACACTGTTTTTCCCTTAGCACATACTACCTTCTCACACATATCTACAGTGCATGGTCCATCACTCTGCACTAGAATGTGAGTTCTTCAAGGCAGAGTATTCATTTTGCTTAATGCTGTATCTGAATAGTGTGTGGCAAACAGGATGCTGCATTTGTTTCCGAGGGATGCTGTAACACAGTACCACGAACTGGGTGTTGTCAACATCAGGGCCAATTAGAAAGACATATCCAAGAATATGCAATGAAATCATCAGTCTGACAGGAGCATGGAGCCCACTGCAGGGACTTTGAATAGTGAGAGATGAACAAATGGAGGTAGACACAGAGCTTTGTGAGCCATGAGAGGAGAATCTGACTTTATCTCGAAAGCACTGAGCAAGCTTGAAGGTAGTTGGAAATGTGATCAGATTTGCCTCTTAAAAAATCACGAAGACTGTGCGCAGGAGAGTATGTTCGGGGCATAAGTGGGCTGCAGTAACCCAAGCACAGGTCTCTCTTGGGCCCATGACTCTGTAAGCCAGTCTTTACTCGATGAACTGTTGCCTCTGAAGTCCCATTGTGAACAAGCAAGGTCCCCACCCACCTCTTCCAGAGAGCGAGGCTCCTGGTAACCATGAGCACAGCTGCTCTGGCTTTCCAGCTAAAATGTATGGGGCCGGTGGACATTGGAAGACCAGCATCCCAGGGTGAAGCTGGGGTCCTGAATCAAAACAGACCCTCTAAACTGAGCCAACAGTCTCTACGCTTCTTAAGGTGATTGATTATATGATCTGAGTAAAGGAAATAATAGGAATTTATGCAGAATATTCAGGAAAGGAAACCAGGAAATATTTTATCATCTAGGGTAGAAATGTTATGTGAAGAAAACAAATCCAATATATATGAATTTTTTAATGGCAAAGAAAAATATGTGCCCGGTGGAAAATCATGAAGACTTTAGGAAACATTATTTTTTTTAAAAGCCCCTCTGAAGTTTAAGTTTAAAAAAATAAGCAGGTCTGAGTTAAATATGTTGTAGAGTATCCAAATTGTTTATGCTGTTAGTAAACTGCTTGCAATAGTCTTTAAGTACTGAGAACTGGAAAGAGACCACCAAAGTCTATGGGAAAATGCCAAGACATTTTTACAAGCCACAAAACTTTCTAATGTACCCAGCTTTGCTTTCTCACTAAAAAGCCCCAAGCAGGGGATGAGAGAATTATAGAAAGCTTTTTAAAGCATCTACAATATAATGGCATCATGACTAACATGTTTCACGCATTTATGAAGGAAAAAAAATCATATTGGACAAACCTGGGAGATGTTTTTGATAGAACACCAGAATTAATGAATAGAACACGGGTGTTGATTTTATGTCATTATAAGTTAAGCCCTTTATTTTGTCGTCAAGGAATGAAAAATAAATATCAAACCAGTCTGACCCGCTCTCCTGATTTAATAGCTTAATTTCCAGAAATGCCAGTGAAAAACAGCACAAATGTTTGCCTAGGCCAATTCTTCTTTATTATAGTCCATCCAGTTTCACTTTTTCACAAGGAATGCAGCACCTAACAGAGCTTAATTAAGTTTATATTTTACAGCACGAACCACATTGCCTTACAAGGGGAAGCCTGTTAGAGGCATGTGAGAAGGATGTGTCCTGGAACCCAGTCCATAAAAAAGGATGCCAAGACCGCTACGGTGTTCCACGGAATTCTTACACCTAGTGGCGAGGGCCACACTAAAGACCCTACTTCTCATACGTATAAGATAATTGACATCATACACCAAGCCAGGGCAGTGATGGAAACATACTACATCAATGTCAAGAAGGGAGTAGTCTCTGGGATATTTCTCTCTAGCCCTAGTGACACATTTATTCCCCCACAGAGGACTGGAGTTTCTATATTCTTTCTTGTTCTGCATTGAGAAAGGGTATCAGAAAGATTCTCCCTGGCTCTCCTTAATAGTATTGAAGGCAACATGCATCATGAAATTCCCTGAAGGTAAAAAGGTACTTAATGTGTAACAATTTATTCTGTCAGAGGATTTGATGTGTCAGAGCCTCGGGAATCAAGTTGTTGTAACAACTTGCTTGCTAATGGTTTTGAGGAAATTGTCTTGACCCCAGCCAAGTGACCAATTCCCTGTCAAAGCTAACTGAAACATGAATGTTTAAAAGAGGATTTATATCAGGTATATAATTCAAATGGAAATAAAAGCAGGTGGCATTGTTATGACCTCTCTGAGAAAGCAAATATAGAAGTAGGAATGTTTCTGTTAGGAGAGGGCCAACTACATATACAAATAAAAGCAAAATAACAGTTGCCTAAAAAAGCAGAAGTTCATGACACTTCCACGGAAAAGTCCAGATGCAGACAGTGCGGGTTTGGAATAAAAGCATCATAGTGACACCAAAATTCAGGGTCATCTCTGCTCCACTGTCAAGGTCACCTCATAGTCCAAGATGCATTACATTACATTACAAATGCACTCCACACAGCAAGAAAAAACTGGGAGAAAGGTGGAGAGGCCACCTCCCAGCCACTTTAGCCCCTGTAAGCAGCCCTGCCAGAAGTTTCATAGACCCCTCCTACATCACACTGGTAAAATCTTAGTTATACAGCAGTACCCAAGACTGGGAAAGCATCTTCTAGAGATTACGTTGCTCTCCAAGATATAAATCAGGATTCACTTCAAAGGAAAAAGTGGCAATGGATGCTTGGGTAAGCAACTAGCTTTTCCAGACTCACTGGACGGTTTCTTCTCCTAGTTCATAAAACTGAACGTGTGACTATGTAACAGTGACAGAGAGCAGACCGGCGGTTGCCTGGAGACAGGGAACAGGTGTAGGACAAGACACTGTAAAGGGATATGAGGCATCTTATAAGAATGTTCACTACTGCAGTTGTGGTGAGATTCTTATAATTCTACACACATGTCAAGTTGTGTGCATAAATACGTTCTATGTACTGTGCTATAGATGGAATGTTTGTGTCTCCCGAAAAATTCACGTATTGAGCCCTAATCTGCAGTGGGATGGCATTTGGAATGGGGCATTTGAGAGGTGAGTAGGTCATGACGGTGAAGCCCTCATGAATGAGATTAGTGCCTTCACAAAGAGGACACTGGAGGGCTCCCTGGCCCCCTTCTGCCACATGAAGACACAGCAAGAAGACGGTCATCTCACCAGAAAGTGAATCTGCTAGTGCCTTGATCTTAGACTTTCAGCATCCAGAACTGTGAGAAATAAAGTTTTGTTGTTAAGAAGCCACCCAGCCCATGATATTTTTGTCACAGTAGTGCAAACAGACTAAGACATATTGTATATTAATTATACCGACTAGTTATACTATAGAGTGAAAAACTTTTTAAAAAGTTAATATAAAAAAGAGAACACACATACACTTTCCAGAAAACCATGTCCCAGTACTATTAAAGGAATAATTATTCCTGCTTAATTGTGGAGTTGCTTTTTTAAATGCCCTCCCTGGGAGATTGAGATTCTTCTTGTAAAGCCTGTGAACAGAAAGATGATAATGATGGTATCAGATAATCCACTATGGTGATAATGCTGGTATGAGATAATCTACCGAACTGAGTCATAAGTAAATGCTGACAAGAATAACATCAGGCTGTGAGCAACAGAAAATGTCTTGCATTCACCTATTTTTAAAAAGTTCAACTCCTCACTTGGAATAGAAATTCATTACATTTATTATCTTCGGTTCTCCTCTTTTATTGCCAAGGGAGTTTAAGTAGGAACAATTATTTCTTTTACAGAATGACTGGCAGTCAATAAACAAAAATGCAAAGGTCCTTGTACCTCCTGGAGAGGAAAGGAGAAAATGCACTCTCCCATTTCCAGCAGGGCCCACATCCCTTCAGCAACAGCGGGCAGGTGCAGCCCCTGCTGCCGGTGTCTGTCACCACCCTCAGGACCAACCACCTGGTATCCTTTGCCCAACAGACCATGCCCATCCTCAGTTGTCCAGACACCTTCCAGGCCACACACCACACCTCCATACCAGGCGGAGGCATCTCAAGATCTGAGCACCAGCTCCATGGCAACCCCTCACTGAAGACCCAGTCACCAAACCCGACTGTCCAGCAACAGTCCACGGGGCCCCAGGCACTGGCACTACCACTAGTTCTCTTCTGTCCCCTGTACCCAAGGATCATAGCTTCTTCCTAAAGTCCCCAATCTTAAAGTTACTCTACCATCCTTTTCTGCTCCTTCAAACTTCCAGGATCTATATAACCAATTCCCTGTATTTAATCCCCATGTTTAAAATACCTGGCACAACTTTCTTTTTCTAGCTAGGCTTTGACAGGTACAGGGGACACATTCCCCCCCCAAAAAAAACCTCAGTTCCTCCATATCCTATTTACATCACTATCAAAGTGAACTAATAATTTATCAATTTTTGTTGGCCTGTCTTTCGAGAAGGAAAGGGGTGTACCTGGGAACCTGGGCACCAGACAAGCCCCAACATGAAAGTACAGGCAAATGGCTGATGGAAAAGCACCCAGGTGAGAACCAGAGGACTGGATTCTAATCTGTAGCTGGATCTTTGGCTTCCATCAGGGACAAATTCTCAAGTCTTTTGAAGTTACTCATTTGCTAAATAAGAGGGCTCAACTAGATGATCTTTAGCTTTCCCTCTAGTTTTCATTTTGTTGGAGTTAAAACCCCTTTTCTGTCTCAATTTCCTCATCTGAAAAATCTGAAAATCTGAAAACGAAGTAGCAATTCTACTCCTCTGAGAAGCTTGCTTTAAATGTACCACTTAATAGTTTTTATATTATTTGGAGGACAACTAATCAATCTCAATACAACTCTTGAGCATCTCACTGTAGCACAAGTACTACCTACCAAGTGCTGAAAACAAAAATGAATAAGATGCATGTCTTGCCTTCGCGGAATTTGCAATTTACTAAGAAGACAGAAACATAATAAAAGCCATAATAATGTGTGAAATATGCAAAAGGAAGAAAGTAATAAACTGGAAAGGAAGGTGGGCTGAGATGGCCTCCCAGAGGAGGTGACATTTGAGGTGGGTTTTGAAGAGGTAATAGGTATTTGCTCGGCAGATAAAGGAGGAAGGCACTCCTGACAGACTTCTATTACAAAGAGAAGGGCGTGAAAGCTCATGATGTCTTCAGAGAAGTAGAAACCATTCAACACTGTGGAAGCTTTAGGCGTGTTGAAGTAGTGGAGAGGATAAGGGCTGAGGATGGCCGCGCCCTCCTTGAGGGGCTATACCTCGTCTTGTAGCCCTTGGGGACTACTGGGGAGTGTTTAGAAGAAAACTGGCCTGCTTCCATTTCAGAAGAAGTGATGCTGGCAGCAACATGGAGAATCAGTCAGGGGTCAGCAGCCCAGCTTCAAGGCTGTGCCGGTCACCTGGGCCATGGATGATGAAGGCTGGAACAAGGGCCGTCACAACAGGAGAGGGCAGATTTGAGGGAGACACAGAATCCGAAGCAAGCTCCAGGCTCCGAGCTATCAGCACAGAGCTCAACACGAACCACCAAGATCATGACCTGAGCCAAAGTCGAATACTCAAGTGACTGAGCCACCCAGGTGCCCCAACACTCTCTAATCCTTAATGGACTTGACCATTCAGCAGTATTTCACACTAATGAACATGCCCCCCCACCTTTAGAAATTACTTTTCTTTGGACATGGACGCTATCACATTTTCCTGATGTTCTTCCAACTCTCCAGTCTCTCCCTGCAGTCTTGTCTTTCCTTGCCCAGCGCTTACATTTAATATTCCTCAGGTTCCTCTCTTTGGTCCTCTTCCCTTCCCCTAATATGAACTCCCTACTTATCTATTTGTTCTCTATACTTCAAATACCTATGACTCCCGAATAAGTGTCTGACCATCAGTCTCATGGCTGGGAGCCTAGTGGGCATCTCTAAGCTTCATGAGGACAGAATCCATGTCTGACTCATACAAACAGTGGGTACACATGTGCACATAAGGGGGTGTGTGTGTGTGTGTGTGTGTGTGTGTGCACAGACCCACGTAAACGCATGTGCGTGTGCACATGCACATGCGTATGCACACATCAAAACCACACTATCTGGAATGGACTCATACCAGTTATTTGGGGTCATTTTTCAGGAGGAATGGACTTCCACTTTTTATTTTACAAGCATATATTTGTTTGAATTTTGTACAGTGAGCATGAATTTTTCTTATAATTTTTTAAAGTATAAAAGAATTCCTAAATAAATAAATAAATTCCAGGCCCTTCTCCCTTTTCCAACTGCTGCTCATCCTCATCACGTCTCCACGACCACTGTAACATCCTTGCCTCTAATCTCGTCTGTGCTCAGCTCTGTCCTCCAAATCATCTCCACATCACAGGGTTACGATCATATCCCTCCCTCCTTAAAGACCTGCCTTTACTCCTCGGAAGGATCCCTAAGGAGCTTACAGTCTGGCCCTCGCCTTGGTCCCCAGCTGCACTGCCTCCTGCACCTCCTCACCCGCTTTCGGGCACACAGATCACATCATTCTCCACATGGCAAATCTCCTGTTAATCCTTAAAGATCCATCTCAATGGATTCCCCAGACTCTTTCCAGCAGAGGAATCACCTCAACACTTTGCAGCTCCATTTGAGCATCTCTAGAGTAAATTGTGATGCATCGATGTTCAGTTTCATGAGAATATGAATCCATAGGAGCAAGAGTCCTGCCTCAGCATGTCCTTGTCACACTAGTGCCTGGCTCATCACCTGCCTCATAGGAGATGTTCAATAAGTGTTTATTAAATGAATAAGAGAGAAATTTCTAAGCGTACTTGGGAAAATGGTTTCCTTCTATCTCTCCTCTCTTTGCCTCCATATCCCATATCCGGGCATCCACTCTGCAGAGGAAGACATCGTCACTGCCATCAGATGCATCCCCGAAGCCCCGGTGCCTGAGCACACCACACCCAACCCAGTGCCCCCCCCTCCTCGCCAATGCCTTGCTCAGTCGTTGGAAAGCCTTAGGAGACCTGCCAGGGATGTGGCCTTTGATGGCTGCTCAAGAAGCTCTCCTCTGCTTCCTTATCTAGAAACCGATGGCGGTAAGCAAGATGAGCCGGGTGGGGCTGGCTGAGAACTGAATGGGATAGTACCTGTAAAGCAATAGAGCAGAATCCGGGTCCCTGCAGGAAACGCCACTATTCTTTCTTTCTCCCAGCATTGTTCTCTTTTTAATAGATTTTTGAAAACAAGAAAGACTTTGCCATTTTTTAAATGACTATTTAATGAAGGTAACTGCAGGTGATAGAGATAGTAAGGGCAAAAGGTTTGGAGACAGAATCCTGCCTGGTGCTCTCAGACCACTGTGCAAGCAGCCCTGCTTTGTCTGCTTAAATAGCCCTACTCTCTATTGGACTTCCTCAAATATACCTTGTCCTCCTCCTCCTGTAATGCCCCTTCTGCACATCTTCTCTGCCTAGCTAAGTCTTACCCATCCTTCAAGGCCCTGGTCACTGGTTACCTCCTCTGCAGAGCCTGCTCTGATTATCTGAGAAGGAATTAGGTGATTTCTTTGTGTTTCCACAGAACTTCATGCCCACCGCTACTCACCTACATCACATTATCCTCAAAGCTCCATTTCTGGGTCAGCTTCCCCACAGTAGAAAGAAGGGAGCTTTCTCAAAAGTGTCAATATCTTCCTTCTCCATGATGCTTAAGAGATCTGCTCTGGAAGATGAGCCAGCACCTATTCCCAAAGCCACAAAGTAAAGAAGAAATTAATTATCACTGACATAGAGAATTTTAAATCTGGAAGTCGCTATTTGAATTTGGAACAAGAAAGAGGCCCTTATTAAATCATTTCAGGGCACAGAGTGGCAAGAGATACTGTTGTCACTAGATGAGATGGCGGGAATTCCTGCCTCCGCTCTCTGTGTTGGAATTTAATTTCTATCTTAAATAAATCTCACGCTCAATGGGGGTTTTGACAGTACCAGGGCCATTAATGAGAAAGAAAAACCCTGGAAACCTAATTATCAGCTCGAAAGACACCCAGGGACAGCTATGTGAGGAAAAGGTGTGAAATCTGACTGGTGAATCATCTGGAGCCTGTGCGCGTTTGGGTGTTTGTAACTAATGCAATTATTTTCCTCTAGGGCTGTCTCTAAGGGACGTTTTAAAGAATGCCATTTAAAGTGACCACATAGTAGACTGAAGAAAAAGCAGTAACAAATTGTATACAGACATCATGGAAAAGAGAGCCAGGTGTGCTGACAAAGATTACTCCTTCAAGCAAGGTTGCGCCTACTCTCTGATGGGCAGCCTTTAAATTAAAAGGTGCGGGCAGCCAATAAGTACCTTCTGAGAAGAAGTGGGAGGGCCACGATGACAAAAATGGTCCAGATTCTATTACGTGGTGTTTGTCACTCCGAAGAAAGGCTTTAACCGATAAAAGCAGCTTTTCACCAGATCATGGTGACTTTGCTGGGCATGTACTGCCTGCTTTGCTATGTTTTATTGTTCTACGTTTCACTGTTATGTTTTCTTCATTCTATCCTTCAAGAAGCCTGAATTCAGTGTCCTATATGCACACATACCCTTAAACAGCAGACCCTACTGTCTGATTAGTAAATTGCCTCAAAAACATTCAGGGAACTTCAGAAATATTTCACTCCAAAAAGACATGTGACCATCCAGGGTAATTGCCTACATCAAAGTTCTTAAAAGTGTGTCAGCTAGAAGTTTACCTCCTAAGGAATCTATTCTAAGAAAATTGTTAAATATTTGTGCAAATATGTGTGTATGAGGACAATTACTGTAGTAATTGGTTCAAATCCCTTAAATATCTGACCATTATAAATCACTAAAAGAAATTAGGATCCATTTACCTAATGAAATCTGATAGCACCTAAAATTAAATACCGGTAACAGTATATTAAATGGGGGGGGGGGAAGGTTACAAAATGACTAGAATGATGTCATTCTTTTTTTTTAATTTGTTTAATGTTCATTTATTTTTGAGAAAAAGAGAGAGATAGAGTCAAGTGAGCAAGGGGAAGACAGAGCGGAAGACACAGAATCCGAAGCAGGCTCCAGGCTCTGAGCTATCTGCACAGAGCCTAAAGTGGGGCTCGAACCCATGAACTGTGAGGTCGTGACCTGAACCAAAGTCAGACACTCAACTGACTGAGCCACACAGGCGCCCCTAGCATGATCTCATTCTTGTGAGGAAAATAATATTTTGACTTTTTATTTTCCTAATTAGGTCAGTGGTTTGGTCAGTATAAGAAAAAATAAGTTAAAGTGGTAAAACATAATAAACATTTTGTTTTAACCTAAAACATAAATGTACACTCTTCCACCAGTCATTTGATAAAGAGCCAAGATTAATTTATTTTGGTTGTGGGTCCACGTTTTATAGCTCTGCATCATCTGTCTTTATGTACCACACTGTCAAGTATTTTCAGTTTCAATTTCTTTAATTGGTGAGAAAACATAAAGACTGTTGTAAAGCAATCTAAGTCCAAAATATTTCCGTATTTTTATAATTTTTTTCCAACTCTGATGGTTGTCTTGCCTCCTGCACCTGCCTTGAGAGCAAAAACTTAGCAAGCTGCAGTCTGAAAATTTTTTCCACACCATTGAAGTTAATTTCCATAAAAGTGACTATCTTTTCAAAATCACATTTCATCAGTTTGCATAATTGAAATAACACAACCAGTATAAACAAATTTTAGGGGGCGAAAATACAACTAGCGCTTGATCAGTAGACAAAGCTGATGAGAAAGTAAATGCATTCTTGAAAATGACCTCCTTGCCACATGAGGCAAAAAATTTTTACTGAGAAAATGGAAAGCATTGTTTAACCCAGCATGTGGGCCTGCTAGACATCAGAGAAAGATTGATATGCCCTTCTCCCAGTTGTCTGTGTGGCTCGCTCGACAATAACCTTCCAGTCTCAACCTGGGCGACCTCCCTAGGAACTCCTCCATGTTTTCCTTGACCATTCCTCCTATTCTTCATCACATCACCCTGTGTTTTCTTCATAAAAATCATCATTAACTGTAACTCTCATTTATTTTTTAAATTTTTTAATGTTTATTAATTTTTGAGAGAGACAGGGACAGACAGAGCATAAATGGGTGAGAGGCAGCAAGAGAAGGAGACATAGACTCTGAAGCAGGCTCTGTCAGCACAGAGCCCAATGTAGGGCTTGAATTCACGAACCACGAGATCATGACCTGAACCAAAGTCAGATGCTTAACCAACTGAACTACCAGACACCCCTGTAACTCCCATTTACTTTTTGATTACTTGTGTCTTGTCTCTTCACCAGTAGAATATAAACTTATCCATCAAATTGTTCATTAGTGCCTAGCACAGTGCTTGATACGTAGTTGTCATCTGACGTTTATTTAGAGTTTGTATATATGTATGAAAGCTTATAGCTTAAGTGATCTAGTGGTGTTGGGAGGAAGATATATTATATCTCATCAGAGGAATACACACCCATGTTATAACTGCACACAAGTTACTGATGTGGAAAACAGAGGCAGAAGGAAATGGCACATAAAATTAAATTTCCTTCTAACCTGCAGTCCACTGACAACTACTTGAAGCTGGCAGAGCAAAACGTTTCTCCAGGAGTTCCCTACTGTCTTAATGCTAATGCTTTGCTAGACGGAAAAACAACCTTAGCTTGACAAGAGCTAGGCCTCCAGTATCCTGTGAGTCTCCTTTAGCATAGGAAAATCTCTTTGGAAATTTTCTCTTGACTTTACCTCCTCCAACTCCCAAGTGTATAACTAGTCTCTCCAGTCCCAAGGCAGCTCTTCGGGCCCTTAGGTCTTGTCCCTGTGCTTTAATAAAAGTACCTTTTTTCACCAAAGAAGTCTTTAAGAATTCTTCCTTGGCTATCAGCTCCAAATCCCACCATTACCCCAAAACCTCATCATTTACCATTAAAAAATAATTTAAATTATGACTGATAACACTATGCTGTTATTGTCTATTATCAAGCAACACATTCAAGACTGATAAATAGAAACATCACAGACAGCAAGGGCATTGACAATTCTCTGGGAACTTTTCCAACAGCACACAATTTCTGAACTATTTGTATTATTAACATTTCACCCAGATAAATTTAACCTAGAGAAAGTAAGTACCTCATCTGATTTGATCTCTCTCCCCATAAAATTCATCAATAGCAACAAATCAAATAAACCTAATTATTTCTAGCATCTCTCCTTTAGAATATGAAAGAACAAATTCTTTGTGACTTTCCAGGGCACTTTGAAAGTCTCAAAGACCATTTTATATGCAAAAGACATTATTTAGGATTCACGTTTGCAAAGGCAAGAGACTGACTCACCATGAGTCCCTCATTACCAACAGAAACTGAGCACAAAGAGCTCTAAGACATTGAGTTACCCTGGTGGAGGCTAACTCCTACCCATAACACAGGACCCAAACCAAAACCATCTGCACCAGCCAGCCAAGGTGATCGTTTTCTTCAGAAGGAGACTTACTAATGAGGAATGTCTCAAAGGCAAAGGAAACGAGTCTGGGGTCTCACTGAGGCAGATAAACAAAAGTCAGTCATCTGCCAGTCTTTGAGGAGTCATGATGAAGGATGGGGTGGGTATAACTCAGAACAAACAAGGGCAAGATGGTTCTTGGTGGTGTCGAGGACTCCCTCCTCAACTGATCTTTAGACTTCTCTGAGCATTTTCCTTAACTAGGTCTCATGATTGGCCTGCTGACCCAGCTTCACAAGAATACTGCCACCAGTTTAGCAAGAATCTCCCCACCCCTGAGAGCTAACCAAATTCCTCTCAGTAGTTTTCCATCCACTGACCTTCTCACCCTGCCTGTTGGCTATAATTCCTATCTGCCCCTGTTGTATCAAAGATGAGTTCAAACTCTCTGATTGCAATAGTCTTGACCCCTGTTGCAATACTCTTTTTTTTAAGAGTAATAATTTATTTACTTAAATTCAAGTTAGTTAACATACAGTGTAGTATTGGTGTCAGATGTAGAACCCTGTGATTCATCATTACATACAACACCCAGTGTCCATCCCAACAGGTACCCTCCTTAATGCCCAGCACCCATTTAGTCCATCCCACCCCACCCAACTCTCTTCCAGCAACCCTCACTTTGTTCTCCGTATTTAAGTCTCTTATGGTTTGCCTCCCTCTGTTTTTACCTTATGTTTCCTGCCGTTCTCCTATGTTTACCTGTTTTGTTTCTTAAATTCCACATATGAGTGAAATCATATGGTATCTGTCTTCCTCTGAGTGACTTTTCTGCTTAGCATAATATATTATAGCTCTATCCATAGTGCTGCAAATGGCAAGACTTCATTCTTTTTGATCATTGAGTAATATTCCATTGTTCTTTATCCACTCATCAGTTGATGGACATTTGGGCTCTTTCCATAATTTGGCTATTGTCAATAATGCTACTATAAATATTGGGGTGCATGTGCCCCTTTGAAACAGCATACCTGTATTCCTTGGGTAAATACCTAGTAGTGCAATTGCTGTGTCACAGGGTAGTTCTATTTTTAATTTTTGAGGAACCTCCATGCTGTTTTCCAAAGTGGCTGCACCAGTTTGCATTCCCACATACAATGCAAAAGGATTCTCCTTTCTCCGCATCCTTACCAACCTCTGTTGTTTCCTGAGTCGTTAATGTTAGCCACTGTGACTGATGTGAGGTGATATCTCACTGTGGTTTTGATTTGTATTTCCCTGATGATGAGTGATGCTGAGTACCTTTTCATATGTCTGTTAGCCACCTGGATGTCTTCTTTAGAAAAGTGTCTATTCATGTCCTCTGCCCATTTCTTCACTGGGTTATTTGTTTTTTGGGTGTTGAATTTGATAAGTTTTTTATAAATTTTCAGTACTAACCCTTTATCTGATATGTCATTTGCAAATATCTTCTCCCATGCTGTCAGTTGCCTTTTAGATTTATTGATTATTTCTGTTGCTGTGCAGAAGCTTTTTATCTTGATGAGGTCCCAACAGTTCATTTTTGCTTTTCTTTCCCTTGCCTCCAGAGACATGTCTAGTAAGTAGTTGCTGTGGCCAAGGTCAAAAAGGTTGCTGCCTGTTTTCTCCTCTGGGATTTTGATGATTTCCTGTCTCACATTTAGGTCTTTCATCCTTTGAGTTTATTTTTGTGTATAGTATAAGAAAGTGGTCCAGTCTCATTCTTCTGCATGTTGCTGTCCAGTTTTCCCTGTGTCATTTGCAGAAGAGACTATCTTTTTTCCACTGGATACTCTTTTCTGTTTTGTCAAAGATTAAATGGCCATATATTTGTGGCTCCATTTCTGGGCTTTCTATTCTGTTCAATTATCTATGTGGCTGTTCTTATGCCAGTGCCATACTGCCTTGATGATTACAGCTTTGTAATACAGCTTGAAGTCCAGGATTGCCTCCAGCTTTGGTTTTCTTTTTCAAAATTGCTTGAGCTATTCAGGGCCTTTTCTGGTTCCACACAAATTTTAGGATTGTTTGTTCTAGCTCTATAAAGAATGCTGATGTTATTTTCATAGAGATTGCATTAAATGTATAGATTGCTTTCAGTAGTATTGACATTTTAACAATATTTGTTCTTCCAATCTATGAGCATGGAATAATTTTCCCTATCTTTGTGCCTTTTTCAATTTCTTTCATGAGCTTTCTGTAATTTTCAGCATACAGATCTTTTATGTCTTTGGTAAGGTTTATTCCTAGGTATCATGGGTTTTGGTGCAATTTTAAATGGGATCAATTTCTTGATTTCTCTTCCAGCTATTTCATTACTGGTGTATAGAAATGCAACTGAGGGGTGCCTGGGTGGCTCAGTCGGTTAAGCATCAGACTTCAGCTCAGGTCATGATCTCATAGTTCTGAGTTCGAGACCCCTGTCAGGCTCTGAGCTGCAGCATGCTTCAGATTCTGTGTCTCCCTCTGTCTCTGCCCCTCCCTCACTCACACTCTCTCTCTCAGAAAAATAAACAAACATTTTAAAAAATTAAAGAAATCCAACCAATTTTCAGTTATCAAAAAAATCTCCTAACAAATAAGAGTCCTATGACAGATGACTTCCCAGAGAGATTCTAGCAGATTTTTAAAGAAGAGTTATTACCTATTCTTCTGACACTGTTCCAAAAGAGAGAAATGGAAGAAAAACTTTCAAACCTATTCTATGAGGCCAGCATTACCTTGATTCCAAACCAGACAAAGATCACACTAAAAAGGAGAATCTATAGGCCAATATGCCTGATGAACATGGAGGCAAAAATTCCCAACAAGATAGAAGAAAATCAAATCCAATGGAACATTAAAAAAATTATTCATTACAATCAAATGTGATTTATTCCTGGGCTGCAGTGGTGGTTCAATATTTGCAAACCAATCAATGCGATACACTACATTATAATAAAAGATAGGATAAGAACCATATGATCCTCTCAATAGATGAAGAAAAAGCATTTGACAAGACACTGCATTCCTTCTTGATAAAAACCCTCAAGAAAGTGGGGATAGTGGCAACATAATTCAACATCATAAAAGCCATATTTGAAAGACTCACAGCTAATATCCTTAATGGGGAAAAGCTCAGAGCTTTCCCGCTAAAGTCAGGAACTCGACAGGGATGTCCATGTTTATAGCTGTTGTTCAACATAATACTGGAAGTCCTAGCCTCAGCAATTAGACAACAAAAAGAAATAAAAGGCATACAAATTGGCAAAGAAAAAGTCAAACTTTCACTCTTCACAGATGACATGATACTCTACATGGAAAACCTGAAAGACTCCACCAAAAAACTGCTAGAGCTGATACATGAATTCAGCAAAGTCACAGGACATAAAATCAACATACAGAAATCAGTTGCAATAGTCTTAAATAAAGTCTTCCTTGACTGCCTACCTCCATCTGGTCCAATTTTTCTTTGAGAACAATTAGCTCTTCCTGAAACACAAATATGTGGTGGGATTTCTTCATTGTCACTGCTTTCTCTGGGACCACAGGGCTCCCATGAAGTCGAACATTGTCAGAGGAGATACAATTCGTCTCCCCCAGGGGTTTGCACCAAATAATTAAGTGCTTTCAAAAGTCTGATTAAGTCTAACTTCTTTCTGACCATAAGGGAAACATCTTTTATCAATATGTGTTCTTTGAGCACCCTACTCTGGGCCAGCCTATCTGAAAGGAATAATAAGATGATCAAGATAGGATATGAGAGGAAATCAGCCCCTCCCCTGTCTAGAAATTTCCTGCCCCATTAAAAAGTCAACCAACCAAAACTATCCTCAAGATTTTACTCCCTTGTGCAATCATGACCCCATTATAGAATTTCAATGTCATAAGCTTTTTTGCTCTCGAGGATAAATGGGCCTCACTGTATTTTCACAAGTGTATTTGACATCTTTTCAAATGCATATTTGACATCTTTTCAAATGTATATTACCAGTACTCCTTTCAAATATAGCCCTTTTCAAAAAGGTGCTGGAAGGCAACTTATAAGTTGACTTATAAGTTCATCTTCCCTTCCCTGTTAAGTATCCCTTTGTCTCCCTATACCTACCTGAGTATTATGAAGCCTCTTCTCCCCAACTGACCACAAAGCAAAGCTTGACGTGTAGACTGAACATAAGAGAAAGTCTGTCACTGAGACAAGAAAACTGAAAGTATCCATAAGACAAAAAGCTGTGTTTTTTTTCCTTTGCTTCTTTTCTGGCTTCTATTCTTGCTAGGACCTGCAGCCCTGCCCTTCACATGCCTTCATGCATGTTCTCCTTGTAAGGGACCAAGAGTTAATGGTATCTTTGGAGTCTTCGAGCACAACAGATAATATCTAAGAACGACAGGGCAGAGCCATCGTGTGCCTATTCCAGATCACTGGCACTAGACATACTGACACCAAGACTCCTGGCTTCAGGCAATAAGTGACTTGTGATGGACACCTAGACCCTGTCGTTGTTCTGACCAGCTCCTAGATGCCTATGAGAACACATGCACCAGACAACAATCATTAATAAAAACTCCAGGTGCCAAGCGAAGACAAGACTCTCTTTTCCCTTCCAAGTCTCCTGGATGCTCCATCTGTATCTCTCTTTCTCTCTCTCCATAGATACATGGAGATGTGTGTGTGTGTGTGTGTGTGTGTGTGTGTGTGTATCCATCCAATAAACTCTGCTTTCACTTCCTACTGGCTCACATTTGATTTCCATCCTGTATGAAACCAGAGAGCCTCTTGGCTGCTCCTGTGAAATACCCCTCTGGGTCCTAGAACCCACCTGCTGCTTCATCACCTCTACATGTTAAAAAAATGTGGATGAGGCAGCTCCCAACCCCTGGCTGGTGAGTGCTTTCCTCCTTTTCTCTGATGCAAGTCCTGCAAACAACAACATCTTGTTTTAAAATTTTGAGTCTGAGGTATCATTCCCCCCTCCCCACATCACCACCACAACCGGATTCCTGCTGAGGTGAAGTTTTCTAGAATCTGGTAATATCTAAATCTAAGGTGAGAGCAAATCCTTCTCCAGAAAGTAGTTTACTAGTCCTAAATGTTAAGTTTCTTCCGAGAATCTCAGAGTATAGTTCTGTTAACGAGGTTTGAACAAGTCACTGTGTTTTAATATGACACTTTTTGTACAAGAACCAGTTGGAACACAATCCCAGCTGATTTCCTGTCGCCTTCCCATCTCCCCTAACCCTGTCTTTTCCTTACCTCTTCCTCTCTTCTTTCCCTTCTTACCTCTCTCTCTCTCACACACACAGATGTATTTTTAACCCTAAATCTGCCAGTCCATTACACATCAAACTGGCCCATCCAGATTGTTCCAAGCAGCTTTCTGTCTTCTACAGAATCGCAGGGACTCTCTGTCTGCAGGCAAAAATCTAGAGAACAGGGAGGAGACTGTTGGATAGTTCATTGCAAACGAAAGCTTCCATTATTCTCTTGCCTTTTCTTTCTGACATATCCTCCTTGAACTCTTTCTTGCTCATAAGATGCACAGAAAAGAACAAGGCAGAATTCTTGTTCATCATGCTTTGCACAGGGAGCCATGTGGGTGGGAAAGAACATTTCTTACTGAGAAAGCATTCCCTTGTCAGTAAGTGCAGGATAATAGCACCTGCCTATTAAACAACACTCCCTTTCTGAAACTTTTATTCCACCTATAGATCATATTTTTTGATGAAAGTTTTGCTATTGAAGTAGCTGCCAGGATGTTATGGACCCGCGTGATTGCAATTTACAGTATTTCATATATCACGGCAAGATTGAAAATACTTGTGACAACGGTGGCTTTAAATTGACATCCTGTCTTTTTATGGGCATTAAAAAAGTTGATCTCATGACATACTCCACAGACGCATCCCCCTTCCTCAGCCAAAAAGTCCCCACCTGGCATAGCGCTGGGCAGGTGCCTGGGGAAGGAAGGAGAAAGGGATGCCTGGAAGCAAACCACAGCGCTCCAAAGTGTGCTTCGTAAGAGAGGAAAATCCAAAGGGTATGAATGTGATCTCCAGCATGTATAACCGCTTAAAAGACAAGATCCTTGATCTCTCCCCTACCAGCAGCAGCGATCTGTGAGTCTCATCAGCCCCAATGAATCCCTACAGCACCACAAAATTTAAAGGAAGAGAAAATTAGATCAATTCTCCTCAAAGGAACCAAAGAAACTTGCAACTTCCTTAATGGAGATCACAAGATCAAGCAAGGAGTTAACTGGAAACCTCATGAGAAAATGATCACTGCCCACTTTCTATTCTCTTTCAATATGGCCACATATTAGAATCATCTGAGATGCTATTAAACTACCCCACTTAGGGGTGCAGAAAAGGTCTAAAAGTTCCCCAGGTGACTCTAATATGCAGCCAGTTTTGAGAATTACTGGCCCAAAAACAAAAGGCAAGCACCAAAAAGGAGTGACAGGCAAGCTGTTATAAATAAGGGAAACCAGAAACCACACACTTAGGTATGAATTTAATGAGTACTGTCACTACTTAGCTCCAGCTGCCTGTTGCTGAGAAGGAATAGGAAGGCGTCCATTGTTGTCAGACTTTCTGATTTGCATCAGAAATCTGGATACTTTTATCATGAAACCTTGCTGGAAGTCATTTTCTGAACTCACTAAAGTTGAGAAATCTCCTTGTGAGGTAAGGTGGGTTTGCAGGCTCTCACCATCAGATGGCAACCAACGTCCACCCCCCAACTCAATTATTTGTGCTTGAGCACTGACCCCCAAGGCGCATTGTTGACTGGTATCAGGAGTGACTTGTCCCCTTATGCTAAAAATATGCTAGTTGCACCTTGCGAAGGAAATTATAGTAATGTCTTCTTTTGTGTTTGTGGGAGCAAATATTAGATTTCCTGAGAAACCTGTTTTTCCTCCCCTCAATAAAACAGGCTATTGACCCCTGGTCCCAAAGAACTAACTTTTGCTTTTGCTATGCTAAAAACATTGCCTTGTATTTGAATGTAATGCTGAGGATACCTTCTTTCCCCATGTGATAAGCATCTAAATCACCTACAATCAGTCACTATTGAGAACGATTACATATGAGTCTTCTACCAATCTATGTTCTGGGAAACTTTTACATACCAAAGAAATTTGTCATCAGAAATCATTGTCTAAGGCAATTGCCACTTCTGTTTTGTACCTCATACATTTTCTCAATAAATAAAGCTGACTCTGGTCAGTGCAGATACGCCTGCCTGAAGAGCAGAGATGCCTGCCTGGTGCTCAGAAAGAAACTCGTGGCTCTCTCATTCCCTCCCCCTTTTCTCTGACTCTCATCTCTCACATGCTGACACCATCCATCCTTCAGGGCACCCTGGACCTGCTGAAGACGGACTCAAGCGAAATCTGACTTTTAAAGGTTGAAAAATAACTCAAGAAAATACTCTGCAACTTAAAATACATGTTGGAACTACAAGTTTGCAACCTCTGACATAGACACGATTTACACATCAAATTCTCCACAAATAAAAATACTTCACCGCCACCCACATAAATGGCCAGGATGATTCTCTCAGGGCTGAAGGCAAACCTAGCAGAGAAGTATTCCAATAGATGCCAGTTATACTGATATATAACAGATATATAAATGTCAGCCACAGACATGGGAGCCATGGTCAGACGGCCCTCCTATTTTTATGTTTTGAGTTAAGTGCCCTCAGATGAAGAAAGAGAAGCAGCACTTCTGCTGTTTCAGCGGGAGAGGAAACTGGCTTCCCCACAATGCTCTGGGGCAGTTCCAGTCCTCCGTGGGACTCGGAAACTCAGTCACATTAACGCCAGACCTCTGCTTGGCCATCTCACAACAGCTGAAACTAGTCTTTTGCCCACTCTTTCGGTGTTTGCTGACACAAGATTCTGAGAAGTGAGAGACGAAAGGAAAGGAGGACAGGCATCAGCCACAAGCTCGTTCAGCATTAAAGCAGTGACTAACACTAATTACGCCTCTCAGACCTGTGTCTGAGCAGACCTATATTTTCTATGAATTAATGCAGAGTGACCTACTTTTCTATGTGTTATTTGTTATTTGGGCTGTTATTTTATCGATTTTGAGATTGTTTTGTTACATCGGAATGGAAAAATCTAATACTATAAAACTCTTCTCATTGAAAATAATAAAGCTACATCACGAAATATAAATTTATGTGTTTCCTTATAAAAAGATAGCATCTGTGGACTACATTTAGATTGTGGGAATTAGCTGAAGGCTGTTTCAGTGGATTAATAAAAACAAAAACAAATATAAATACATTAATGTTTAGACATAAAACCTAAGATAAAATAATAGACTGCATTTCTAAATTTTAAAACTTGTTTGCTTATAATATTCTAGAGATATTTATTTCACAAAGGAGCACAATGTTAGTCTTACAAGACTATATATTTTTTCTATTTATATTCCTCTTGTCCCATTTTTCATGTGCATTATATCATCTGATTTTATTATGCTTCATATTTTATTTATTCATTTACGAGGCCCTGGGATTTTATTTCTTGAAATCTTAGTGGAATGTTTACTAAAATACAGATAATTAAAAATAAAATCACACAGCTCACACGCACATTTTGTTTTATATGCAATTATAAATGTATTTTCAAGGCAATTTTAATGTCCAATTTCCACAAAGCATTTTCTTCTCCCTGTGCAGCACATACTCTATGGAAATCTTAAAAAGAGGCTGTTTTCTTAACTTTGGTAATTGCAAGCCTCAGAGATTCCACTTACCTGGGAATGCACAGGAATGATTTGCATTCTGGTCATGAAAATAACAGTATCTTTGATGCAAGTGGGCTTCCCTGAAAAATATAATTGCCACGGGGTGTCAGAAGAGGGTGGCTTAGTAAGAGGTGGGAATTCCTGGGGGACAGAACAAAGCACGAAGGAGCCTTCACAATCCAGTGATGGTAGCCATCTTGCCATCTCAAACGCTCTCCCACTGACGGGCAGGAGCACAATGCACACAGAGTATCAATACCACGTAGCTACACAGTGATTCTCTCACCACACACATATATAAAGTAGTGGGTGTCATCATCTCCTAGCTGCTCTGCCCTCCTCCTTGCCACTGCAAACGAAACAAAACAAAACAAACAAACAAACAAACAAACAAAAACAGCAGTGAGTCTTCCCAGGATGCCACTGCCCCCCCTGTAAAGCCACTTGGAATACAGAGCATGAGAATTGTACCTACAGTGCTGTGCCTTGCAATCTTCCCCCACCCTTTAGATTTTCCTGTGCTGGTAAGGAGAGATTAACGAAAATGCAGGAACCACATGAAAATGTAAGATGTTTCAATAGATGGAATTTCCACCCAAAACTAAGAAACTGGATAGGAGTTCAGACCACTGTGGCCTTTACCCAGCTCCTTCTTCCTTTCTCACCTGCTGCGAATAAATTCAGGTGATTTATATTTGTCTTTCTATAGTCACTCAAGGGTCACTGCCTCAGGAAGCTCTCCAGGCTGGGCCCCCACATACTCTCATGGCACCTGCTGTGCCCACTGCCTCATTCCGTTTGCATGACTACAACACTGGTGTAGGGGCTCGACTTCCCGCATACACTGACTTCCTTAAGGGCTGTGACGGAGGCTCAACGTTTCTGTGGCTCTCTCATGCTTAGCCAAGAGTCTGCACACCTAAAAAGTGCTCAGCAAATAGTAAAACAGCCTATCATTTATACAGGATCGTAGCTCAATTAAGGTTGGACACATTCATACACCAAACGTTTGCTGGTCACCTGCCTGGGGTGAGACTGGGCTAGATACTGAACATACGTGAGTTAATGTAAAGCTCGGCCATCTTTCAAGAAGAGCATTTTTACTCATATGTTATAGGTAAGTAAACACTCAAGATATGTTTATTTAACCAAGACCACAGAGCCAGTAAATGACAGAGTTGGGATTTAATCCAAGGGATGTTTGGCTTGAAATCCTGTTTTTCCTTTTTTATATCAATGCTAGTCATAGGAAAATGTCTCTATCTATGTTACCATTAGCAAAAATAAACTTAAAAACAAATCCATGAACAGGGCCTTCTTGCCACCATTTTCTCTCCCTATCTCTCTTCCTCTCTCTCCTACAAAGTTAATATCGTCACATGTCTTCCAGACACCTGTCCTGAAAACGAAGTCAACATTACCACTTAAACCAAAAATATTAAATATCCCACCATTTAATGTTCATATAGTTTAATTTTGTCAGAAATACAGTATGTGTCGCTACAAATTTGTTCACATATAAGACATAATTATGCTGCCTACAAACATCACAAACTTTACTGCCATACAGTCTGCCTTAGAACCCCTGCAAGGCCTTAGCAAGTGAGAATCCCTGATCTAAAGAACATTTTACTATTTACAAACTTATCAACTGAAGCTCCAACACTTAAATCTACCTCTAAAAACTTCTTCCATAATGAAAACACAGGTATTTTAAAACATACAATGGAAAAAAAGTAGGCTGGAGCCAGTTCCTTAGCGAGGACCATGATGCCTGTGCTGGAGGAGAGGCAGGAAGTGGGGCTCATCCAGCCCAGACTTGTCTCTGGTTTTGTGTAGACTACGCCCTTAAGCTCCACAGAAACCAACCATTAGCCTGATTTACTAACGTAAAAATAAAAATGCTTCCTGCAAGAGGAATGTAAAAATCCATTTGTAAGGCCAGTAAAAGCTGCCATAAGTAACCCCAGGAGACTTGTCACATTAGAATGCTGTCACTACGACCATCAGTTGATGAAACCAGATTTAGGAGGGTTTTTAGTGTTCAGAAAAGACATCCTTCCCTCTCACAGGAACAAGTACTGCTGCACTCTTCCCGTGACCCCAAATGGACAGAAACAAAGAAGGCAGTACACAGCATGTGTAGATGCCAATGACTCAGCCAGACAGTCCTTCTTCATGTCTGGAAGAAAACAAGTCCCAAAAAGAAGAGATGCGGGGAAGCTGTCTCGCCAAGAACCAAGGGAACCGTGCCAAGGTGCATCCTTACAGAAGGGAAGCTTAAGAGAGCAAAGAACATGTTCTCTGTGGCAAGAGGTCAGGTTAAGGGGCAACAGCAAGCAGTACTCATTTTATCACACGTCTTACCTCCCACTGGATTCTCAGTATCTTGAAGGTAGGGACCATGTCTTCTCCATGTCCCCAGCAGAGTATGTGACCATTAACAAACAATAAATGAATGAAAAAATGAATGCTTCCTTCATTCTCTCTCAGGTACTGGCTTCACTTCTCCGCTTACTAACCTGTGCCTCCTTATGAAGTCTTTATGAGTGGGACAATAGTCTTGTCCCTCTTTATGAGTGGGACAAGAGACCATGGACACAACTGTCTGAAGCACTACCTATCACTCATCCTTGTTGCCACCTCCCAGAACAATTAGGAGAATGTAATTATAAGTGTCCAAAGACCTCTGAAATATTTCAAGCATCAGACATTCACTAATATTAGTAGCACATTTATTTAATTCCAAGCATCTTTCTGTATTTGATAGATTATAAAGAGGAATTTATATGAAATGAGACAGGGTACTTCTTCCCCTATTAAAATGAATATAAATAGCTTATGAATGATGGCTCACTATAACAAATGCACTGCACAAGTAACTGTAGAACAGACACCTAGTGTTCTAAACTCATGAATATTTGGGGTAATTAAGTAGAGCACAGAATGTAAATAGAAAGAAGGGGAGAAAATAAATACTTCTGCAAAAGCTTATCTCTAAACAAAAGGCTAAGAGCTGCATTTGGGTTTTTCTGCTTTTTCATTCTTTAGCATGTTGTGTTTTTAAAAAACAATTATATATATATAATATCTCTATCTCTATATAGATAAATACAGATCTATGTCTGCCTGAAGTTTTAAAGCAGTTTGTAAAATAAACTGATAGCCAACAGAGCATATTTAGACAGGTTATTTAGTATTCTGGTCCTAAGAGCCTCAAGTGGAATATTCTGATCATGCATGTTAATTTCATACCTCCAATGTGATCTGGCCATGCTTAGCTCACATATTCTTACAAATTACTGGAAATACAACATCCCCATGAGACAAAGTGACAGCTATGAAATTAAGTAGTTTAAGCCAAAGACTCAAACAGCTACGGAAAACACACACACCCCCAGCAAATTTCTCTGCCCCGACTCATGCAAATGGAATACAATCTTGTCTAACCGGCAACTCACAGCTCCCAGCATTCAATACTAGAAAATAACGCAATCTCTGGGTTTGTTTAACTATCTTTTCAGGACCTTCTTTTCTTTCTTCCAGGAAAGTAGGGGACCAGGGACACAGATGGGGAAAGTCCTCCCGGGTCCACACACTGCTCTAATAACCACAGAGCCATTGGTCAGCTTCTGGTAAATCTAGTATGATTAAAAATAGCTATGGTTTTTTTAATGTTTTTTATTTATTTTTGAGAGAGGGCAGGGGAGGGGCAGAGAGGGAGGGAGACAGAATCTGAAGCAGGATCCAGGCTCTGAGCTGTCAGCACAGAGCCAGACCCAAGGCTTAAACTCACAAGCTGCGAGACCATGACCTGAGCCAAAGTCAGATGATCAACTGATTGAGCCACCCAGGACCCCCACTAGATATGAATTTTAATCACAACTTAAGTTGTTTTTTAAGTTTCTTTAAGAACATTTACTGTGCATAATTTCTAAATTATTAACTAATTATTTTAATAAGTAGAATCCTTCAAGTAAATAAAACAAACAGGTGTGATTTTAGTTTTGACCACGAATTCCTTCTCCAACAGAAATCCTTCCTCAACAGGGATAGCTGGACCAGGGTCTCTATCTTGCTTTTAGTTGCTTTTTGTACAACGCTGAAAAACTGGGGACTAAATATATTCCCTGTCTGGACTTCGTTGCCCCGGTTGGAAATCCTTACCATCTCTTACCCTTTCCCCTCACCATCCCCAGTACATTGTTACAGTTGTAGCCTTCCTGTGGCATCCTGGACTGTGTGCCCCCACGCTGCTCTGCTGGTTTCTACCAGGCCACACTTACTATTTTTGCTCGCTCTGTTTACTCTCCACACAGTCTATATCCATCCAAAGCCAGATTTTCACTTCTCTCAAGAGACCCAGGCAGCTGAGGGCTCCAGAATTTTATAGAAAAAAAGCTTAAAGTTGGAGTCTGCTTCGAACTTGAAGATGCAATTGCACTAGATACCACCTATCAAAGAAGAGAAGCTGATGCATATTACAGGGGTTACCCTCCAGACCTCCCTGCTGACATCTCCAGTGAATCTAACCCGTCAGTCTAGCCACCTGCCCCTTGGGAGGCTGAAACCACCATTCATATCTTTCTTATGCTCCAAGTCCTAGTGCTAAGGAGACCGTATTTATTAACATCCAGGAAGCTGGAGCTCAGGAATGAAGAAACCCCTACTGTAACAAATGGAAAGAATTAAGATTAAATATTTAACTCATCAAAGTTCCAGAATATCTTTGAATTCATTTGCATTCCTTCTGTGTAGCCTGAAACTTTCAGGGAGGGCACCTCAGTGGAGTCACTGGTAGAAGGGACCTCACAGCCACTACACTGAGCTGGTGGGCGGGTCAAAAGAGACAACGTGTGCAAAGTCCCTGGAGCAGTTTCTAGTAGAGAGTAAACACTCAAAAAACTTATTTTTACCCTATTAAAATTTAATCTAGTCATTTCATTTCTCCCACAATTATAAAATGTATCCCCCTAATGAGAGTTTTGTTGAAGTCCAATCTATGTAAAGCATAATAAAATTCTTTCTTAAAGGAGTAAGGAGTATGCGGTAAGAATTTAACCCTTCCTCTGTCATCTGCGGTTTAGAGAGGAATAACATAGTTTTACCATGTGAAACCAATAGTAATTACTGGGTGGAATGTGTTCTTAAAGAGACCACATTATACCCAAAGCTCCTACGCTTCCTGCAAGAAATTGCATCTCAGATCTCAGTCAGTCATGCTGTAAGCACAGCAATGACAAAGACCTAAGACAATGCTGAAAAACAGACTTCAACAAAGACGCTTGTTTTGAAATGGTTTTGCGGCAAAATAAAAGGCATAATTTCCTCATTCTACCTGCTTTCTTGTGGCAAGTGAGGCAGGAATGGCACTGATTTTCACATCTTTCTTTCTCTGATCACAACACACTGTCGTCAGATTTTTTTTAAAGCCACCTTCATGCACTGTTCCTACTTATATTACTTCCTGAGGTTTCAGAATTTTAACTATATGAAAGCTAAGCTGCCTGGGAGCCAGCAGCGAGGCATTAAAGTTGACATTTGCAAACATCATTGTTTCACTCCCAGTTCACAGGCATTTTGACAAGAAGAAAATACAAACCTTCACTCATTCAGCGGAGAGTGAAACCAAATGATTTACATGGTAATGGGCAAAGGTTAAATTCACATATTTCATAGCTTCCTTACCAACTTTAATCAAACCTCTGAAGTGTAACTATGGAAGTCCTTGGTCTTTCTATATCCCCTGTGAACATAGATGAAACTAGCATTTTAATGATAACCTTTGCGGTCACAAGGTTGGGTTTCCATATATGGGACCACCTACCTAGAAATGTAAATATGCAATAGTAATCACCTAAGTGTAAGAATTTAGAAAAATTAACTACTACGCAAATAATGCCTTGAATGTTCTTTGATACAAATGTTTATATTTATATATTTAACATATATTACATCTCCCACTATTGAAAACTGGAGTACATCATTTTGGTTGAGTAAAAAACAAAAACAAAAAACAAAAAAAATATATTTTGGTTGAGTAAAAAAATCAAATCCCAGAATGGCCAAGTGCAGAGCATACTCTAATAGCACCTTTAGATACGGAGGTGAAATGGTAAAAACGAAGACCGTATCTGAAAATGAAGAAAAGTATCAAGGTGACTTTGGGGAGAATTTCTTAAGAGATCATATTTAAACTTACTGCAGAACATTTTCAGAATATTTACCACTTGCTAAGGGAAGCTGTTTAGTACCCTGGTTTCACAGATATGGAGCATCCCTGTTAGTTCAAAAGTCTCGACATTAATGCTGCAATATCCCAACATAGCTCCAACAAGGTGATGTTGCTAATTCACCCAAGCAAAGTGAATTTGAATTTGTATTTTTACACAGGACATTTTGAGGAAAGTGACCTTAGATAAAATTCATTGCTTCAAGAGGGAAAAGCTTGAATAATCAATCCCAAGATAGATGGCATCTGAGAACAACTACTCACTGACATAAATACTCCAAGACCTCACTTCCAACTTCTGGAGACTGGTCTATGTCTCCAGGAGTTCCTTTCTTTGCTTTTCTCAGGCACAAGTCTAAGCAACTTAAAGAAACTGCAATACAATAGTTTATCCCCTATTTCTATTTCTGATAGATCAAGAGCTGTAACAAGAAAAGTTCTTACCCCATGGTGCTTTAGTTGGAATACATTTACAAAATTAACTTTGAAAAAAATTGGAGTTGATTAGTTACATTAGATATTCTGTCAACAAATCCAACTCATCCTAATCAGTCATAATTAACACTGCTGTTTGATGAGAGGTACAAGTAAGAGCAGCAAGCTGATGTGTGAGGTGCCCCTCTAGGGAACCGGGTAAAGCCTGCTCATTATCTGCCACTTGAAAAAGAAGTGTGTTTGCTGCTGTGGCCAAATTGGCAAAAAAATACATATGCCCAAACTCAAGTGGATATAAGAATATTTGGTGCACATTTGGCAAACATGACAAGTAGGTTTTCATTTTCTCAAGGAAAAGAGTGTAAATGTCAAAAACCAAAGTCAAATGCCAACTAACCCATGCTTTCAGCCCAAGAATATTAGAGAATATCTCCCAGCAAGTGCAGCAATAATTAAATTAGCATGCTTATAGGGCCTAGAATAATCCACTGGATGACAGAGGCAAAGCTGGTCATTGTGTTACACCAGACACATCCCCTTAACCCCAGGCTGGCAAGGAGGAGTTTCTAGAACAATGTGCTCCTCATCAGCATGCAGCAGGACCACCTGAGCAGACAGCATTCCCTAGAACTTGCTTCCCACACTGACTTTTCTAGAATCCGCATTCATCAAAGCCTTACAAAACAAATTTTTTAGCCACTGAAGTCCTTGTAGTTCTGCTACACATACAGGAGAGAAACAGGATCTAGTATCTGAAGCTTCACCAGGGCTTGCGATTTCCCTTCCACCCTGGAACTGAGTTCTCCTCTCTCATTTGGATTTTCCAGCCTTCTTTTGAAACTACTTGGTTCTCATCTGCCTGCAGACATGCAAGTTTTTCCACTTTAACTGCCCTCCCTCTGCTTCTTCACTATGCACTTCCTGTCTAACCTTGGCATCCAATCCCCACTGTCTTTGCCCTGCTTGAAAGTCTCCTCCCTCAATCCCTTCCCCATTCCCCCATCCCCTATCTAGGATTCTTTCTTGAAGGCAAATGTGGTCACTACAGGTAGAGCACCTCGGGGTGCCTTCTTGTTGTTCATAAAGAACCTTTCCTTTAGATTTTTTTGAAGCCTTTATTTGTTACTTTGATTCTACACAAGGCCATCAGACCCACCAGGGTGCAGTGCTCACCCCCCAATAAAGCAAGCTCCTTCTCAAAAATAAATAAATAAATAAATAAATAAATAAATAAATAAATAACAAAGACTCTCCCTTCTTGAAGCCTTCTCTGGACCATTTGACAGAGCTGACCATCCATGTTTTGATCTCGTCTTCCTCATAGGACCAGCAACACTAATTCTCTGAACTTTCTGACCAACCTCTTGCACTTCTCTTCTTCCTCTCTTCGTTCCCAGTGGGTCCCTAAGGCCCTTTATCCTCCTTCCTCAGTTCTCTCCACTGACAGTCCCTTCTATCACTAAAAGTGACCGCTGAAATCAAATGCTCATCCGCATACTCCCCCGGGTCCCTGGTAGAGTACAAACAGTAAGAACTTATTTTTTTACTATAATGAACATTAAAATATATCCTCCTATTAAAACAAATATAAACATCAATTGGTATACTTAAAATTTTTTTCATTTAACTGAATATTTGTCAAGCTCAGTTGCAAAGGTAAAAGAACCCAAACATGTTGAAAAATAAAATTCAAAATTAAAATAAATGTTTAGATGAAGCATAAACTCTTTAAGGCAATTTGCTTCATATGCCTTTTCATTCCTTCCTCCACAAACAACTCTATCTGGGGCCTCATATTACTCTTGTTTCACAAAGACAGTATCTTCATGGACAGTCCTTTACGGTTCTCTCTCAAGGCCCTCCCACTCCATGCTGAAAGCAGAATTCTCCCCGCCCCCCAAGCCGCTTCTATTCCTAGAGATCGTATCTCTGTCAGCAGTAGCACCAGTGTGACGGTAACCTCAAAGTTGGAATTCCTTTCTCTTTTTATTTGCTGTGCCAAAGCAGTCACCAAGCACCACCCTTTCATTAATTTTCCTATCTCCATTCCTACCTTTATTATCCTTCTACTTCCTACTTCTCCTGGCTTCAAGCATTGCAACCGTATTTAAATGACCTGCCTCCTTTTTGCCGACCATATATTTCCACTCCCAAAAACTTCCTGTGAGGGGCGCCTGGGTGGCTGAGTTGGTTGAGCATCCAACTTGGACCCAAGTCACTATCTCTTGGTTCTTGAGTTTCACCCCCACATGAGGCTCGCTGCTGATGGCGCAAAGCTGGCCTATGACCCTCTGTCCCCTCTCTCTCTACTCCTCCCCATCTTGTGCTATCTCAAAAATAAACAAACATTAAAAATATCTTCCTGTGAGTCCCAACATATTGACTAAAGATGGGGGACTCCTTAGCCTGACATACAAAATCTTCCCTGGTCTGGTCATAGCTTTCCTTACCTTTTCCCACTTGTATCCCCTAAAGTTGTGACATTCTCACAAAAACATCTCATTTGAGCTTTCTGCCAATGTAAGCATTTTTCCACATAGAGGAAAAAGATAAAGTGAAGGGTAACACTTCATCACATGAACATTCCAGTAAACAAACTTGGGTTCTTAAATCCATCATGCCCCTTTTATCCAAGAGGTGTGTCCTCCATCAGAGTGATGACATGTGCTAACAGGGCGAATCAGCCGCTGCGGAAGCAGAGGTTTAATTTCACTGTAACTGTTCCCCTCGTTCCATGCACAGCACTGCGGCCAAGTCCCTTGGGCCTATTGGATTTCCAAGTATGTATGTGTCTTTGCTTCTGTGTGATCTCAGCAGGGATAAATGAACCTAAGATATTAAAATGTAATTTGTTCAGATCTTTGCCTTTAGGGTGAGCGCTAAGATGCTGCCATCAGCCAGAAAATTTGTGATCTAATTTGGAAGCAGTGAGCCATGCTGTCTTCTTTCAGACACTTCAGAAAGCTGCACTGCGTTCCCACTTTCCCATGGTTTTGTAAAAGCTTTTCTTTTGAGCTATAAACAATGTTGATTTTTTTTTTCTCCACCTTTCCATGCCAAGAAAGATTCGCCTAGTAAAGGCAGGGAGTACGGACTTCACTCTCGAGCTGTCACTCTATTGAAATACCATGATGAGCAAGCAATGCACCTTTAATCTCTCGAATGGGCTCGATCAAAAACCATCCACCTCAACCCACTTTTTACCTAGACAGTTTGGAGGAAAGCTGTCCTCAGCACTCGCAGACAGACTCCTGGGATCAGCACTGAACTGGCTTCCATAAAGATTCTAAGTCAACAGTTCTGGTATGCTCTGAAAGAGATATCTTACGCATGTGTCATTAGGTTAAAATCTTCAATACTATTGTTAAACCAAAATCAAAGGAAGACTTTTGTTTTTCTGTAGAAAATTTTACCGAATCTGGTTCCCTCCCCATCTTACCCCACTTACAGACAGGTTGCTATTACTAGTTCATTGGTTTCTGTAGCTTTAGGTTTGATTTCTCAGCAAAAGAAAAAAAAAACATATGTGGGGCTATAAAAAAATATCACATGCAAATTCTGGGCTTTCTTAACTCTAAGATTTAGTTAAGATGAAAGTGAAAAGCACTGGACATGGCTTTGTGTAGAAGAACTCAGCATAATGAGTAGTTGGATTAAATCCCATTTAAGAACGAACCAGAAGCTACAGACAGATGAGCTGCTGAACTTCACAGACAGGATCTGAGAAGAGAGGCTCGAAGTCCTTTTGGAGTCTGATTTATCCTCACACCCCTCAGCCATCCTCAAAAAAAAAAGGGTAAAAAACAGGTTTTAACTTCACAAGTGAAATTTAATTCAGGAAGATGCGAGTTTACTATTACTGAGACTAACACGCACATACAGAGAGGGGAGAGACAGTAAACAAAAATGAAAGTCACTAACTTCAGGGTAATACAACAGCAAAATGGTGGGCTAGCGGTGAAAGTCATGTGCTGTTGTTGGTATTTCCTTTACAGAAGTCTAGCAACTTCCTGAAATACTTCTTCCAAATTAGATCTAGAAGAGAAAGCACTAGAATCCTCGGGTCTTCAGCGTAAAAGTAACTGAGTCACACATTGGTTGGCCACTGCAGACACCAGCGAGATGTCTTTTATGAATACTGATGACAGCTCATTAACAATGCAACACCAAGGGACTTGCGGCTTTTAGAATAAGATGCTGGCTTGCAATTTGGACAGAAAATCTGACGGAAAGCAAATAATACTCTCAGCAAATGCAGTAGGCTTACAGACTACCAAGTGTATTCACGAGTGAGAAGGAAGCTTCTGATGGCCCAGGGGCTCACCTTTAAACAACAGGAATGCAATGGGGACAGACGTAGACAGACGCACCTTTTAAAATTCTGTTCACAGGGGCACCTGGGGGGCTTAGTCGGTTAAGTTCTTGACTTTGGCTCAGGTCATGATCTACGGTTTGTGGGTTCAAGCCCCAAGTCAGGCTCTGTGCTGACAGCTCAGAGCCTGGAGCCTGCTTCAGATTCTGTGTCTCCCTCTCTCTCTGCCCCTCCCCACTCATGCTCTGCTTCTCTCTGTATCAATAATAAACACACACACACAAAATGTGAGACTTAAAAAAATAAGTATATAAATAAAATAAAATAAAATTCTGTTCACCACTACATATCATGTTTCATCCCACACTGGGTCTCAATCCCTTACTGCAAAAATGAGTGTGGTTTGAAGGACAGAATGATATTCCTGTGCTACAAATTTATGTTTTAACCCCTCAACCTAATTTTGAAAGAAATGATGAAGATGGTGATAGGGATAGGGGTAGGTCCTTAATCAGAGCTCGAAATGTGCATGTCTTGTGTGTGTGTGTGTGTGTGTGTGTGTGTGTGTGTGTGCAGCCTACTGCAACGTTTTCCTTCCTTTAAGATTCCGTGCAAATTATTAGAACAACTCTGCAAACCTTATTAAAAGGCATATCAATTTCTAGGCATGGGTTTTATTTTTCAATTGCATTTTCCTCTGTGAAAACCTTTATTAGATTCTTAGCTCTAAGTGTGTTCTGACCATGTAATTTAACAGAATGCTGCACTTCCATAAGCCTATTTTCATCATGCAGTTGATTGTTCATCATGAATATAAATATAATCCATAGGCTCCAACAAAATGTGCCACACTCTTAGGACTACCTTAAAATAAAAGTTGTATAAACTGTCACTGAGAATGACACAGCCACTTTACCTGTATTTCAAATTGTACTGATTAAGTCTTTCATATACCCAACCCATTCGACAGAGATAATTAGATAGCATAGGAAGCTCTAGCATTATAAAATCAAAGAACTTAGTCTCATTGTAAGCTCTAAGTGCCAATCAGGCTCGTGTCTCTAATGTTTATAGGGCATGACTGCCACCTACTGGCAGCCTTTAGAGATTGCAACGTCTGATTGAGAGCCACGGACTTATCTTTACAAACTAAGCAGGGCAGGGCTTTTCCCCCAGAGCCAAAATGCACCAGTTTTTGTTGTTTTCTTCTGCTTCTGCCAAGAGATTTCTTTTTTTGAAAGGAATGGATTTTGAAGAGAAAAAACAGGGAGCAAAGAGGTATGGAATAGAAAATAAAGACAAAAGTAAGCTGCTTTGCCATATTGTAGTATAGAGGTGGAATTTAAGGAAAGGTATTAAGCAGGCTGTGGTTTAGCTTATGGACAAGTAATAAATTGTATCGTTTATCTTGAATGTATCATAGATAAGCTGCTATATAACGACTGCCACTTCAGATAGCTGTGAAATTAGGTGATTAACTAGTTGTTACTTAACCTTCTAATTTCTGTATAAGTCTAATTACATGAAACAGAAGTTGGTGTTCTGATTTTTTACTTTGCTTTTCTGTTTGGAGTGTCATTGTAACTACTGTATTGTAAATGATGGAAAATAATTGCATATGTTAAAAAAATATGAAACTTTTTAAAGTAAAAAAAATAAAAAATAAAATTTCAAAAAAATAAAAATAAAAAAAATTGGGTCTAACACTAAAAAAAAAAAAAAAGTAAGCTGCTTTGCTAACTGTTCTATACCCACAGTAATTTGTAGAGTAGGCCCTGTACAAAATACAATAAAGGTCCAAAGATTGAGCTATTCCTATAGACAAGGCTGAAGGCGTCAGCCTCTGGTGTGTCAAATTTAGGCTTTTAGTCCTTGTTTTGGGATGGCCCACTGGGTTTGTGACACAGGCCATGCCTTTAACTAGGTTTAAACAGAACGAATGGCCACCTGGACCAGGTAAAAGTAGATGAAGTGTTTGGTTTCATGTGTCACAGAACTACTGAAGTTCCTTCCCACGATGCAGCGACAGATGGGTCTGTACTTCTCATCCAACTCCTTAACAAGGGCCGCAGCAGCCTTCTCTAGGTCATATTTCTCCAACGCCTGAGTAGTAGGCTCCGCCGAGTCCTGCTGCATTTTCTTGGGCATTTGGGCATTTTTTTTTTTAATCACAGCTTTTTGGCAACACATGGTTGCCATGGGGTGGGGGCTGGCCAACTGCAACGGACTCCTGGGGGAGGGGCTGGCGATGCTCAGCCCCAGTAGGAGTGGCAGTCCTGCCAAAGCCCTGGCCCTTCTCTGAAATGCACTAGTTTTTTCAGGTATGCGGCTGGCCTCACTAGATGTTACTACTGTTGTAAAGAGATCACATGGAAAGTTCTTAAAGAGATCACATGGAAAGTTCTGGCTCTCGCCATTACCCTGTGCACTGCTGTGTGCAGCACATGCACAGAAGTATGTACGTTTGTTTTGTGAGTCTATCTTCCCCTACTAGAGTGTAATCTCAACACGAGCATAGCATTATTTTATTTGCTAATGTATTCTACAGGGCCTAGAACAGTGCCTGATACTTAGTGAATATTCATAGTTCACTCTGAATAAATGAGCAAACTGTAATGCTGTTTTAAGGCAGGACAGCATATCAGGTAATATCCTAACTTTTAGAGACAAGCACTAATAGATTTAAATTGTGGCTCCCTTTCTATCTTCTCTCTGTTGGATTTTTACCATGCTTCTTAATTTCCTTGAGCCTCAGTTTGCTAATCTATTAAGTAGGGATAATAACACTAAGGTAGTCAGAAAAATTAAGTGGACAAATGTTTATAAACTACTTTGGCACAAAGTGCATAATAATTAGTATTACAACATTAAGTCATATCACTCAAATGAGAGATTTTCCAGAAATCTAATGAAGGTGGTAAGGAGTGTCACCTTCCTTGTGCAGCTGAGAGCTCTTCCTCTCCACCACCCTTGTTATCTGCCCTGACCTGGATCTGACCTACAAAATCCCCCACTTCCACCAAGAGTTTGTTCCAAGATGATATCCATCAAGCTTTACCATTCAGACAGCCATGGACCTTAGGGCTGATAGGAGTTTCGGTGTGATATTAAGAAGTCACTATTCTGGAAATCTCTAAGCATATTCTGGAGGGTTTTATAAGTGTTTTAATTTGTATTACAGCTGATCTTGTATTTTGTTACCTGCCAGGGAACCAATTTGTACTTACGGGAGAACATCTACCTATGAGTACCTGTGTCTGAATGTCAGAGAAGCCACACAACACCCAGTAGGGAGCTCTGTGACCCCGTGTGACGTGAGGTCCCCAGGGAGTATGAGTGCTAACTCGCAGCCGGACATCACAAAGAGCCCCTGCTTTTGTCGCGTTATGCCCTGCCGTCCACAATGTTGTTTTAGCTCAAGGCTGGTTCCTTTTAGAGGCCTAGGATGCCTCCAGTAGAAATCTGGGCCGCACGGCATGCTATTCACATTCAGTGAGAGAGAAAATGGTTCCCAGAAGGATCCTAGAAGGTGGAGAAGGATTTTTCCCATAAAGCCCTGAAAAACCATTTCTCTTGGCTCACTGGTTGAAATACTAACACACATCCATTCTCAAACTGGCTGACTCCAAGATTAATCTGATTGGTTTAAAGTCTTAAATCAATCATGATCTTTCCCTGGAGCCAAATGGAGTCAGCTTCCTGTGAATCCCATGGGCTCCATGAAGAAGGAAAATAGACCAACACAAAATTCAGGTTTCTTAGAAAAAATAAAGGAGAGAATGGAGGTGAGGCAGGCAGCTAAAAGTTCCCACACTAATGAGCACATGGATATATAGTGGTCCTGTCTGTGAACATAAATATTAGTGTGCTGAATTGTTCTTGATTACAAAAAAAAAATCCTTAAAATATTTATTTTTTAAGGAGACATTTTCTGACAGTCCACATACAAAGAATCCAATATGCTTCCACAGAAGTGTTACATGCTTAGATTTATTATGACATAAAACTTCTGCATACTTTCAAAGTTTTTTAATGTTTATTTATAATTGAGAGAGAGAGAGAGACAAAGATAGAGCACAAGCAGGAGAGGGGGAGAGAGAGAGAGGGAGACACAGATTCCAAAGCAGGCTGCAGGCTCTGAGCTGTGAGCACAGAGCTCCATGAGGGGCTTGAACCCACAAGCGATGAGATCATGACCCAAGCTGAAGTCAGATGCCCAACTGACTGAGCCACCCAGGCACCCCAAAAACTTCTGCACACTTTCAGAACATGATACAGTTCAAGCAACAGGAAGTTAAGGTTAAGTTAAAACTCTGAGTATAAGGGCCTATTGCTTCTCTGGGTCTCAGTTTCCCTACCTATTGAATGAAAGACGAACTAGATGAGATGTCATACTGTGTGTTTTAATCCACATCCACTGATAGCACCAAATGAATATACTTAACAATGTGCACGGTTTTATTCATCATTCCAGTAAGTACTGACCTCGTGGTATGGACTCTACTTAGTAGAGAACCGACAAGACTGGCACAAGGGTAAAGCAAGCTCTTGCCTTCTAGAACTTTCAGTGGGGAGAAAAGGCAGATAGAATAAAATATTAGAAGACACAGCAACAAACAGTAGCAAAGCAAGCACCGAATGGAGCAGGAGTATCCTAGTCAGGAAGAGCGAGGCGAGGGCAAGATTATGTTCAAGCCCCACGCAAGAGAACAGCTATGACTTAGAAGACAGAACAAAGTGGGAAAGAGCAGGGGGGATATGCAAACACCGAAGGGCAGGCACTGGTTTCATATGTTTATGAAACTCTGAGCAGATAAGATGGTTGTGACGACGGCCAACGCTGATGACGATGCTTGCTGGGGGTGACAGCGGCCGCTTACCGCCACCTGCCAAGAGCAGCACTTCAGTTACAGCATTTCATGTCGTCTTCACAGTAACTCCAGGAAAGAGCGGTCAAAATCAACACTTTACTCTCAGCTTACCCTGCCCAAAGTTAAAAAAAAAAAAAAAAAAAAAAAAGTAGTAAATCTCTGATTAGAACACAAGTCCCTGTAAGTTCAAAGAGGGCAACGCCTTGACCTCACTAGCCGGCCTCTTTGGAATGCAGTGGCTCTCAGCATCCCCATGAGCCTGGAAGGCAGGAAGGCAGGAAATCAGGCTGTGCCTCAATTTCTACATGAGGGCCGACTTAGGAAAACAAAAACATTTATGGCAAGGCTAATCTTCTTTCATACAAATGAAAATCGCTTTAGTGATCTCATAAAGAGAGGGGCATCTTCAGTTGGAGAAGGATGCAGAGTTTCAATTTTTATATTACCTACTGATAAACAGAATTTTGACAATGAAAAAGAGGGCATTGCTTGTTAGCCACCGAAATGTTAGTATCCAGGCATGTTTGAGAAGCAGAAACACAGAGGTAGGCTTTTATCTGGAAATTGGATGGAGGGGCTCTACTGAAAGTTATGCAGCCCCCGGGCTGCTCACCACCATGTGTGACGTGCTGCTGAGATCAAGAGCAACTCCCGCTGACCTCCCCCCTTCACATACACCACAGAGCCACCTCTGTCACCTACAAATCATCACGCCCACGGGATATTTGGTTCAACTCAGCATCTGTTGGGGCCCTTCTGGTGGTTTGTGGGGTCCAGGCTACACTGATCAGGGTGACCCTGTGACATGTCTATAACAAGAACACACAGACACACAATGCTCCATCATCCAGTCAGCACTGTTCAAATGGAAATGAATTTCCCACCACTATGCCTGAATTCCCAAACACACTCCCCAAGAAGTCGAGTACCGTACCTGCTGAACCTCCCTCACCAGCCACTGTTCCCTCCCCGACAATTGTAAAAAATGCCTTTTGATCTGTGACCTGCATTTAAAAACTGACATCTGGTGGTTAGGGTGGTAATTAGGCATCATTTAAAAGTTATTTCTGCCTTGTTAACTGAGTTACTCTGTGATCAAATTATGGGATAATTTAGAGCAGTTCAGGCATATTGACTGTATAATCTATAACGTGTGTAATTAATAACTACCCCCTAAAAGCTCTGTGTGAGAAATTGTAAGGATTCATATTAGACAAAACGTCAAGGTTTGAACAGTGCTTTCTCCTCAATGCCTTTCATTAACTACACATAAAAGGGAAAGCTTTCAAAGGGGATAAAATCAAGTTTCGATGCCAGAATGTGTTGACTGTTGCACAACTTGTATCCCTAGTGGCCACAGACCCATGTCATTTTGGGAATCTCCTTGCACTGGGTGCCTAAAGTGTCATTTCTCCAGGATTATACATCTTTGGGGTACTCTGGCTGCTGGCCTCCACAGAGAGTTTCACGGCCCGCTTCTGAGTGACAAAGGCACGCATGGGAGTGTCAACCTGGCAGGCTGGCCAATCTTGCAATGAGCTCAGGCCAGCAGTTTAAATAGCACAGGCTGTTTCTACTTGTACTGCAATAACAGCAGCACTTCCATTGGTTGTAGTAAAGGTGACAAGGGTTAGATCTCTGTGTCCCCAAGAAACATGCACCCATACACACTCAGACATTATTTATTAACTAAGCTTCCTGCCCCAAACTCCTTTCTGTTCGCCTACTCTATGAATTAGGCTGGACCGTCCATGAGCCAGAAGGACAACTTGACCTCTGTACTACAGACAAGCAAGACACCTGCTCAGTGGCTCCTTTGTAGGAGCCCACTTTAGAGCTGTCAGGCCCTCAGAGAACCCGACAGTGCCCGAACAGGAGCACTAAGGAGTAAAAACAGCAGAGCTCGTAAGAGAAGAGTCTGCCCGGCCCATTTGTATATCAAAGGAAATGTGACTTTGTTTAGTATTTATACACAGGCTGGTTGGGCACCTGCATCAATTTATCATCTTTTTTCTCCACCTACTAATGTACTACTTGATGGGATGGTGACACAGTCACAGCTTGCATTGTTGAGCCCAGTACTTCGCTTACATTTAATCATCAAAACAACTCTGGTAAGATAAGTGCCATCACCATCCCCAATTTACAGGTAAGGACACTGATGAATGGAGAGCCTCAGTAATCAACCCAAAACCCACAGGTGGGAAGCGGTAGAGCTGCCAGGTCTCTCTGGACCCCAAGCACCCACCCAGCCTTGCACTGCCCTGAGAATTCCATCCTCTTGGACAAATCTGAGACTTCCTCCTCCTTAGAGATAGAATTGGGAAGAAATAAAGAGGTCTAAAGAGAAAGAAAGGTACTGACAACATGGAAAAAAAAAAAAAGATAAAATCCTAAGAAGAAAAGATGGCCATGAGAAATCTTCAGTGGTGACAGAAGGCAAGACATCTTTAAAGATGGCTACTCTTCAGGGGCACCTGGGTGGCTCAGTTGGTTAATCATCTGATCTCGGCTTAGGTTCTGATGTCACAGTTCACAAGTTCAAGCCCCTATCAGGCTCTGTGCTTACAGCTTGGAGCTTGGACCATGCTTCTGATTCTGTGTCTCCACCTCTTTCTGCCCTCCACCACTCATGTTCTGTCTTTCTCTCTCAAAAATGAGTAAAAACATTAAAAAAAAAAAAAAAGATGGCTACTCTTCAGTTGTGAATTGTTTCTTGTGCAGCAACTCTGTCTTGATATAACACCTGTGTTAGTTTTCTAGAGCTGCCATAACAAAGTACCACAGACTGCATGGCTTAAACAACAGAAATTAATTTTCTCATGGTTTTGGAGGCTAGAAGTCTGAGATGAGAGTGTCAGCTGGACTGAATTCTCCAGAGCCCTCTTTCCTTGGCTGATATATGGCCATCTTCCTCTCTACGCCTTCAAATGGTCACTTTTCTGTATATGCCTATGTCCTAATCTCTTCTTCTAAGGATTTCAGTCAAGAGCCACCTGGATGGCTGAGTCGGTTAAGCATCTGACTCTTGATTTAGGCTCAGGTCATGAATTCATGGTCTTAGAATCAAGCTCAGTGTCAACTCACACTGAGTGTGGAGCCTGCTTATGATTCTCTCTTCCCCTGCTCCTCCTCAGCTCACACACATGCTTGCTCTCTCTCTCTCAAAATAAATAAATTTAAAATAAAAAGAGTGTCAGTCAGACTGGATTAGGGCCCACACCAATAACCCCATGTAAACTTAATTACCTCTTTAAAAACCCTACCTTCTGGGGCGCCTGGGTGGCTAAGTCGGCTAAGCATATGACTTCAGCTCAGGTCATGATCTCACGGTTTGTGATTTCGAGCCCCGCATCGGGCTCTGAGCTGACAGCTAGCTGAGAGGCTAGAGCCTGCTTCAGATTCTGTGTCTCCCTCTCTCTCTGACCCTCCCCTGCTCAGGCTGTCTCTGTCTCTAAAAAAAATACAAAAAATACAGAAAATAAATTTTAAAAACCCTACCTTCAAATATAGTCACTTTCTAAGGAAACAGAGGTTAGGACTTCAATATATGAATGGGGAGGGAGGAACAATTCAGCCCATAATACATACATACCCCCCCCATATACTCTTCGCCTCCGAATTTTCAGTAGAAGTCTATTAGACATTGTTTTGGATTTTACTGTCTTAGATAAGAGAAAATTGGTAGAAAATCAAAGGCAAAATTGTCCTATATCTGGAATTGACAAAAAAAAAAACAGAAAGGGAGATACAGGCCAGGAAATCAGATGCAGGACAAGAAGTAGGAGTTTAGCATAAGCAGGAAACCAAAGGAAGACCTGTTGGGAATTTTAGCCCCCTCCGCCCCACCTCATAAAGATAAAAGCATGCCCAAGTACAGGGGAGATGGGCTGTGAGTATATTTGGTTTGTTTGTGAGTATGAAAGGAATGATAACTCCTGAAGACTGGATATTTTGGGGTGGCTTAGTTATGAATGTATAGCAATTTTTCAGTGAATTACCATCAAATCCCAACCTACTTAAATCAGATGCCAAGCAACCTCTTGTGGTAGAAATGTAATCCAAATATTTATTTCCTGATTGTATTTACCTTTTGATTATCTCTTGATCCCCAGCCCAGTTTATTATCCCTCACTTTAAAACAGAAACTAGAAAGAATGTCAGAACAGTGGGCATTTCCTTGGACCCAAGGCAGCACAGTAATTCAAAATCAAATGTGCAGCTGGCCAGGAGATGAATCCAAGTGACTCACAAAAGCACTTTGGCTCCATCCTGGGTAATGGAATTTTAAGGCAGAAATAACATTATTAAATCTCATAGCAGTTCACAACCAATACTTTCAATTAAAAATCACTGGGTTCTCCCAAACTTAAATAAGGCTGTAAGATTACTAGATAAGTTATGCTAATAAATGGATCTCCTTCATCCTCACAAAACTGCCCTAAGTGATTCTGAAAGGACATTTCTGCTGACAGTGCAGAGGGGGAAAGCAGCCCTCTGGTTCTATTTCTGGGTGGACTGGCATGCTGGTGAGGCTAACGGTACCCCTGTGCCAGCATGGTGCCATCTGCCAGCTGGTCTGTACAGCTGGGGGGCATCTACATACTGAGTCTTGTATCAGAAGTCTCAGCTGGTCACTGACAAGGCCGCCATGCCAAAGATATATTTGGCAATTTGGTCACACTAAAATTTGATTGTGTGTGTGAAGTTGTGTGTGTGCGTGTGTGTGTGTGTGTGAAACTATATGTATGTTTGATGATACAAACCAATAAAGTCTATCGGCAATTGTTTTTCAGACTGACAGTAAGCAACACAAATGTTCACATTAAGTTTCTCATCTCTTTGGAATCATGTGGAGCAAATAAGGAAAATGAAGGAAAGCCAGAAAAAGAAGAAAGGTAAATCAGATATTTTATAATATATTAAAGTGTGAGGAGTAGGACTGCCCATATGCTAAAATACCCATGCACACACGTGCACCCACACGCAGAAACACACACACACATTGGAGCTACTGGGAGTGGAGAGAAGAGATTTAAACTCCAGTTCACCCAATGCAAATTCAAGGCATTCTGTCTTTATTGTTTGCTCCCAAAAGTTACAATCTGGGCAGTGTGACAAGAGTTATGCAGGCATAAAAATAGGAAGCTAAAATAAGGAAATAGAATTAGTGCCTGAAACCTTAAAAAAAACCAAAATATTCATATCTTAAGGGGAATATGCAGGACCCTTTAGGGAAATACTGGGAAACACAAAATAGCAATGTTTTTAATTTTTAATTTATTTTTGAGAGACAGAGTGAGCAGGGAAGGGTCAGAGAGTCAGAGAGAAGGAGATACAGAATCTGAGGACAGGTGACAGGCTCTGAGCTAGCTGTCAGCACAGAGCCCGATGCGGAGCTCAAACCCACGAACCATGAGATCATGACTGAGCTGAAGTCATACATTTAACCAACTGAACCACCCAAGTGCCCCACAAAATAACAATTTTTAAAAGTCCAGATCCATAATGGCAAAATGGGGAGTTGTGTGGCTAACTGATATATTTTTATGAACAGAAAAATTCCAATGATAATCATCTTGACACTGATATCATCTTGTGGAGGAGGAAAAATAATGTGCCCTCTACCCTTCTAGGTTCTTGGCTGAGATACCTTGGTAATAAAAAGAGAGATTAAAAGAAGAAAACCAAACAAGTTTAACAAGAATAATAGCAAGTATGCCTCCTATATACAGGAGAAATACCTGTGAAAACTGAGTTACTCTCTGAAATGGCTCAGGCCATCACCTTAAATAACATCTCCACATAAAGACAATAGATGTTGGGGATTAGGGAGCCATTTTTGGGCGGTTACCAGGAGAGCATAGTAAACAACGATATGGTTGTTATCCACATTCCTCAGAGCCTTCTCCACCCATAGGAGTTTCCAGAGACTTGGTCAACCCTCCTACCTGGTACAGAGAAAGACACTCTTGGAAATGGAGATTTCTCTTATACATGTAAATGTCTCTTACAAATCTTACAAAAGGGTAACTTCTATGGGGGTCTGCTCTCTCTTAAAAAAAAAATCACCCTAAAATAATTCTTATACCAAATAGACATATTCTGGGGTGGTAGTTTCTGCTCCCTTTCAATCTATAAAAATTATGATACTTCTAGCAGTAAGGAATAAATATGAACCCTGGCTAGATTCAGAGACATCTATGAAAAAGGGAGGGAGGGAGAGGAAGGGAGAGAGAGAGAGAGAAAGAGACAGAATATCTATTAGAAGGACACAGGAAGGATTTTGTAACACTCCAGGGACCTCTTTGGCAATTTCCAATAGCGCATTGATTTTTGACCTTGATTACATAACAGAATCACATGGGTGAAGGGGTTTGGAACAAGTTTCCCCAAAATGTGCTACTTTGGTATGTGGACTATTTTGAGCTGAAGGCAATCAAGACCCAGCAGATTCAAGAAAAAATTTTACCTCTCCCTTAAATTACCTAAAAGAATTTAGATAGAAGACCCGACCAGAAACAGTGACTACCAACCGATAATTTTTTTTTCCTGAATGACTTATCTGTATGGCAGGACAAACATCTAATTACCAAGCACTGGCTCCTCTTATGGCTTTGTGAATCACCCTCCTCCCCGTTGAAGCACCCGATCCGCTGCCCCACTCCATAGCTCAGCAAGCAGATAAGCCTCATTTGCTCAGTTTGTCCTTGAGTCTCATTGTCTTTGTGACAATTTGTTTTTCTCTTGCTACCCTGTCCTATGTTGATTTGGTTATTAGACCAGCCAAAGAATCAAGGGTAGAATAAAAAGTTTTCCTCCCCAACATGGGTAGATTTGAAACAAAAGTAATGCAAAGGCTCTACTCAAAAGAATTACATTAAAATCTCTGGAGCTGAGGCCCATGAATAAGTATACTTAACAACTTCCCAGCTGATCTCAATGTATAGCCAGTATTGAGAACTACTCCTTTGGAATGCTGGCATTAACACTGCTCAATCATAATGAATCTCAGTCCATTGTTTTTAGTTTAAAGTTCAAAAATGTCCAAGAGAGAGAATATAAATGTCCCAGTTTACATTCAGAAGATACCACTGAAAAAAATTTAGCTACTGCCAAGAAAGCAAGGTCATATTGGACCAGACATGGCAGATGGCAGTTGGGAGCCCATGCCCATGGATCAGAACATGTTGAGCTACTGGGAGCTGGGCCGCCACTCAAAAAGTGTCCATTACACCACGTATGAATGTGATGGGAAGCTTCATACTCAACCAATTCTCTCCTCTTCCCCGCGAACACAAAGAGATCAAATGGCCCCAGATGATCCAGAGGCCGGCAGGCGGCCCAGTAGGACACCAATCTGAGTCCAGAGCTGCTTCTGCAGCCTGGCCAGTGCATGTGCTCATTCAAATACCAGTATCGCCAGATAAAAGCTCTTACATAGTGAATAAAGAAGAATGGCCTGTTATTATCGTAAAAATGCCAAGTCTCTGCTTCTGTTTACCTTATACGTGAAATAGTACTTTAAATAATAAAAGAACAGCTTCTCTTAGGGAGATGAGTTTTTCCCAAACTTATCTATACCAGCTTAACAAACCCTCTTTTTTCTTAGTAAGTAGCACAAAAATGAACTTTGATCTGAATGTAGTCCTAACACAAACTTGTAACTCAAGTGCAAATGACCTCTGTTTAATGTAATAAGCAACTATCACAGCTGTGACACAGATATAAAATGAAAGCACAGAGCGTATGTAGAATAACCAGGAAGTCAAGAACAGCATATACACTTCCAAACAAAAGTTCATGGGAAATTCCCCCGGGAGTACCTAGCACCAGGAAAAATTCAAAATCAGGGTAGGGCAACTGCTGTTTTCCAGGCAGCCACTGTTTTTAATGGGCAACAAGCCTAGACTCAGAGAGATTATTAAGCATCTCAAGATAAAATGTTACCGAGAGACAGAATGAGCTAGTGCTCCATGAGTCACCACGGCAGCCGCAGTGAGTGTGCAGCATAAGCCCAGGCCCGCCCCGGAGGCTCCACACAGCAGCCACGCTGGGCTGCTCGGTGTCCTCAACAACCTTCCTGAATCCCAAACACAGGAGAGTCTAGGTGTCTTGAGGAACAACTATATGTTCATACCGTTTACAATGTGGTTGGGGAGAGGAGACCTAACGCACCAGATAAAGCATATAATGGCTGCCACACAACAAGGTGCAGTTATCTTAGGTTGGGCTCCTCCAGAAGCTGAATTTGAGACAAGGAACTCAAGCACAAATACTGTATTTCACAGGAGAGGGAAAAGGGCACTATGGGAATGGCAACTGAGACAGGGACGGAAGGCAGACAATAAAGGACATGTCCACAGGCAAGTTACCCTTACGAGCAGTTGGAGCTCAACCCCAATTAAGGGAGGAAAATCCAGAGCTTGTGAAGGGCACACATCAGGATTATGCCACCAGGGTGAAGGAGGGAAAGCAATTATATAGCAACTCTCATTAGTCATTGGTTGAGGGTTGCCATGGGAGAAAATAGGAGGGTGATAAGACCTGGGAATCCAGGCCTGCTGGGCATGTGGGCAGACTGGCTGCAGCAGCCAGGAAAGGTCCTCAGCAAGGGAGACAGGTTCTGGGAATTGAATGCAGTTAACATACAACAGCACAGTAAGACTTAAAAGGACAGTGTGTGCACTGACAGTCACTGCTACAAGGCGGAGTGACAAAATAGGCATGATGGAAAGAGCACTAGAAATGACCCAAAGATACCTATGTTTGAGGCCAAGATCAAGAACACCTACTTCTGAGGATGTTGTGAGAAGCAGATGCAAATAGATACACACCTTACAAAACAAAGAATAATATGCACAGCAGCTACAATTATCAACTGACAGTCTTCAGAACTCAAGTACCATACCCAAAACTGGACAGTCTTAGGCTCAAGTCCCAGGCCTACTACTTCCTAACTACAGGGCCCTGGTTCAGTGACTTTAAGCTCTCTTCATCTATCAAATGGGACCAATTAATAGTACCTAATTCATAATGTTGCTGTAAAACTAAAAGCCCTGAAGCATGTAAACTATCTAAGACAATTTCCAACAAATGGTGCAAATCCAAATGTTGTCTATCATTATCATCATCTTCCTTATCACCATTTTTAACAGAAATCTATATTAGGTTGGACGGCCGTAACAAAATACCACAAACTGGGTGGCAAACAATGGAAATATATTTTCCCACAGATCTGGAGAGTAGACAATTCAAGATCTGGGTCCTGGCCAATGCAGTTTCTGGCGAGAGCTCTCTTCCTGGCTTGCAAGTGGCTGCCTTCCTACTGTGTCCTCACATGGTAGAGACAGAGAGGGATCGGTCTCGCTTCCTCTCCTTGTAAGGCCACCAATCCCATCATGAGGTAGTACCATCATGACCTATTCTAACCCTAATTGTGTCCCAAAGGCCCCACCTCCAAATTCGCCCACCTTGGGGATTAGGGCGTCCACATATGAATTTCAGGAGAACACAAACATTCAATCCATAATGAAATGTTTGAATGTCATACATAAAGTGAATACTAATGCAGTAAATTCTATACAGTTATTCTCCACTGATCTGTGTTAAAAGGCAATGTACAATAACAACAAATGGACAGACAGAATGACAGAAAGGTAGAAGACTGTAAGACAATGAGTGGAGATTGTGGAGTGGTTAAATTTTTTTTTCATTTTATATTACTCTGTTTCTAGGTTGCCCCAAAGCAAATGTTCGATGTTTTCTACTTACACATGGTATTGTCTGTGCTGCTCGCTAGTGGACAGCTAAATTACACTCGCAAACAAATGCAACCAGGAGAGTACAGAGTCTGTGAAACTGAAGCCAATCCCTATTATGGCAAACCATTTTTTTTTAATGTCTGCCTCTCCACTCTAGTAAATAGGACACAGAGAACATAATTGAATATTTGATGATTGAAAATCTTTCACTGTCTGTGGGTTCTCATCAGTTCTCATCACACAGCCTGTAGGTGTACTTGTGGGATAGCAACAGATTGGACAGAATCTTTAATGGCCCTTGTGATACTCCCAGAGGCTTTGTTTTGTCTTCGCCCTTAAAAAACATAAATACTTGCCCTCAGTTCGGTAAAGATTTTGTGAATTTTCTCTATCTGATTGAGTTTAGGGGAGCTTTGTTTACTGCTCTCTGATGAAACCAGCTCTTGCTCTGCACAGAGAGCGTGAGGCTGAGAGCCTCCTCCATTACGGCCCTGAGCATTTGGAGGCTAGGGAAGTTCTCTACCGGGAAGGGCGGGCAGTGTGCCCAGCCTCTTGTCCAGCTGCGGAATCTATAGGCATTTGTCTAGGAGAATCTTCTAGATGTGTTCTGAGTCCTTCAGTGAAGACTAGTTCCTAATGATCCATGCCCACCTCACTCCAACTGGCTGTGCTCTGGCCTCTCTTCTTTTCCCCAGCTCTGCCTTTACATCAGGGCCTTTCCTAAAGCGATGGGACACCTCAGGACGCAATTACTCATGACCTCTCCTCGACGATCTCCTATAAGCTATATTCCAGAATTCTGGAAGTTGTAGTCTGCATATGGACCCCTTCATGGATATCAGAAAGGAAGAGCCTTAGGGGAAAGTGTGGGAGATTTGGGGGACATGTCACAGATATTTTTTGTTTGGCAGATGATTCCTATGAAAATGAAAACAGCTACCTGATTCATTGACTGGGGAGGACTCAGAGACAGAGTCAGGGGCAGTCACTGAGACCTTCATAAAATATTCTCCTTTCTCCATAATACTCTGGTTCAGACAGTGGATGGAGTATGTGAACCTACAGGATGCTTTTCAAAATCGAATCACAGCCACGTGCAGGAATAACAGTCTAGCTGGATTCAAGTATGTCTGCTTTCTTCTCAGTTTATAGCTTTGGTGCCACCTTTTTTGTGGTTATTTGTGACATTTTAATAGGTGGTTTAGAGGGTACTTATCAGATATTGCTTATCAGCTACCATAGCAATGCAGAAATACCAGAATAAGCATACGAAAGATCCAGTTACAGTGAAAGGTATACACATAAGCTATCTAACCGACAGCCAAAGTCACTGAGAACACAGTAAAATAGTGCCAGCTTCTATGCATTACAGTTCTTGCACTTGGCTCATGGGAAAGCCCTCAAAACTACCAGTTGTTGAATCCAATAGCCATAAAGTTCTTCCTCCTCAAACAACCCAATTTTAGGGCTTATTTTGTACCCAAAATAATAGATTCATTTTTTCAGCCTTCCCTGATAAGAGTGACTATGTAACCAAATTCTAGCCACTAAAACCTAGAAATACTGTAGAGGACTTCCAGGAGTTTCCCTGAAAGGGTGGAAGTACACTCTTCTTCCATACCTCCATCCTGCTGCCTGGAATACAGATGAGGTGACTGGAGCTCTGGCAACATCTTAAAATGTGAGGATGAGAGTTATGTGCTAGAGGTCATAGAGCAGAGAGCTGAAAGGAGCCTGGGTCACCAATAACTTTCCTGAGTCTCTATTCCAATCATATTTCTGAGTAGCAGATGAATGAAAATTTAATGGCATAAAACAATAGCAATTATTTACTATAATCGTCTCTCATGGTTGTAAAGCTTGACTAAGCCTAACTAGGCAGTTCTTGCTCGGGGTTTCTCTTGGATTCATCTGTGGACTTCCTGACTCATATATGTGAAGGTTCACGCTCCGTTGTGGCTGTGATCTGTACTGCAGCTATCAGCCAGAACACCTACATGTGGCTTCCCAAGGTGGCCTGGGCCTCCTCACAGCATGCCGGCAGAAACAAGCAAATGTTGGAGAACCATTTGTGACCTAGCCTCAGAAAATGTATAGGATCACTTCAGCTCTCTATTGGTTGAAGCAAACACAAGTTTTGCCCAGGTTCAAGGAGAAAATCTCATTTTACCTCTGGGGTAGGAGGACAGGGAATGGCAAGATCATAATTTAAGAAGAGCAGAAGATAATGTTATAGCCATCTTTGAAAGATCAAATCTGCCATAACCCCACACGAGCCCTGAATTACCTACTTCCAGATTTATGTTATGTGAGAAATAAACATCTATCTTGTTTAAGCCAATGTTGTTCCGGATTTTTCTATTATGTGCAGCCCAACCTGGTCCTAACTGATACATCTCCCAAGACCATCACTCATAGTTGGCCTACATTTACTTTACACACAGCTCTAACCAGCTTGTTTCATCTAGGCTCTCCTTCTAAAGAAGACTGATGACAACAGAATAGAAAGGGGGGGAGGGGGGAATGCTCTTGATTCAAACCGGACACACCTATAGCACCATGAAACTGAGGAAAGAAAGTGAAAAGCCAGAAAAAGTCAACCCGATTACTTTCAAGAGGCACAGCTACCTGTGGCCATTTAGTAAAAAGACAAGCAGCATTATACGAATCAAAAAACCCTAGAGATTAGAACCCAATTCGAAAGAACTCAAGAATTAATGAGGGCCCTAAAATATTAAAAAGGATACAGGTTGATTCATGACAGTCCTACTAAAGATCATATTTTTACATATTATCACTGAAGTCAATCTCTGAGAAAGATTTTCTTGTTGGTTTTACAAACATGATTGCATATTCTTATACTCTTCCCTTAAAAAAAATCCTGAGAGATAACGTATTAGTTCCGTTTTTTAATTAAATAAAGGAACAAACCACAAAAAGCAGAAAACATTCTTAATTCAGGCAGCAATGTTAACATGAAGCTCAGCCCTGCACTGAGTTTCGATCTGGGGGCGTCCTGCATGGCTGCCTCTCCAGGGCGGGGGGTGCACCGGAATCCCTCCCCAGGAAATGACAGGACAGGTTCTATGGGAAAGCCCACACTGCAAAACCACCCACAGTCTCCATTTTCTCACTTACAACGAGATTCAGTGTTATCTTTCACAGTTAATGATTCTGTTCTGTTTGCGGCCTCAATATTTTTCCCTGTTTTTCCGGCTCCTAAAATACCTTGGAATTAACTGACATTAAATTCAGCTTAGTAAACTCAAAAATCAAAGTGTACTTCAGCTATCATCTTCCTCCCTCCATCAACAACAAACGGAAAAACTTTTTGTTTTTAGATATAAATCTCTTCCTCACTAGCAGTATTTAAAAATAAAAAATTCTAATTCCTAAGCACATTTAAGTCCTTCCCTTCTTGATTCTATTTGGCCTTGCTGAAAGTAAGTCTCCATGAACACTTCAGCCTCTCATTTCTACTAGCCTTCAGAATTTTCTTGCACTTCATTATATTCAGGAATAGAATAGCATTTGCCAAGAAAATGATTCTCTTTCTACTATTACCACACATACACGGCTCCACTCCCAAGCCACAAGCCACTGCTCACACAGACCCACTTCGCTCCATCCCCAGGACTGACTGTCTCTTCCCCCTGCCAGACATGCGCATACTCTACTTCTCACCCACATCAAGTGTCTCCTTCTCTATGAAGACTTTCCCCATCCTCTAAATTAAAATTAACCTCTCTCTTCACATTCAACCAATATTTAAGTGCCTATGGAAAGCTAGGCACTGTTTTAGGTACAAGATGTACAACAAGGAAAATATATATATATGACATGCTGTCTTTCCATTTGGGAGAGATAAACTTTGATTAAATAATGAATAAATGTAAAATTTGCTATGATATATGCTATAAGTGAGTAGTTCATGGTACTGTGTGATAAGGGCAATCTGACGAGTCGTCGGTTATCAGAAACTAAGAAGGGTCTGAAACTTATAACAAGATAACCCAGTAGTTCATAAACATATTACCTGCTCCTGTAATAAGGTGCACGACAAGAGATGAATCTCGAAATTTACGAGACTGACTCTTGTAAAACTGTCCACCTGCCCATTTAACCCCTCTGGAGAGAAATGAATATAAATCAATCTCCTCCAGAGAAGGGAAACATCATGACTGCTCTGGAAGGAAAGCAAACATCTCCAAGGAGGGGAAGAAGAAGGCGTAACTACCCAGGATGTCTCCAGGGAGGTAGGTCTCTATATCTCTCAAGGAAAACACTATCTCTGTCTTCCAAGGCTGTTTGCTGTTCAAACATGCTCAAAAATCTTGGACCAGTGAGAATTAAATCGACAGAGAACTGTCCTCCCATATCACAAAGATCCCAAAAGTCTTCCTGAAGAAATAACTTTTGTGCTGAGATCTGGAGAATGGGTAGGAATCAGTGGATTTGGGCAACAGGGAGCATCCACACAGAGGAAATAACTTGTGCAGTGCTCAGCATAGGACAAAGCACAGAATTTTCAAGGAAGCAGCTGCATGGCAGTAGCACACAGAACTAGATGAATCTGGAAAGGGAGACAGGGACAGACCATGCACGGCCTTGTCAGCCCGTATCAAGGATGTTGTGCCTTACATTCAGAGCAATGGGAAGCCAAAAATGTGTCTTAAGCCAAGAAATGCCAGTGAGATTTGCACTCCAACAAAGCCACTCTCTACTTTGTAGAGGATGGGCCAGACTGGGGAAAGACCTTGTGTTCAGTTTCCCACAGAGTCCTGGATTAAGATAAATTCTTCAGGCTTGTCTCCTCCACATCCTACTGTCCCTCTTGTATCCCCCACACAACGCAGCCCAATACTTTGGAACCTCGTGTATCTTCTGTTGTTCACAGACAATACGCAAAGCACCAAAGCACCTTCGTTGTTGAATCCGTAGTAAGAGGGGCCTCTCCCTCCAGCAGCATCTACTTTAACGTGCTACAACATGTGGATCTGTTAGTGTCAGCTAAGGACTTGAGTCCTTCAACTTCTCTACCGAGGAGACCTCAGTGTGTTCACCATCAGAAAGATCTAGATGAAGACGAATGAGATTTGTGAAATGTTTTGGTGCTCTGGAAAACAGTACCTAAACTGAATTAAATCAGCATGGTTTTGAATGAGGGCTGTGATCTGGCTTTGGTGGCCTGGTACATAAGAAAAAAAAAATGTAAGATGCAGCTCTGAATCTAGAACTGAAGTAAAAATTTAAAAATCTCAGGGCACCTGGGCAGCTCAGTCCTTTAAATATCCAACTTCAGCTCAGGTCATGATCTCACTGTCCGTAAATTTGAGCCCCACCTCAGGCTCCGTGCTGACAGCTCAGAGCCTGGAGCTTGCTTTGGATTCCATGTCTCCCTCTCTGCTCCTCCTCTCTCTGTCTCTGATAAATAAGTAAACATTAAAAAATTTTAAGTAAAATAAATCTGAAATCTTGACTAGCATGATGAGAGAAGGCCAAAAGTTAAGACAGAGGCTGGAAGTATATGACAGGCTCAGAAGGGCAGAGGACATAGTGGCTGCAAGCAGCAACTTCTTCAGAAACAGCTGATTGGTTTTATATATGAGGTATCGTTAACGTGTTACCTTTTGCATTTTCCCCTTCACCACAAATTTAATAACTTTATTTTCACTGCAGCTCCATCAATTTTAGTTTGGATGTGCTATGATTCACTTCCCCAGAGCGTTTGCATAATACGTATCCTGCAGGTTTCATTTCTGTAAATCACTGCTTTTCGGGGAGAAAGGGAGTAGATTCCAGGCACGCTCCAGCTTTTGAGTTAAGTTTTGAGACCAAAAAGAGATTGCATATTCTGATTGCTAAGTTATCTCTGCTGTTCACTGAGAAATTATTTTCCCTATAACACTTCTGTTTGTATATTCGATAAAGTTAATATCTGTGAAATCAGTTGATTCTCACTGCACTAAATTATACTGGAATAGACAGAAGATTGACTTCCTGGTATTGACAAGAGAGAACTCTCAATGTCTTTTGACTTATTATCTCTGGCAGTTGGAAAGAATTACAATAACACATAAAATTACTGCACAGGGTATGTTTAGAGAGCACGGGAAATTAATGGAGGGATGCATTCTTAGAGTCTTTTTGCCTTTTGACAAAGATTTCTATTTCCTGTCAAAGATTTTCTCTGAAATGAACTGGAGGAACACAATGTAAAATGATTTATCCACACCTTAAGAAATACCTGAGGTTTAATTGCCTCTGCAATATTTATGCTTACATAAATAATTCAATGGCAAATTAATCCAGCTTTTGTAATTACCTCCCATAGAGGAACATGGCTCAGTCCCAAGGACTTAATTGCGGCTTGATGAAGGTATTTAGGTCACTACAACCAATAAACCGTATAGAAATTTTTGACAACACAAAGGAAAGAAATCCATAGCTTTCAAGCCTAAGCGCTTAGGAAGAAATATAGTATTTGTGGTTGATCCTAACCACTGTGGGCTTCAGGAAACAGTTCTATTAATGAACTTTCTAAAAGTACATTGTTTTCAACCTCATCCATGAGCTCACAGCACACCAGATCGTTATATCCACAGCGAGGGACACTTTCCCCCATCAGTGTACCTACCGTATGATCAGGTGCAAACAGCGGTCTCCTCTGCAGTATTCCATTCATCATCTTCATCAGCCTATGTTGAGCCGTTCAGCTCCTTTCACTTTGCTCACTGTCTACTTCTCCCAGAGCCAAAGCTGTGGTCCTGGACACAGCTTTCAAATAGAGGGGAGGCGGGTGAGCTCAGTGCCGCCATCTTACTGGAGCCTTCACCAGCCAGTTGATAACTTTCTCTTTTTTCAAAAAGTTATATTTCAGGGGCAACTGACTCTTGATTTCGGCTCAGGTCATGATCCCAGGGGTCATAGGTTCGAGTCCTGCATTGGGCTCTGCACTGACAGCACCGAGCCTGCTTCGGACTCTCTCTCCCCTCCTCTCTCAGCCTCTCCCTTCCTCATTCTTGTTCTCTCTCTCTCTCAAAATAAATAAACTTTAAAAAAGAATTTATGTTTAACAATACAGATGCCCCCCCAAAAAGATAAAAATCATATACCCTATCATTCACTCGTTGGAATGGTAACTAAAATAGCCATAGAATTTTACGGCTTATTATGTGGTCCAGGTGCACTGTCTGCTTATTCTATTCTTAACTCAACTATGAAGGAATTAGTACAACTCAGTTGCATAGCTAAGGAAGCATGGGTCCAAAGAGGTTGAATAGTTTCTCCATCTGAACAAGATAATAATTTGTAGATCCAGGCTCAAATACACATCCTCTCACCCTAGCCTGTGTGCACTCTGAGGGGAGGTACTTCAGTTCACTGCTCTCTACCAAGACCTAGAACAGTGTCTGCACAAAGAAGGCTCCCAGGAAATACGTGTGCAGTGAACATGTTGTAAGCCCCATGCTTTTTGCTCTGCCCTATTGTCTTCCTGGAAACCTAAGATACTTCCACACTCTAATCTCCGTCCCACATCAAGCCTGTCCTTCCAATTTAGGTGATTATAATCTAGACTTCAAGACAACACTGACATCTCCTTCATCAGAAAGCCTTCCTGCATAATTCTGCTCCTATTAAATTATCTCATAATTGAGCATCTCGTCATGCACTGTCTTATGTTGGCTTCGAATTGTCTGTTGTTGCTCTTGTCTCCCCGTTCCTCTCCATCTTCCTCATTTCTGCCAAGCCAGGTGTGTCTGTGTTAATCTGCAGGTGGGACCCATTTGTATTGAAGATTCAAGAGCTAAACAGCAAAACTTTGGCAAGGCAGCAAGCTGAATCCTTTTAACTCTTATTGCTACCATGGAGAGGAGGAGGAAAAAGTAGTTAGTAGATAGTGAGAGGTAGGAGACATAAAGCCCCAGGAAAGTAATCTTCTAGTTAACAGTCAATCCTTTTCCTATTAAAAGCTACGGTGGCCTATGAGACCCCACCAGCCGCAGAAGGATGGGAGAGAACTCATTTTATAGCAAGTGTTTTGCATGGTGAATTTATAGTAAGGAGAGCTGCACCTCCCAGAAGCTGGGCAGACATAAGTCATGCTGCCTGGTTGATGGCTTCTGTGATATCCGAGTAAGGAGGAATTCATGAGGAACACCAGCACCAGCCAGGAACTAGACCCATAAATTAGTTCTAAATGTATATGGGTTTGGGTGTGCTGTTTAAGTAATCAGCTTGTTTTTCTTCATGATGTTGACTCACTCATTCTCAGTTATTTTCCTTACATAGTAAGAACATTTTCAGGTGCTTTTAACAAGGTTGTAGTCACTGTTCCTGTGCCTCAACTGAGTCAACAGAGGAGTAAGCTGCCTGACAAGGCCAGTTCTTGAACCTGGGAGCAGGCCAGCCCTGAAGGAGAACTCAATGGACTCAAATGCCTCCCTTTTACTCTCATCTGTATTTCTTCTATGCACACTTCATATCCTGATCTTCAGGTGCATAGAGACTTTGCTGGACCCCAACCCTTCCCTCCCCACATTCTAGGTCGATTCCTAGACCTCCTGCAGATGACATTTTTGGGTAGCTCTCTGCCTATGTAAACTGACGATGTCTTCCTACTGCACTGTATCCTGTCTGCACCCTCTGGGCACTCCCTTGGTCCAGCTGACACTCGGGAGCTATGCCCAATGTTTCTCCTTTATCCCTTCAGATGTAGGCAACAGGCAAATGCTCCATATGTGCTCAGTGAATTAAAGCTCACTCAAGTTTAAGTTCAGGAATGCATACTTTCAGATATTGAAATATATTAAAATGTGGTTTCTTAGCCTGTAATCTGTAAATGGATTCCACTGGGCCTCTCCTCAAATTGTATGAAAATTTTCATGCTGGGTACAAATGTTCATTTTGCTGGGAGGGGCATAATTAACTGTTATCAGCCTCTCAATGAGATCGACTCCCAAAAACATAGAGTTCTGCTATCAAAAACTCTCTAAAGACAGAGGGGAAAAAAGGCAAAGAAGAGCATCTAGCTGGCTCAGTTGGTAGAGCACGCGACTCTTGATCATGGGGTCTTGAGTTCGAGCCCCATATTGGGTGTAGAGATTACTTAAAAGTAAAATCTTTAAAAAAAAAAAAAAAGGAAAAGAGATCTCATCCTTTAAAATATATAGATTGTGTTTCTGCAGAGTCAACAATCCTCTTTGTTACATAAGGCTTCTGTCTGGGATCAGGAGAGGGGAAGACAAGTGTCACTGCAGACTTGGAGTTCTTCTAAATCAATATTTACAGGCTTTGCTCTGTCAGAGAATCCACTCTGACAGTCACACTTTGAGAGTCATGGGCCTAGAACTACAGGATAGTCTGTCTAGAGAAAACAGATCGCAAAATTAGCTCCTGTCTACAAAGCAAAGGTAAAGAGTCTCTTTTGAGAAATATTTAGGGGCTTCATCAATTCTCCTAAGAGTCTCTCCTAGTCCTTTGATATTCATATCCTTCTCTTTATTATTTTTAATTGTTTTTTAAAATAGTTCATTGTCAAGTTGGTTTCCATATAACACCCAGCGCTTCTCCCCACAAGTGTCCCTGCTCCATGACCATCACCCCCTTCTCCCCTCCCCCTTCAGCCCTCAGTTCATTTTCAGTATTCAATAGTCTCTCATGATTTGTGTCCTTCTCTCTCCCTAACTCTCTTTCCCCCTTCCCCTCCCTATGGTCCTGTTAGGTTTCTCCTGTTAGACCTATGAGTGCAAACATATGGTATCTGTCCTTCTCTGCCTGACTTATTTCACTTAGCATGACATCCTCGAGGTCCATCCACTTTGCTACAAATGGCCAGATTTCATTCTTTCTCATTGCAAGGTCATACTCCATTGTGTATATATACCACATCTTCTTGATTCATTCATCAGGTGATGGACATTTAGGCTCTTCCCATGATTTGGCTATTGTAGAAAGTGCCGCTATGAACATTGGGGTACATGTGCTCCTATGCATCAACAATTCTGTATCCCCTGGGTAAATCCCTAGCAGTGCTATTGCTGGGTCATAGCGGAGTTTTATTGATAGATCCTTCTCTATGAAAGGGCATCTCTGACATCATCTCCACTGCCTTTCCCTTCTTCCATGGTTAACTGGTCTAACTCCTCCAAATACTCATTTCTCAAAGCCCTTGGCCTTGCTTATAGGAAATCCCACATATTTTCTAAGATTCACAGTTTCGCATTTTATTTTGCCTTGCTTTTGTATTGGAACATGGGGTGGCTGAATATAAGGATTAAGCAGGAAGGGATGTCTAAGAGCAGATATTTTATAATTGGTCAGTTAATTAGTGAATATTTTTAAGCTGCTATACTCTAACAACTCTGTAAAGCTGTGACTCAGGTAATAAATATTCAGATAATTAGGACCCCCTATACATCAAAATGTTAACAGCAGCGATCTCTAAGTGGTGGGATTATGGGTAATAAAAATGATAACAGACATTAATTGAATGTTCACTATGCATGCTAAGCACTTTACAAGCATGATCTCATTTAATATTCACAGAATCCCCCTGAGAGAGCTACTATTATTTTCCTTCTTTTCAAATGAGGAACCTGAGGTTTAGAAAGGTTAAAATACTTACCCAAGGTCACACTGGTAAGTGGCAGGGCTGGGATTTAACTCAGTCTGTCTGACTTCAGAGTCCAGACTCTTAACCTCCCACTTATTTGTATTTTCTTCTTTCATACAAAGAAAATTTATTACTAGTGACATAAAGGGGGAAAAAATGACTATTTCTTAAAACCACCTGAGTATAACTATCACCTTGTACAGCTTTTCAAAGTCATATTCCCCAACTGTTTAAGGTCCATTTGATAAATACCATCTATCAAAGCTTATTTCTCTGGGGTTTTATCAGAAATGACAGTTAAATTTCTTTTTAAAAATGAACATTTCAGTCAAAGGTTTTTAACCACTAACCAATCTCTGGCTACAAGCCTGTGGCATTTGCTGTTTGCAAAGTTCCTCTTTTGGTAAGAATACTCACTCACCTCTTTCTCCTAAACTCAACATTGAGGGCTGCATAGAGTGAGCTAAAGAGTTAGGGTTAGACACTCCATTCTCTCCCGCAGAGGACAAGAAAGATTTAGAATTTGTATTTAATCATTTGTTCAGTGGCTTTTAAATATTACTTGTATAGATTTTCATTTATTTTACATGTTATTAATATTAATACTTTATTCATAATATTTATGTAGTAATGTGATTGTATTAGAGTTCTCCAAAGAAACAGAATCATTAGGATATATATAGAAATATATAAGAGAATATACGAATTGGCTCATGTAGTTATAGAGGCCAAGAAACTAAAGTTCTGTACTATCTGTGGTCTGTATGCTGAAGAACCAGGAAAGTGATAGTGAAATTCAGTCCAAGTCAGTAGGCCTGAGAAGCCAGGGGGGTCAATGGTGCAACTTCTAGTCCGGGGGAGGTGTAGAAGGTAAGTTCCAGAGGCTGGTGACTCAAGAATCAGGAGCTCCAATGTCCAAGGGTAGGAGAAGATGGATGTCCCAACTCAAAATGAAAAAGGATTCACCATTCCCCCACCTTTTATTCTGTTCAGGCCCTCAATAGATTGAATGATGCCTGCCAACATTGGTGAGGACAATCTTCTTTACTCAGTCTACTGAATTAAATGCTAATCTCTTCCAGAGCATGCTAATCTCTTCCAGAGCATGCTCACAGATACATCTAGAAATAACGTTGCACCTGCTATCTGAGGATCTTTTAGCCCATCCAAGCTGACACACAAAACTAACCATCAGAGTGACCATGGGCAACTCTGAACAGCCCAGACCCTAGGAAAACCACATATATCAGGCTGTTCAAAATGTCTTGTAGCAAACTTGAGTAGCAAACTATAGGACCAGGAGGATGGTAAGAGGAAGAGCAGGCTCGGGGCATACTTCAGACAGGCTTCAGGAATGGTAAGGAGATAATGGAAGGAATATGGCCTCAGGAGGCAGACCAGTCCTGGCAGCACTCCCAGAAACTCCCCAGTGTTCCTCCTCCTGACAGCAGCGCTGGCGGCAGCCCCGTGGCAGTGTGGGTGGCAGCCAGTACAAACGGAACGTGTCCAAGCTCTGGTGCCATACGTACTGCAGTAGCTGACACCTCAGATTCATAGGTTAAGGGGCAAACAGCAGAATTCCCAGGGCCTTACATGACCCCTTGTAGTGAAGACTGATTAGAATTTTTTCAGTTTTCTTTCCAAGAAGCCAATATACTGAAGACCTATCTTGGGACTAAATAAACCCATGGATGAAAGGACTCAGAAGGATGGAAGAGGGGCCCCTGGGTGACTCAGCTGGTGTAGCATCTGACTCTTGATTTCGACTCAGGTTACAATCTCATGGTTCAAGAGTTTGAGCCCCACATTGGGCTCTGTGCTGACAGTGAAAAGTCTGCTCGGGATTCTCTCTCTCCCTCTCTCTCTGCCTCTCCCCTGCTCACATACACTCTCTCTCTAAATAAATAAACTTTTAAAAAAAGGATGAAAGAAAAAAATTGATAGAGATAATTGCCTTCCTGTTCCCCAGGCTGGTAAAGCAGAAATACTAAGATATATTTACAGAGCTTATATGCTCTTTTATATGATTTTCTACCTCAGTTTAATTGATTTTTATGGATCAGAAATGTGGTTTTTATATTTGTACAACTAAACCTATAAGCTTTGTTTATAACATTTTTATATTGCTCTCACATTAATAATTTACAGTCCTAGAGCATACCCTGTGTGCCAAGCATTAAGCTAAAGTCTTAAATTAGATAATTTCATTCAGCCCAACAATAGCTCTAACTTTGTTGCCCTTTATAACCAGGATAATAAGCCTTATCATACCTTACAATTTTGTATTCTTTTTGTAATTTCATACATGTTTATTTACAGTACATGGAATGAGTCTACACATATTTCTATCCATGTCAATAATTAGTATGCCTAAGAGCAAGAGTTCAAAAATTATGACTTGTGGGCCAAATCTGGCCTGTTTTCGGTTTGTGAAAATAAAGTTTTATTGGAATAGAATTATACTCATTTGTTTGTATATTGTCTAGGGCTGCTTTCACACCACACCACACAGGCAGAGCTGAGAAGTTACAAAGTCAAAAATATTAACTATTTGGCCCTTTCTGTGGCACTGATCACATAATTATTTCTCTCTTCATTGTTTTATCTCATCTCATTTGTCACTGCTGTTTACTACATCTTTTTAAGAAGCCCTCCTTTAGTCACCATAAGAAAGTACCAGCCAATATTAAAATCTATACAGCTTTTTTTAGCCAGATTTTTCTTTAATGACTTGTTACTAGTTTGGATGAATTATATTGAGTACAATGTTAAAAGTTGTTCAAGTGAATAAAGACAAAGAAACTAATTGTCATTATTTACTATCACTCTAATAATGATGCACAACAAGCAACAACAGTACTTAGCTGCCATATAATAACAAGCATTTATTTAGAACACGCATCTGCTGAGGGCTGGCTAGTGGAAGAGAAGCCAGCTGGTAATACACTTCCATATGTCCATCAACCTCTTCCTGGGACCAGCTGCCCCAAGCAGGTTTTTCTCACTGTGATGGCAGAAGCCCACCGGTTTCTTAAACCAGAGGCTCAGAACTGGCACATCTTATTGGCCAAAACAAGTCACAAGGTCAACTCAGATTCAAGAGGCAGGAAACCATAGGACAGAGTCACATGGCAAAAGGCAAGGCCACACGGAGGGAGGAAAAGCTGGGATCAAAGGTGCAATCTATCACACAATATTTTATTTATTTACTATTTGAGCTTTAGCATTTAATGCTGACAAAAGTCCTAGAAATTAGATATTACCATTACTGCCTTTTAAAAATGAGAAAGCTGAGTAAGAGAATCTGACTTCCCCACTGCCAAATAGTTTGGAAATGGCAGAAGCAGGATTTGGATTCAAGCCTACTTCCAAAGACTTTTCCTCTAGGCCATATTTGCATTATTAAATTTACCTAGTGTCATGGAAATGACTATCTGCCTGGTAAAATCCAGTCTCAGTTGCCCACAGTATAAAAATCTACCTACCTAGGCACTTATAGACTGAATATTTGTACACTGCTCCCAAAATTACATTAAAAAGCTTTAAAAAAAAACAGCACCTGAGAGCTCCCTTACCCCTTCCATCAAGTGAGGACACAGTGAGAAGATGGTCATTTACAAATATGACAGTGACTTCTCACCAGACACAAAACGTGCTGGCCCCATCCTCTTAGACTTCTCAAGCTTCAGAACTATGAGAAATGAATGTTTTTTGTTTACGCCACACAGTCCATGGTATTCTGTTACAGCAACCCAAATGGACTAAGACACCAGTCCCCACTGCACAGAAGTTCAGAAGACTTTTTCCACCAATGAAATGTGAGCAGAAGTAATGTGTGCCATGTCCAGGCCAAGACATTTTAGAAGACAATCTGCCTCCTCCACACTTTCTTTCCCATTTGGTAAATAGATGAAGAAGACAAGACTGTCCAGCGGACTTTCGACATAATGGACATACTCTGTATTATCTGAATTATCTCACATGGTATCCGCTACGCACAGGTGAACACTTGACATATGGTTAGTACCACTGAGGAACTGAGTTTTTAATGCAACCTACTCTAATATCTCTGGCAAAGTATTTCTAACTAATTTAACTTTGTTATGGAATTCACCAAATAGAGTACTTGAGGGTTAAGATTGAAAATATATATGGGAAGGAACTGGAAAATGTAAATGTTCTCTGTATCAGTTGGGCAGAAGTCAAAGACTGGCCAATACTCTGCAAATCAAAATAAAGCAAAAACACAAGAACAAAAAAATAAAAACTCCTGATACAGTGATAGTTGATATTTTCAGAGTTGCCTTCTGACTGAGTTACAAACTGAACTCCCCTTGAGGTGCCTTGGTGGCTCAGTCGGTTAAGTGTCCAATCTGGTTTCAGCTCAGGCCATGATCTCATGGTTCATGAGTTCGAGCCCCATATTGGGCTCTGTGCTGACAGTGTGCAGCCTGACTGGGAATTTCTGTCTCACTCTCCCTTCCCCTCCCCTGTTTGCTCTCTGTCTCTAAGTAAATAAACATTAAAAAAAAAAAACCTTGATAAATTTTTTTTTAAAAAATCACATTGAATGTCCCTTTACTACAGAATTAATTTACTAATCTCTTGTTGGTAAATAAATTATTATTTGAGGCAACCTGACATAAGGTACATAGACTTAAAGCCACCTATTACAAAATCCATTCATTCCTAGAACACTTATATCTTTTAGTGGTATTTATTATAACAACCCAAAGTTTCTAATGGCTGTGAAATTCCGCTGGTCTGCACACTTTGACAACAAATCACACGTACTACTCATATTGCAAGACATCACTCATGTATCAGGTTAAAATTTATTGGAGATGTTTGCTCATCTTGCAGAACATCTTGTAGGACACTTACTCACAATGCAAGGTTTCACTGTAGTTCTAAGTGCCCCTGGGAAAGGTTCTGTGATAATTGCAAATGGTAGTGAGCTCTCAGTATCAAAGGGAAGGCCACTTTTATTAAGGGCAAGTCTATGAGAAGGACCCATGCTCCATTATCTACCCACAGCCACCTCTCCAGCATCTCCCTTTAGGAGGACCTCTTTGCTCTAGATGCTGTAAAGCCTGTCATTAGGACTGAGAGCATTCATGTTGTGGCTCCTCCTCTTACTAAGTGACCAAGAGCCGGTCACCTCCCTGAACCCCGGTCTCCTCTTCCACACGGGGATTAAAGGGACTACTGCAGAGAAAGTGTGCACTGTAACGTACTGCACATTGTTTGCATTTAATACATGCGGCTAGTATCCATTTTTGGAGACTTCTCCATCCTCCTCCTATATAACACCACTCCTTATGTGGACAACTTTAAATGCCACATGGCAACTTAATCATTTTTAAAACCTCAAAACTCGTTCAACTGAAAACAGCCTCACAATGTAACTGAGAAGTATAAACACATTTTAGGAAGCAGACAAAAAGGAAGGTCCTCCAAACAGTAAGGTACACAGGAGACTCCAGTTATGGATCAGAGAGATGGAAGAGTAATAGATACTCCAAATAGGACTTAGCCAGATAGCTCTCCTTGTTACCTTGAAAAGAGATTGTGCTACTTTCCCTATTATGCTAATGGTTTGAGTAATAAAGTACATTCCCTTTAATCCTATAAAATAAAATTATTATGATCACAGAATGGATAAGTAATGCTGGGCTCTCCCTCTTTCCCCTATTTGTTACCTTGGATTTCTGTGATTTGCATGCTTGTGTTATGCTTGATATGTAGATGTTGGACATGGTTGAAATTTGAATGATCTGAGTTTTCCAGGTGGTTCAAATCTAAGGTTTTGATTCAGGTCAGGACTTCAAATATTGTATGTCTGATACCTGTCAGGGATCTATGAAGATACTAGAGGAGACCATACAGGACAGATGTCCTAAAACATACCCTTCCACAGTCTCAGTGCTCAATGTCCCTGCAAATCACTCTCCCTTTTCTTACTTATGGTTTAAAGTTATGAGAAAGACCTCAAACAAGTGAGGGAATTATAAAAGATGTTACCACACAGACGCTAACTGTATATAAGCATTTTTAAAAATATTTCTCCTATAAGCTGTGTCTTAACAACATATTGTGTTTGTCCATGACAAACTGCTTCCCAGCAACTTTTCTAAGATCCTTCAATTGATCTCTGTCATCACTGCTTCAAGCCAGGGATCCTGAGCAGAATATAGTTTCGGAGGGGGTGGCACACAAAAATGCAAAGGCATGTGTGGCAAACACAGTCGGCTGTCCAACAAGTATCTGTGCTCCTTTTCCAGAGTGCAGGGTCGCTAAAGGAAGCAGCTGCCCAGCCAGGGAACACCCACCCCCTTACCCCCTGCATCTCGACGTGGCCATATACTTACTCCTACAAAGGGGATATGAACAGAAAGGACATGTGTCAGGTCCTCGATAAGATGGTTAAAAAGACTGTGTGCCTCCTCCGTGCTCTCTGCTCTGCCTGTCAAAGCTCAGGGTGACATCGGAAGTCACATGTTGAATACTGTGAAGCCACAAACTAAAATGAGCCTGAATCCCTAACCACTTTTCAGAGGAGAGGAGACTGCCTTACCGGTAAACACCCAGACTGAACTGTTTAGTGAGTGAGAAATGAACTGCATTAATGGCAGAAGCTGTTGTTACTTCAACCTATAGCATGACTATTAAAAATGAAAATCTAGGGCGCCTAGGCGGCTCCGTCGGTTAAGAGTCCAACTTCAGCTTAGGTCACCATCTCACACTTTGTGAGTTCAAGCCCCATGTCAGACTCTGTGCTGACAGCTCAGAGCCTGGAGCCTGCCTCTGATTCTGTCTCCCCCTCATTCTGCCCCTCCCCCACTCATGCTCACTCACTCTCTCTTTCATAAACATTTTTTTTTAATTTTAGAAAATGAAAATCTAGTAATCCCTATCAAAATAACAGCATTCTTCACAGAGCTAGAACAAATAATCCTAAAATTTGCAGGGAACTAGAAAAGACCCCAAATCGACAAAGCAATCTTGAAAAAGAAAGCCAAAGCAGGAGACATCACAATCCCGACTTCAAGCTGTACTACAAAGCTGTAATCATCAAAATGGAATGGTACTGGCACAAAAACAGACACTCAGATCAATCGAACAGAATAAAGAACCCAGAAATGGACCCACAAACCTATGGCTAACTAATCTTTGACAAAGCAGAAAGGAATATCCAGTGGAATAAAGACAGTCTCTTCAGTAAATGGGTTCTGGGAAAACTAGACACCAACAGGCAGAAAAATGAACCTGGACCACTTCTCATACCATCCACAAAAATAAACTCAAAATGGATGAAAGACCTAAACATAAGACAGGAAGCCATCAAAATCTTAGAGGAGAAAGCAGGCAAAAACCTCTTTGGCCTCAGGCGCAGTAACTGCTTACCCAACCTGTCTCTGGAGGCAAGGGAAACAAAAACAAAAATGAACTACTGGGACCTCATCAAAATAAAAAGCTTCTGCACAGCACAGGAAACACTCACCAAAACTAAAAGGCAAGTGAAGGAATGGGAGAAGATATCTGCAAATGACATATCAGATAAAGGGTTAGTATCCACAATTTATAAAGAATTTACCAAACTCAACACCCAAGATACAAATAATCTATTGGAGAAAAGGGCAAAAGACATGAATAGACACTTCTCCAAAGAAGACATTCAGATGGCTGAAAACACATGAAAAAATGCTCAACATCACTCATCATCAGGGAAATACAAATCAAAACCACAATGAGATACCACCTCACACCAGCCAGCCAGAATGGCTAACATTAACTAGTGCAACAACAGATGTTGGTGAGGAATCAGAGAAAGAGGATCTCTTGCACGCTGGTGGGAATGCAACTGGTGCAGCCACTCTGGAAAACAGGACAGAGATTCCTCAAGAAATTAAAGATAGAACTACCCTATGACACAGCAATTGCACTACTAGGTATTTATCCAAGGGACACACGTGTGCTGTTTCAAAGGGGCACATGCACCCCAATGTTTATAGCAGCACTATTGACAATAGCCAAAGTATGGAAAGAGCCAAAATTCCCATCGATGGATGAATGGATAAAGAAGATGTGGTATATTTTATACACACACACACACACACACACACACACACACACACTGGAGTATCACTCAGCAATCAAAAAGAATGAAATCTTGCCATTTGCAACTACGTGGATGGAACTAGAAGGCAAATATGCCAAGCAAAATTATTCAGAGAAAGACAAATATCGTGACTTCACTCATATGAGGAATTTAAGATATAAAACAGATGAGGATAAGGGAAAAGAAAGCAAAAATAACATAAAAACATAAAAGACTCTTAAGTACAGAGAACACAGGGTTGCTGGAGGAGTTGTGGAAGGGGGATGAGTTAAATGGGAAAGGGGCATTAAGGAATCTACTCCTGAAATCATTGTTGCACTATATGCTAACTAACTTGGATGTAATTTAAAAATTAATTTAAAAAATAAAATAAAAATATATATGAATAAAAAATGGACCATACATAATAGGTTAAAGAAATAACTGCCATTAAAAATTTATAAAAATAAAAATAAATACAAAAATAGATGTGTGGCATCAAAACAAATAACTAATAAAAACGAAAAAATTCTCAATACAATCCTATGTATCCTTTCCTACAATTGCATCTGGCTATCGTGGTGTACTTAGCTAGAAGAAACAATGTTACCTCATCAGAATGTAGCTAGTTCAAACAAGTCTGGTGGAGTGTAAATTAGTACATCCCTATGGAAAAGTGTTTGGCAAAATCTACTAAAGCTGAACCTTTGCATAGTCTATATAATTCCATCAGAAATATGTACATATGCTCATCAAAAACATGTACTACAATGTGGCCTATACAATGAATATTATTCAGTCTTTAAAAGGAAGGAAATTCGGATACATGCTACAATATGGATGAACCTTGAAGACATGATGTTAAATGAAATTAAGGAAGTTAAAAAAAGATAACTAATCTGTGATTTCACTTATATGAGGTATCTAAAGTAGTCTAACTCATAAAAACAGTAGGGTTACCAGAGACTAGGGAAAGAGAAGAATGGGGAGTTGCTGTTTAATTGATAGAGAATTTCAGTTTCTTAACATGAAAACAGTTCCAGACATTGGTCTTACAACAATGTAATGTACTTAACACTACTGAGCTACACACTTAAAAATGGCTGAGATGGTAGATTTTATGGTATGCGTATTTTACCAAAATTAAATACAAAAGCAAATAACAAAACATGTACTAGACTGTTCAGAGCAGCATAATTCATAATAGCCAGAAACCAGAAACTAACCAAATATCCTCCAATAGTAAAATGGATAAATAAATTGTGGGCTATTCACCTAATGGGATATTATACAGCATAAGAAATGATCTATGACATGAATCAATGTGAATATATCTTATAAACATATGTTAAGTAGAAGAAGCCAGACACCTCCCCCAAAAAAGTACAGTATGATTCCATTTCTACAGATTATCAAAATAGGCAAAACTCTTCAATGTTGTCAGAAGTCAGGATAAGCATGTGTGTAGCAATTGAAAGTAAACCATATGGAGGGCAAGGAGTATTTCTGTATTATTAGTAGATTGCTTTTTTTCTTTTTCTTTTTTGAGAGAGAGAGAGAGAGAGAGAGAGAGAGGGAACAAACCTGAGGGGAGAGGGACACAGGGAGGCAGGGAGAGAAAGAATCCTAAGCAGACTCGGTGCTCAGTGTGGAGCCCAATATGGGGCTCAATCCCATGACCCTGGGATCATGACCTGAGCTGAAGTCGGACACACAGCTGACTGAGCCATCTAGCGCCCCTATTATTATATTTCAATTAAAACCTTTAATAACAATTGTTGAAATAACACATTTCTAAAATTTTCTATCTCCTCTCAAAAAAAAAAAAAAAAAACCTTACAGATCAGAGGGTAAAGGGAAGCAGAATTTGCCATGCTCAAAATATGCCACTGTAGTATACCGGTTATTTTGAATTAAAGTTACTTAAAAAACAGCAGATGCAAGAAGGGCAGTTTTGACCATCTCTGTCCCCGTGAAAGCAGGAGATAAATCTCCCACGTGAAAGGCACACACCGCTCTGCCAGGGAAGGCAGAGGGCGTCTTCATCAGCAGAGACAGGGAATTCGAGGCTGAGAAGGCTGCATGAGCAAACCTTGTTACTGCTTCACTAATTTGCTACCCTGAGTTCAAATCTTTGTCTTGTCAATTCCTCACAAATGTATTGTTTCCTTGTCTAAAAGGTATAAAAGCTGCCTGCTTCAGTCACTTCTCATATTTTTATAGGCTCCCATATGTATGAAATAAAATTCATTTTTCTCCTGGTAATCTGTCATACATCAATTTAATTATCAGACCAGGCAAAGAACCTGGAACAGAAGAAGAGAAAAGTTCTCCCCCTTTCTGGGATGGGGGAAGAAGTCAGAGTGCAGACTTCTTGCATGAGGCCAATAGAACCTCCAGAGCAGATGAGGCAAATAAATTTTAAAATCTGTATGTGAATGATCAACTCTAATCAGAACACCTTAGAATTCCTTATTATTTATTAAAAGGCCACTGTATACAGGTTTCCTACTTCCTCATCAAATTATCATTCATCTAGGAGAACCAACAAGAAATGTGTTTAACAATTAAAATTCTATGGTAATTTCACACTCAACAATGCCTTGTGTTTATAATTTCAATATTAGATCTGATTGAATATGATTAAATATGGTCTATGCCTTCTAAAACGGGCTGTACCATGGATCTAAATGAACTCATTAGTAGCTAATGCTGTAGAGATCTTTCTAAATGCTAATGTTTAGCTGCCTTTGGCTCATTAATTAATTTAAAGATTGTATAATTATCAAAGCTTTTGATTCAAGTACATCTATCACTTTTTATTATTAGATAATGCTTATTTGCATGTGAGCATAAAAAATTAAATTATGTCTTCCAAAGACAGGAGCAAAATACCAAATGATCATATGAGTTATATATTTATTTGGAAAGGAAAAGAGAAAAATCAAAGGGGGATGTTCACTTGAACGTATGAGGAGCTGGGACCTTTGGTTAACAAAATAGGACTGATAAAAACATTAGCAAGGATGGGCAAGGAGTCAACGTTGGGAGACCACCAGTAAAATACTAAACTAAACTCTGCAAAGGGAGATGGAGAGTCTGACTTAATTTGAAAACAGTTCCATCCTAAAAACTTCACTCGGAGGAAAATCCAAGGTGACAGGAAAACCCTAAATTCCAAGTCATTCTTTTAGAATCTGATGATTAGAATCTTCTTTTCAAACGCTTTAAGATCCCCTGAGGTGCTTTAAAAACTAGCAATTTATCCAAAGGATACAAAAATGCTGATTCAAAGTAGTGCATGCATCCCAATGTTTACAGCAGCACTATCAACAATCGCCAAATTATGGAAAGAATCCAAATGTCCAGTGACTGACAAATGGATAAAGAAGATGTGGTGTGTGTGTATATATATATATATATATATATATATATATATATATATATATATATATATGCAATGGAATACTACTTGGTGATGAAAAAGAATGAAATCTTGCCATT
>NC_043704.1:88336463-88540629 GCF_006229205.1 Suricata suricatta | reverse complement strand
ATCGCCAAATTATGGAAAGAATCCAAATGTCCAGTGACTGACAAATGGATAAAGAAGATGTGGTGTGTGTGTATATATATATATATATATATATATATATATATATATATATATATATATGCAATGGAATACTACTTGGTGATGAAAAAGAATGAAATCTTGCCATTTGCAATAATGTGAATGGAACCGCAGTGTATTATAAGAAGCAAAATAAGTCAGGGAGAGAAAGACAAATATAGGATTTCACTCATATTGGTAATTTAAGAAACACAACAGATGAACATAGGAGAAGGGAAAGAAAAATAAAATAAAAACAGAGAGGGAGGCAAACCATAAGAAACTCTTAACTACTGAAAATAACTGGGGGTTGGTAGAGGGGAGGCTGGCAGGGTGATGGGCATTAAGGAGGACACTTATTGGGACAAGCACTGTGTGTCATATATAAGTGGTGAATCACTAGGTTCTACTCCTGAAACCAATACTACACTGTATGTTAACTAACTCGAATGTAAATAAATATATACATACATACAACTAGAAATATCATGAGACACTTTTAGATATTTAATGATTTCCTTTCATACTCAGGGCAAGGATTACTAAGTTATAGTCACCTGCAAACAGGTGATTTGAGATAAGTCTAGCATTCCTTGCAGGTCACCATCATCACAAACTCAAGAGCCCCATCCTATGAACAAATTAATGTCATATCCTCATACTTAACAGCAAAGGTAAGAATAAAGTGATAGAGGCCTTCTTAGGAAATGAAGAAGTGAAACTAGGATGTGTTTTGGTGATTACCAAACAGGAAGCCCACCTACTTCCCTATGGTTTCCACCATCAGTTCTGGTGCACCTAAGAATAGCATGGTGGGTACAGAGTTATAAGGAAATATTTTTAGACTGTAACTTACTGATTTCTCTACTAGTGACCACGTTTATGGACATCACATACTAGATAAGTGTGCAGAGCCCATGGGAAGACATTTGTGAGAGGATTTTAACCACAGAGAGCCAGTATATGCAAGATTTTAAGTTATGTCTTCTCACTAACGTCTGATGCATTTTGGAGAGTTTGGAAGAAAAAGGGGATTTCACCTTGATCATTCCCATTATGCTGGCGTATTACTTAGATGTGCAGGAGGAAGTACATACTGGCAGGAATACAGATTAAGTTGCTGTAACACAGAATCTCTTCTATAAAATGAAGTTTCTCTCTCAAGAGTGGTGCGTCCAGTAGGAGCTGGAGAGACTTACACAGGCTGGGCACGCAGGCTCTGACTGCTGCCCACCCCCCACCCCAGAGGGACTGTTCTTATCCACACTGCTCCTGCTAGGTTTGCTCCACCATCCACACCGCAGCCTATGGGAAGTGTGAAAAGGCCCAAACCCAGGGAAGCATGCTCATCTTTAAGTTGCAAAGTATCTCAAAGTTGTACATACTACTTTAACTCACTATCTGCCAGAGATTAGTCTGATGTCCACACCTAGCTGGAAGGATTGCTGGGAGATAGTGGCAGTTTCCTGAAGCTCACCTTTCTGATCATCCAAATATCCATGAAGACCCTTTTCTTCCTTCATGCAGAACACACGCACCCCTCCCCTAAAAGAGGTCCAGGTCCCATCCAGCTACTGCGCCCAACTTAAATGCATCATAGCTGCACAATGTGCAGTCTCCTTGGTCAGATCTGGATGCAACAGACAGGTTACAATTCATTCTCTTCCCTGTCCCCTGCCTCACCCAACCCTGAACGCACAACATCCTCAATCAACAATGGTGGATAAGACAAGATGTGCGCACTATAATTGTCTTCTCAGAAAGAGAAGAATCAAAATACACAGCAGCCGCTGGTCCTTAGCGACAGTGGAGCCTTGCCGAGCAGGAACTATGAAGGGCCTTGCCTTGGCAGTGCAGTTCTCTCTACAGTTAGACCTTGGTTCTGGTCTCTGGGAGGAATTCCCTTGTCCATCGTCCCCTGAGCCCGCGGTCTTCCCTCTGGGTGCTTCTTCCTTGTCTACTATCCCCCATGATCACATCGGAGGTTAAAGACATTACTCTCTTTAGCACTCCTTTGGGGGTGCCCAGTTCTTTTTAGACTGCTTCCTAGCAGTACATTTTAGGAGCCCCATTAGGATTGAAATATCACAGGCCTGTGGTCTTTTTGGCAATAAAATTTACCCAAATACATGACAGGTTTCTGGTCTATTTGATTCTGATTTAATGTGTCTGTAACCACTCAGAACTCTTTCCTGGGCATTATTTCTTAGGTTGGCTTATTTCCTGGCTTCAGTTTAGCTACCACTCTCTCCCCACTTAAATGGCAATTCTCTCGAGGCCACCTGACACAACAGACTTAATCTAATCTTGTTGCTAGGTTTAACTCCCTTTGTTTGGTAGAGTATCAAAGGCTATGAAGAACACTCTTAGAAACACTTATCTTCTGCCTTTGTGGGACTTAAAGTCCTTGGGATTCTATTATACGTCAGCTCTTCCTACAAACGGGCCAGTTCCTTCCTGGTATCATTTCTTTTCTTACAATATCCTGTAAAAGCAGCAAAGAGCAACCAACACACAAAACTTCTCGCTCTTTCCAACTGCTTTCTCTAGGACTAATGATTACACAGACATGGGGTTTGTCTTCCACTTGACTCCAGAAGAGAATGTTACCAGATGTTGCCTTGACATTACAAATTTCATCAGCTTTCCAATATTTGCAATTTCTGTTTTTTTCATTATCCACTGCCTAACACCCAAGGCAATGCCACATATTTAAGGCTTTTTCTAATGTTAAATAGCAATTTCTATAGTAGTTATAATAAAAAATGATACTGCAAAAACAAAGGCACGAAAAAACAGCCTGGCCGGTCAGTATGACAGAGTAACGTCGGGAGTTCATTCATTCAGGAGTTTAAATCCTTTCCATCTGTCACTCTGCATTACCCTAGGGCATTGCTTTTCATTGATGGAAGCTGGGTCAATGCAACTCAGTACAGCAGCCCACGGAGAGGGGAGAAACAAAGACCAAGGACAGCAGCTTGTGTGTGTGTGTGTGTGTGTGTGCGCGTGTGCGTGTGAGAGAGAAAGTACTTAGAAGTTACACCTATCAATTCTACTTATGTCCTACTGGCTCAAATTCTATCATGTGGTCACTAAATGAGTGCTAGTCTGAGTACTGGAGAGAAAGAGGAAATACCAAGGGGCAGGATTTGGCTATCAGTACCAGAGGGTGGGGTTAGGAAAGCTGACTAAGCCCTGTAGGAAAGCTGTGCAACCCTACCAACAGGCATCAGTCAAAATGTCTATCCTTATTAGCTTAGGGCAAACAAATTATTCCCAAGTATGCCAATTTTTAAAACTTGCATACCTAGATTAGTAGAAAGTCTGGTCATTCCCACAGCCCTTTCCCATGTCCCCAAATCCCTATAACCATCGCTTATGATCTCAAGTTACTCTTACCATTACAAATAAAGCCAAAACCAAACACCTCTTCCTGTGTCCCAAAGACTCTACCATCATTTCCCTCAGGTATTGGCTATGTTAGAAGCCAACCACCATCTGTCCCACTGATAGCATTGATGGTGTCAAAAAGCAGACAGCTGCTCCGGCCGTTGTCTTCGGCATTCCTCCAGGTGGCCCAAAGCAGCTCAGGCCCAGTCCTGAGACCATTTGAGGCTTCTTCAGGCCAAGTCACTCCCAGTCCCAGGAAGTAAGGAAGTCCTTCCCTCAGTGCCCACCTCTCACTGAGGATGTCTCTGCCCAGGCTGCCCGACAGTGGTAACATCCATTCCCTTCAGCTGCCACTGCACAGTGTGGTCTGGACCCTAGAGCACCAGTAAGACTGAGATAAAAACACGGCCTGACACAGGCACATTTCCCAAAGTCTGAGCTATTGTTTCTTATAGATGATCATTTTCTTACAAAAGCATTTTATTAAGGGAGCTCAATGTCGACTCAGGGAGAAAAAAAAAACCCTTAAAGGAAATTTCATGGAATCAGAAAGTGGAGGCTGCATCCTAGGAGATCAACTACTCACCCTTTTAGTCTAACTATACTACTATAGAACATGCTTTATTTAGGTACAGAGGCTTCAGTAAATAATCTTAGATTATCTAAGTAGTTGCCAGGCATTATTAATTTATCATATAATATTTGTTGAATATTTATCTCTAGCAACAACACTGAACCAACTTTCTACCTTCATTTCTATTCTAGATGAGAAAACATGGAATCCAAACACAAAAAGATTCTCACCATTTAGTGAAATCAGAATACAAAATAAAGCTAAATGTTATCAGATTTCTGACAAATTATTCAACAGTGGAGTCAGGAAGCTTCAAAGTAGTGGCATTTGATCAGGTTCTTGAAGGAAAAAGGGTGTGTGGGTAAGTAGAGATGAGAGAAAATAGCCCTGAAAGTAGAGAAAGTAACTTGTGAAAAAGATCAGGAGCAGAAAAATAAAAACAAAAAAACCCCACCATTCTGGGCCCTTGGGATGGACACTCCTTTAGGTTCACACAAAGACATTCACGTACAAGTTGAGTGGTGGGAGATGAGGTCAGGAAACTAAATTTTGGAATGACTGCACCTCTATCAAATTTAAACTTTACCCTGTGGAGATGAGACATGAAAGGTAAAATGAGACAGGGAGACCAGTTAGAAAAACCAAACATGAGAGACATAAATACTACTAGGATGTGTAGTTTTACTATGCAAATTTTATACTGGATGGAAGAAAAAATGTTCTTTTTCCTTCTACCCTTCTAGGTTCTCGCCGGGCTCTCTAAGCAGAGATCCATTAACCAGAGAAAAGCATACATGCATTTAATGTTAAGTGTCACGTGACAAGGAAGCCTTTAGAGCAGTGAAACCTGAGTGTGCCAGGTTTGATGCCAGGTCTGATGAAGAGTAGAAAGTCCTGGGAAAGGATGATGGGACAAAAGGGTATTAGCCAAAAATAATAAACCCGAAACAGAAAGGCCCGCTTGTTCGGACTCCTCTGGGCACCCCTGTCTTGGAAATAAGGATACTCCTCTCCTATGGGTGCAGGGAGGGCACATCTCGCAGGAATGTCTTCCAACCTGCTTCAGGGAAGGAAAAAGAGATCAGAGAGGCCCTCCAGCACCTGACATTTCTCAAATTCCTTCAGCTTAAAATATTTAAATGCCAGGGTGCCATATTTTGGAGTATACTTCCTGGACCCTATCAGTATCTTTAGAATTTTAAATATAAAATTGCTTTCAAATGTCACTTCTTCTGTAAACATAGGCTAATTGCCAAGAGAAGGGTTTTTTTTTCTTTTCTTTTTAAGCTCCCACTTGTTTGGGGGACTATGGAATTCGGCTTTTTACAATCAGTACGAGACACACATATACCTTCTAGAAATCTGAGCTGACAACTTTTAAATATTGGAGGTAATATAATGTCAACTAATTTATATTTCTCAATTGTTTAATAAGTACCTAGCAAGTGCTAGATTCCAGGGCTACAAAACTGAATCAGACTAGTAGATTCCCCATCCTGACAGAACTGCCATCGAGCAGGCAGAAGACCCTGAAAGAAGACATTGCTCAGCGGGGCCAGCAGTGTCCTGACCACCAGGTGCTTGGTGCCACCAGACATGGAGAAGTCACCCAGCCCCGAGTGACAGGTCTGAGAGTTGGGTTCATTTCCTAATGGCACTGGAACAAATTACTACAGACTATGTGGCTTGAAACAACTAAAATTTATTGTCTCACAGTCTGCAATCTGGAAGTCTGAAATCAGTCTGAGCTGAAATCAAGGTCAGCAAAGCTACACTCCACCTAGAGGCTCTAGGAGAGAGCCCCTCCCTCGCCTCTTCCGGCTTCCGGCTTCCTGCCGCTGCCACAATCCTCACACCATTCTCCCCTCCACAGCCCCAGCGCCTCCCCTCTGCTGTGTCAAAGCTCCTTCCACCTCCATCTTACAAGGATGCGTGTGATGGCATTTTGCACTCACCCTCATAATTCAAGAGAATCTCCCCATCTTAGTAGCCTTACCTTCACTACATCTGCAAAGTTCTGTTTTTGTCATGTAAGGTACCATCCACAGATTTCAAGAGTTAGGACGGGGGTACCTTTTGCTGAGTCATTATTGACACTACCACATAAATCACTTTTCAGGCAGGATTTCAAAGACAGTTAGGAGTTAGCCTATGTGTGTTCTCTCTCTTTCTCTCTCTGAATCTCTCTCTCTCTCTGTCTCTCTCATTGTAGTCCGGAGGCTTGCTTTGGGCTATGACACCCATGTGTGCATCTATGTGAGATTGGGTGCACAATATACGAAAACTGAATTATTTTTTTAACTGTAAGTCTGGTGCCATAAGCTGAATGTTTGTGTCCCCCACTCAAATTTGTATGTTGAAATCTAATCCCCAATATGACAGTATTTGGAGTAGGGCTTTGGGGAGGTAATTCCATCATGAGGGTAGGCCCCTCGTGCATGAGACTAGGCCCCCTAAGAAGAGAACACAGAGAGCTCCCTCACTGCTTCTACAATGGGTCACCGCAAGAAGCTAGCTGCCTGCAAACTGGGAATTCAGCCCTCGCCAGACACTGGATGGATCTGCAGGAGCCCTGATCTTGGACCTCCCAGCCTCCAGAACTGTCAGAAACAAATGCCTGTCGTTTAAGCCCCCAGTCAATGGTACTGCTCTGGCAGTCTGAACAGACTGGACAGCCCCTAGCCCTGAGCTGCCGGGGCCTTACGTTATTGGCTCACTCCTCGGATTGGGCACCGCTGGAGCACAAGCACGCCCCTGGTGGACGGCAATCAGGTCTGCAGCGGTTCCGACCCGTTGGCCCCTCCACCAGCCGCTGGGCACCCGCGCCGCCACCTCCCCGGGAAGTAGGTGATTTAATACTCCCCTGGACACAAGCATGCCTGAAATCTCTATGTCCTAGCCAAGCTTGTTCAGTAATGAATCCTGCCCTCGCCTCTTCCCTCAGATTTGAAGCTGTCCTCACCACTCCCTGTGCTCTGTAAATTTACATCTTGTCGGTCTAATGAGTTTACATACTTGTTTTTACTGCACAATCTGAATTCAGATCCATCTTTCTGGCTTTTGATAGGCAACATGTTTGTCATCAATATATTTTGTTTCCACTAAATACAGGATTCGCTGTGGCAATTATCCAAGGCCATAATCAGCTGAAGTGGCAGCGAAGTGCTTAGGTTAGAATAGGAAAGTTGTAGAGTTTCATTAATATGCACAGAAACAAGACACAACCGCGTCCTGAGGAAGCACTCCGCCTCAGACAGCTGCCAGAGCAAGACCGCAGGAACCAACAGACAGGTGAAGGCCATTAAGAGATTATGATATTTTCGCTAAAAAACGCCAAGAACCTTAGATAATGCAATACCGAACTCGATAGTTAAAAGCAACAAAATGTGTTCGTTAAGAAGAAACCAAATCTACTTTTAAATGCCCAGGAGGATTCGCTACCGTTGATTTTCTCCTTTCTGGAAAACAGTAAATTAGTAATTGCAACAACAACGACAGACAACTAGAAGAAAAAAAAAAGCAACATGAAAAACACACCCTTTTCCCCTAATACAAGTTAAAATTAAGCCATATCTTGCTTTGTAATAGGGAGATTCTTTCACAAAAAAGGTCAATCAACTTACACATGCCCTTCAGGCGACCAGGAGGAGGAACAGTTCTGGTTTGGCTCCTGTCCTCCATTACTCTTAGTACTCCGATCAGGATAGACAGGTTTCGTCCAGGTAAGTTTGCTGTCAGGACTTTCTTTTTTTGGTTTTCTGAGAGAGGGAGAATGAGCTGGGGCGAGGGGCGGAAGGAAAGAGAGGGAATTTTCATACAGGCTCCACACCCAGCACAGAGCCTGATATGGGGCTCAATCTCCTCATGATCTGATGATCATGCCTGAGCCAAAATCAAGAGTCAGACCAACAGAGCCACCCAGGCCCTCCTGGTGTCAGGACATTTAAAGGGTCTTGGAGAATCTCACAAGGGACACAGGTAGCCCCAAAATAAATGCTGGAGTAAAAGTAATTTTAATATTGTGCAATTAGTTACAGCATTTGGATAAACACAGGGTGTGTTTTAATCTCATACTTATTTAGGCTTATGTCCCTGCATTGAGCAGTGAATGGCAAACAGCTGTGGTTGGGTCACGTTTGGGGATATTATAGGACTTCCCTCCTTGCTATTTTTTTTCATTCATCCTTCAAATAATATAGTCAGCTGTGTGCTCATTGCCTCAGGGGAGGATTCTTGGTTTTCCAAAAGGCTTAAGCCTCTTAGAGAATTTAGAGAATTTGCTAAGGAAGTAAACGGTGGAAAAGAAAGTCCAGGTGTAAATAGTGTTGGAGAAATACTGAAGGAAGAGGATTAGGACTTCCCCTCCAGAAGGATGAGAGACTCCTGGGCTTGAGGGGAAAAAAGGGAGGAAGTTCTTTGGTGTTGGAAGCAGAGACTCTTGCCTGTTCGTTAGCCACCAGTGGTGTGGAATGTCGAGGCCAAGAAGACCAGTTCTAATTCGCAAGACTCCTCAAACTCTGGAGAGGGTGTGAGCAGCAGGGAGCCGCTGGGTCCTGAAGGGACTGCACAGGAAGAGACAGTCAGCTTCTCAGATACAATCTGTGAGCCCCGAGTACATGGCTCTCCATCTCCACCTCACCCACCCCTGCTCATGATTTAGGTCCTGGAACTGTTGCTTAACCCTCAGGTGGAGGTGGGTTCTGGAGAAAAGGTCTGGAAAATTCCGAGGTTAAATTGTTCCTCTAGCATAACCGAATTGGAACTCGAAAAAAAATCAAATATAAAATTACATAATAGAAAATAAAGTCTTTTTGTGCCTTAGGTGGAGGCTAACATAGTCACCACATAATGAAAGCTCAACAATTCTTAGATTAAGCAATACAATAAGAGCACATGGAAAGAACACCAGAGAGCAGTATGGTTTTCTTAAGACAATGATGTCGAGATGTGTGCTGACAGCACAGTGAAGGCAAAGTGGGAGCTGAGAGGGTAAAACAGGCCAAAGGACTAAGAACAAGCCTTGAGGTCAAAGGACAGAAATCCCTTCACTGGGGAGGAAGCCCAGTCTATCTGGGAGATGTGCACTCTACCCCTTCTCTGCTCATTCTCTGTCTCTCTGTCTCTCAAAAATAAACAAACATTAAAAAAAATTTTTTTAAGGCAGTATGTTTAAAAAATTGTTTTTTAACATTTTTTTTTCATTTTTGAGAGACAGATAGAGAGGGGGAGGGGCAGAGAGCAGGGGACACAGAATCCAAAACAGGCTCCAGGCTCCAAGCTGTCAGCCCAGAGTCTGACGTGGGGCTCGAACCCACAGACTGTAAGATCATGACCTGAGGTGAGCCCAGGGAGAGCAAAGGCTAGCGGTGCCCGGCAGTGGGGATCCGCAGAAGGGGCAGAAGGGCCTCATACAGCCGTGACCAGCACTACCACCACCACGCTAACTCACCACAAGGCCAAACACTGAGATGCCTCACAACATGTATCCATTTAAGGCCAAGGTCCCATGGCCCAACACTTGAGCACCTTATAAGTAGAATGCTATAGGTGAGCCTGGGTGCCTCAGTCGCTTGAGCATCAGACTTTGGCTCAGGTCAGGATCTCACAGTTTGTGGGTTCGAGCCCCACATCGAGCTCTCTGCTGTCAGCACAGGGACTACTTGGGAACCTCTGTCTCCCTCTCTGCCCCTCCCCAACCTGCCCTTCCTCTCTCAAAAATAAACAAACATTAAAAATAATAAGTAGAGTGATATTATTGGAAAAATTACATTTTGGACTGAAGTTATTCTTTCCTACGTGATTTTATATATATATATACCTTGTGATCACTGAGCAGTTAATGCACATGATTTATTTCTACTCTACAATTTTTTCAAAAACCCAGAATTTTAAAGACCACAAGGTTTGCCTAAGGTTATTCAGGCTTTTATTTTCAGGACCAGATTTTCACAATACTATGTTGTTTTCAGTGAATAATTAATTGTAAAAAGTCCTAACCAGGAACAAGTATTAGTATCTATATCTTTTTTCATTGGTTCAATTTATGGAGTAACAAAACAACAGTATAAGTACCACAGACTCTAGCCCCTACTCTCTGGAGTTCGTATTTTGTTCTGTCCCACTGCCTCAATATTTATTAACATTGTTAAATATTTATTTACTTTCACTTGTTCAAAGTTTGGTGAGCCTTCACTCAAACTCTCTTGGTCTCAGTCTTTACATCTACTAAAAAAAAAAAAAAAAAAAAAAAAAAAAGGGCCAGCAGTTAGATTTAAGGTTATTTCTTCATTCTCTCCTAAGTCTAAAATCTTTGTGCCAAGATCATTAGAACATAACCTGTCATCATAAGCTTCTTAGCAACACTTGAAATTTCTTACCATTGACTTTTAGGTCTTTAACTCACTATCTTGATGTTTCATTTAGGTTTGCAATTGCAAATATTTATGCAAAAATGTATTTTTAATGTCATCCTTAATGTACTGTCATTATTTTGTAATTTACTGTTCTCATTGTCTTAGTAAACACACAGAGAAGCTACTAATTGAGACTAGTCTGAAGTCCCCTAAGCAATTAGGTTAACCTATCTTGATGATAACCATGATTCATTTTTTCCAATTATTAAACTTTTTTAGAAGTTGGCTAAATGACTTTCAGTAAGTGATACCTAAGAGTAAAAAAGCACGCCTGATAATTGCATAGTCTGGGTTTATAAGAACATGTAATTCTATTGAATTTGCATAACAGTAACCCCAGAAAGTATAACTTAGTAAATAAATCAAGGGATCCAAATTAATTAAATATCAGTTTTAAGAACAAAAACAGTAGAGACTTTCTTATATTTTTTTCCTAAAAATATAAGCACTGCCATAATCTCAGAACCTTTGTCTTTCCTCGACGAATAACAGTATTTAACATCTAAGAGCATGTCATACCTTGTATGATTTTGTTAACCCCCAGAGAATCCCTGTTAAATTTGCATTGTGGGTCTCGTGTCACAACCGAGGGGGCAGTTTCTGAGAGGTTAGGTGAAACGCATAAAACTCTATTCACTCAAACCCAGATGTCCCTTCCTCTCTACACCACTCAAAAAGACCACAGCACAGCAGACTGGTGGAGAGCTGGCCCAGCCTAAGGCCACTGTTGGTGCAGGAGTGAACAGCCGTACTGATCACAGAGCGATCTTTACCCTGTGAGGATAGCCAACACAGCCCTTCCTGACTAATCATGAGTTGCCATACTTAGTTCATTTATTTATTTGTTCTTTCCTTCATTAAACCTAAACAGTCTTCTGAGTACCAACCATGTGCCAGGTACTGTCCTTTACATGTCATACAAAATAAACCAGTCCAATTCATCCATCAGGCAGTTAACTGGTTCATTCAAAACACTTACATGGTAGGCTCTGGTAATCTAAACTGAAAAAGAATGGTCCCTGATAGGGAGGACCCTGTGGTTGTGCAGTGGCCCCTCTTACGGCAGCCAGTTTGATATTGGTAATGAACAGGCATCACACGTTTCATTTTGAAGGACTTTCCTCCAGGGGCACCTTCATCAGAGGCTTACTTCCTTAGCACTGAGCAATGATGATGCAAGTCTCAAATCGCTTCTCTCAGAATGACTGAGAGGTTTTCTATTTCCTTTCAGTTAAATTTGAGAATTCAAGAAATAATCTTCACTCTAAAGAACGCTAATTTCATTCTGGAACACAGTACTGAAAATGAAGCAACATCATTTCAGGCTGTTTGTCTTAAATGCTGTCATTACTTGTCAAGAAGCAACTTTGGAGAATTTCTTTTAAAGGAAAGCAAAGGAATCTGTAAAAATGTTATCAAGTTATGATATTAGACTTCACAGGGGAAAATTTTTAAAGCAGGTTGAGATTACTACCTCACTGAATCTTTCTGACTATAACTGTTTACCAGAATGTGTCAGAACCAACTGATTAACAAAGTATAACTCACATTTAGACTTTTCTTATATTCCTCAGTTGAAGAACTTTTTTTTTTTAGTTGAAGATTTTCAAATAGGTTTCATTTGTCACAGGATTGCTAAGAGAGATGTACATAAATAACAAATCTTATTCTTACTCTTCCTCAACATAGTTGAACGTGAAGCCGTTTACTTTATGAGCAGAGCATGAATGACTTTCAAGTAAATCAACTACAAAGCACCAGGCATGAATGCCATTCAACAGAGTGCTAAAGAAAGAGTATTTGTTTTTGTTTTTTAAATAAAACTTAATTTCTGACTCTGAGCCACCCTCCACTCTTCCCCATTCCACAAGGTTAGAGAAAAAAATACCCTAATGCTTTATAAACTTCCCACCACCCTCCTTCTCTGGGTACTACTACAGTCTTGGCCAAAGCATGGGAAGGATGTGTTTTTCAGATAATTCTTTATTGGTGCAAGAGATTAGCCCCTTTAGAATTAGAGATTCTCTGCTACCTCTATGTTCTTCTTGGAACATGGAAACCTTTTGCTTGGTTGCACAAGTCGAATCTGCCTAGACACAACTTGGAGCTACTCTCTCTGAATTCTGTGGACTACACAGTAGTACAGTCTAGAAGCAGAAGATGGTCTTCTCTGGTCTTGGAACCCAGACCTTTCACTTCTCTCTTTTTCTCTTTCTCTCCCCCCCCCCCCCCCCCCCCCCAGTGCTCCCTAGCCCCTAGACACCTGCCACTAACTGTAATTTAGACAAAATCTCTTTCTTTTCATGTTTCTTTGTTAGTCTTACTATGACCAAAACCCTGAAGTTTTCTTGAGGACTTGAGCTTCTGAATAATAAAATTCAGACAGACTTAGAGAGCATTTCTGTTTCCTGCTCTGCCAAATGTCTTCTCTGAGGTAATGATCACAAAGCTGGCTACCGGCTGCATGACAGGAGGGGTGGGCATGGCACAGTCTCTCTAAACACTATCCAGCAGTAACCACAGCTCCTTAGCGGTAGGAGGAGTAATCTCCAACCCTATATTCCCCAACATGGTATCTTCTTTAAAACAGACTTAGAGAGAGAGAGAGAGAGAGAGAGAGAGAGAGAGAGAGAGAGAGAGAGAGCGAGCGAGCAGGGTGTGATAGCAGAATAACAGTACCAAGAAAGATATGATATGCTACATGGCAAAGAGGAATTCAGGTTGCAGATAGAATTAAAGTTGTTTATCGGCTGACCTTAAAACAGAGATTACCCAGGATTACTCAAGTAGATCCAATGTAAATTTAGCTTAAAACTGGTTTCCAGTCCCACATGTAAGGAACTTGAAAGGCACTGCTGGGCCCTAATAAGTAAAAGCTGAACAGACTGAAATTAAAAAAATAAATCCACAACTCTTCTTGGATCTGTAAGAGAGGGTGAGGATGTAGGCCATGTCTATGTCCAAGATCAAGAAGCAGTGTGAGTACAGGGAGTCGTGGTTTATAGAAACAGAAACTCCAAAGCGTAAACAGCCCTGGGACCCAGGCTGCGCCAGGAAAGCCCGCCTCTCACTGATGAACTGCTGGGGCCTCAGGGAGGAGACAACTGACAATTAAAAACTCCAGGAAGACTCGGTCATAGGGAGGCCCCCACGTTTTATGAGTTTTACCTACCAGAGATCAACTAGGTTTACAGTAAAAAATCAGACAAAAATTCCCTAGTGCTTCTGGAAGAAGGAGAAGGAAAAAAAGAACCATTTTGAATACATCAGAGCGCTCTGTTCTTTTTAACAAGGCCTGGCCTCAAAGAAACTAGTTATCGGAGCCTAACCTGCTGGGGTATTATCAGAACCTAACTGACCTGAGGAAAGGAAATACCGGGATGGCTGTAGCCATCCTGTCCCACCTAAAAGGGGAGGAAAAAAACCCTGAAAAACTCTTGTAAGCTCCCAGTGCTGAGCCATAGGCTCACTAAAAGGCAGACCTAATCCTGGGGCTCCTGGGAGCTTTAGTTGGTTAAGCATCTGACTTCGGCTCAGGTCATCTTCTTGTGGCTCATGGGTTCAAGTCCCACATCAGAGTCTCTACTGTCAGCACAAAGCCTTCAGATCCTCTGTCTCCCTCTCTCTGTGCCCTGCCCCCAACTCTCTCTCAAAAATAAACATTAAAAAAAAAGAAAGACAAACCTAACACTATAGGATATGTTCCCTGCCCCCACACTTACCACTGCATTACTAAAGGCCTGTTTATAGCACTTCCTTTTATTCACTGCATCATGTCTGGCTATCAGGGAAAAGTTACAAGGCATAGCAAAAGGAAAAAACATAATTTAAAGATAATGTAAGCATCACAGTCAGACATGACTGAAGGGGCGCCTGGGTGGCTCAGCTGGTTCAGCATCTGACTCAGGGTTTTGGCTCACAAGGTCATGATCTCACACTTCGTAAGATGGAGCCCCATGTCAGCTCTGCACTGGCAGCACGGAGGCTGCTTGGGATTCTCTCTTGGTCTGGCTCTCTCTCTGCCCCTCCTCCACTAATGCCCTCTCTCACTCTCCCCCCCCTCAAAATAAACACTAAATAAAAGAACCATCAGACTGACAATTTAAAACATCTACTATTAATATGCTAAGACCTCTAATGTATAAAGTATGTAGGGTGAAAGAATATATGGACAATAAGCAGATATGATGGAAATTCTAAAAAAGAACTAAAAAGAAATGCTGGAGATTGAAAACACTAACAGAAATGAAGAATGCCTTTGATAGGTTTATTAGTACGCTGGACATGACTGAGGAAAGAATCTCTAAGCTCAAGACTATCTCATTAGTCAGAGCACCTGGGTGGCTTAGTCAGTTGACCATCTGACTGTTGATTTTAGATCAAGCTCTGATCTGAGCTCAGATCATGATCCCAGGGTCATGGGATTGACCCCCTGCATCAGGCTCTAAGCCAAGCATGGAACCTGCTTGAAAGTCTCTCTTTCTCTGTCTCTCCCCCAACCCCACTCCCCACCCCCTGCTGGCTCATGCTCTCTCTCTCAGAGAAAAGGAAAAAATAAAAAAAAGAATATCTCAGTAGAAACCACCCAAACTAAAAAGCAAAGAGAACAAAGGCTTAATAAAATCAAAATACTATATACAAGGACAACTATTAAACATATAACATATATGTAATAGAAATATCAGAAAGAGAAGCGAGAAAGGAACAGAAGAAATATTTGAAGCAATAATGACAAAATTCCCTCTGAATTAATGTCAGGTAACATCAGCTTCTCCAGGAAGCTCAGAGAATGCCAAGAAGGATAAATGCCAAAATAAACAGAAAAACTCAACAACAGCAAAACAAAACAAATACACCAAGGCACATCATTTTCAAACAGCAGAATTACAAAGATAAAGAAAAACCCTGGAAAGTAGTCGAAGGAAAAACACCTTATCTATAGACGAACATAAACAAAAATTACATCCAACTTCTCAGAAAACAATGCAAGAAGAGAGTAGAGCTAAATATTTAAATGTTGAAAAAGAAAAAAACCACTAACCTAGAATTCTGTACCCTATGAAGTGATCTTTGAAAAGCAAAGTTAAAATAAAGACTTTATCTAACAAAAATTGAGAGTTGCCAGTAGGCCTGCCTTGCAAGCAATGTTAAATGAAGACAGTATTTAGACAGAAGGAAAATAGGTCAGAAACTCAGATCTACATAAGGAAAGAAGAACATCAGAGAAGACATAAGTGAAGGTAAAAGAAAAACTTACGTTTTCCTTAATTTTAATTGATCTAACAGATAACAGTTTGTTCAAAATAGTAACAGCAACAACATATTCAATCTTACACACTTTAACATATCCTGCATGTGTGACTGTGTATGCATGACATGTATATACAACTATGTATATATGTTTGATTATATGTAAGTGAAATAAATGACAGCAGTGATACAAAGGATGGGAGTGAGGAATTAGGATTACTTTGTTATAACAAGATTTTCACACAACCTGGTGATGTGTGTGTGTGTGTGTGTGTGTGTGTGTGTGTGTGTCTGAGAGATTCCTGGGGCTCTGATAGCCTCTCTGGCACAACTGCCCTGTCTGCCCAGCCGCAGCCCCGCCCTGGAGGCCCAGGCCTTGCCGGGTTATTTGTGGGCCTTGGGTCTCCAAGTGGCAGCTGCGGGGCTGCTGTGGGCGGGCTTTGCTCAGTCACTGGGCAGCATCCCCTTCCCACCCCCACGCCCCCGCCTCCTGGGAGGCCTGGACCAGAAAGGGTGGCACAGCAAGAAGGAGTTTGGTTTATATATATGTCAGCTTGATTTCACTGTAAATGTATATTGCAAACTCTAGGGCAACCACTCTAAAGGGCAAAAAAGAAAAAAGGAAAGAAAGGAGTATAATACGCTAAGAAAGTTAAGACACTTAAACATATCAAATGGTCAGTTAAGACCAGAAAAGGCAGGAAAAAAAATGGCAGATGAAAATAGGAACAAAAAAAAAAACCAATGCCAACAAATAGAAAACAGTAAGAAGTTATCAAGGAAGATAGTAATCCAACTATATGAATAATCACATTGACTCTTCATTATCTAAATGCAACAGTTAAAACGGATTTGGGGCATGTGGCTCAGCATGTGACTCTTGATCTTAAGGTCATGAGTTTCAGTCCCATATGGGGTACAAAGATCATATAAATAAAACTTTAAAAGAGAATTTACATAAGAAAAAAATGCAAAAATGAATATGTGGGGCTATTCAGACTAAAAAATTTCCACACAGCAAATGAACCAATAAACAAGATGAAAAGGCAATCTATGGAAGGAGGGAAAATATCTGCAAATCATATGAGGTACTAATAGAAAAAATATATAAGAAATTCTTATAACTTAATAGCAAAAAAATAAGCAAACCAATTTTAAAATGGTTCAAAATTAATTTTTAAAATTTAATAGACATTCCTCCAAGGAAAACATACAATGGCCAATGGGTATAAGAAATGATATTCAACCTCCCTAATCAGGAAAGTGAAAATCAAAACTACAATGAGATATCACTTTGCACTGGTTAGTATAGATAGGTATTAACAGAAAGTCAAAACATAAGCTTTGTCAAGGATACAGAAAGAAAAGCACCCCTGTACACTGTTGGTGAGAATATAAATTGGTATAGCCATTCTGGAAAACAGTATGGAGGCTCTCAAAAGATTAATAATAGAAGTATCATAGGATCTAGCAATTCCACTTCAGCATATATATCCAAGGGAAATAAAATCACTATCTGAAAAAGCTACTTGCACTCCCATGTTTACTGCAGTATCATCATACTAGTGAAAATATAGAAAGAACTTGAATGTTTGTCAGCAGAGGAATGAATACAGAAAATGTGATTTCAAGCACACACACACACACACACACACACACACACAATGGAATACTATTCAGCCTTAGAAGGAAATCCTGTCATTTGTGATGGGAAATTTGGATGAAACTGGAGAACATTATGCTAAATGAAATAAACTAGAGTCACAGAAAGACAAATACCGTATAGTCACACTTACATGTAGAATACATATTTTAAAAAGTCTAACTCATAGTAACAAAGAATAAAATGATGTTTACCAAGGGGCGGGGAGTGGGAGAAAGGGAATATGCCGGTGAAGGGAGCAAACTTCCAGTTTTAAGATGTGTAAATTCTGGAGACCCAATGTACAGCATGGTGACCACCGTTCATGACACTGTATTCTATACCTGAAATGTGCTAAAAGAGTAGATCTCAAGTGTTCTCAGTACACACTCAGAAAAAGGTAACTACGTGAGGTAATGGATATATTAATTAGCTTAAATGTGGTCACCATTTCACAATGTCCATGCATATCAAAAGATCGTGCACACCTTAAAATGTACAATTTTTCTTTGTCAATAATACCTCAGTAAAGGTATTGTGGGGGGAAAAAAAGACAGAGACTGTCAGAGTGAATCAAAAAATAAGACCTAGCTATATGCTGTCTACAAGAACCCCACTTTACATATAAAGACACACCTAGGTGCAAAGTAAATGGATGGAGAGAAATATACCATGCTAACCCTAATCAAAAGAAAGCAAGAGTAACTACGTATATTTCAGACAAAGCAGACTTCAAAGCAAAGAATGTTATCAGGGATAATAAAAGGCATTACATGATAATAAAGGGGTCAGTTCTCCAAGAAGATGTAACAATCTTTAATGAGTATGTACCTAACAATAGAGCATCAAACTACATAGGCAAAAACTAACAGAAATACAAGGAGAAGCAGATGAACCCACTATCATAGTGGGAGACTTTTGCTATCAGAGATGAACAGATTTAGCAGACAGAAAATCAGTAAAGACACAGCTGAACTCAACAACACCATCAATCAACTGGATGTAACTGACAGCTATAGACAACTTCATCCAACAGCAGAATCACAGTCTTCTCATGCTCACACGGTACAGTCACTTTGGAAGGCAGCTTGGCAGTTTCTTACAAAATAAATATATTCTTACCATTCAATCCATTAATTGTGCTCCTTGGTATTTACCTAAAGGAACTGAAAATATATATCCATACAAAAACCTGTACATGGATGTTTATAGTGGCCTATTATTAAGTGTCCAAACCCGAAAGCAACCAAGAGGGTTTTCAGTAGAAGAATGGATAAGCTGTGGTACAGACAATTGAATATTCTTTATTAGTAAAAAGAAATGAGCTATCAGGCAAGAAAAGATGTGGAGGAAACAAATACATATTACTGAGAGAAAGAAACCAATCTGAAAAGGCTAGATACTATATGATTCCAACTATATGACACTCATCAGTAGAACACCAAGTGATGACGGCTTTAAAAATGATTCAAAATTTAAAACTTCTGCTTTAGAAAAGCACTGTTAAAATGTTAAAGCATCTAATAAAAGACTCCTAATGATAATTTTAAAAACTACCAAAACCCAATAAAGAGGAAACAAATACCTCAATTGAAAAATGAGCAAAAGGTTTGAACACACACTGCCACAGAAGACATCTGGCTGGCAAACAAGGACATGAAACGATGCTGAACTTCATTAGTCCTCAGGGGAATGCAAATTAAAGCTGTACAGCATGGTGACTATAGTTAATAATATTGTATTCTATGCCTGAAATGTGCTCAAAGATACCACTACACAATTATTAGGATGGCCTTTAAAAAGCCTGGCAATTACAGATGCTGACCTGTGTTGGTGGTAACAAAAAAAAAAGGGTACAACCACTCTGCTAAACAATTTTTCTTCCCACTCCTATATTTACCCAAACGAACTAAAACCTTCTTCACATAAAAATCTGTACAGAGGGTTTATAACAACTTTATTCATAATCACCAAAAACTGAGAACAATCATAACGTCCTTCAACAAGCAAATGGATAAAAAAGCTACGGTACACCTATACAGCGGAATAGTAATTGTCAATAAAAAGGAATGAACTACTGCTTTACCTAACAAAATGGATGAATCATAAATGCATTTAAAAAATTGAAAAATGGCAGCCTTTAAAGACTACATCTGTTATTTTCTTTAGACGATAACCTGGAAAAGGCAAAACTACAGGAATGGAAAATAGATCAGTGAGTGAGTGTTGAATGAGGGGAAGAAGTTGATTACAAAGTGGCTGTGCCTGGGAATTTTGAGGGTAATGGAACTTGTGGTGTTTTGATGGTTTGGTATATACATGACTAGGCATTTGTCAAATTCATGTATTTTCTACTACAGAGAGTGAATTTTACTGAATGGAAATTAAAAATAATCCAACTAGGATGTCAAGATGAAATCCAGGCTGACAAATAAACCCGACTATATTACAAACGTGTGACGCTGACTAGGGAAAGGGTTCCCATCAGGCAGAGAGAGAGAGAAAGGAGGCGCGCTGCAGCCGCAGGTGGGACCGGAGTAAGCGGTGGGGTTTGGGGCGGGGAAGGATGAGGTATTCCAGACCCTCCTGGGCTAGGTGCCAGTGCGTGGTGTCTCATAAATTTTCTGATAAGGCCCCAACAAAAAGTCGGGGGCAAAATTCCTCAGTGGCTACCCAGTCGGACCCCTCTCACTCTTGAACGTTTTATACTCTCTCAATAAATTCATCGCTTTCCTCACTTTGTTGTCTGCGAGGTTCATTCTTGGACTCTGCGAGACAAGGACCAGCGTCTGTCCCACCTTCCTGTAACAGCGTGACGACACTGAAGGAGTGGGGAATAAAAGGAACTTACCCAAGTAACTTTGGAACAGAAACCATGGTGCTCACTGGCTCCTCCAACCGGAAGAGGGTTCTAGAAGCTAGAAGTGGAGTTTTAGGGCTGGGTCTTTCCGGTGCCAGTTGCTCTGTTACACCACAAGCTTGTCCTATGTCCTGGGGCAGGAGTGTGGGTGGGGAAGTTGGGATGACTGCGGCCCCTGAGGCCTGGGCAAGGCGGAGGGGCCTGAAAGGTGCTCCCCGCTCTGCCCAAGATCAAGGCGGAAGAAGCGTAAGCCCGGCGTAGGCCCGGCGTAGGCCCAGCGTAAACCCTTTTAAACCCAGACGGCTGCAGCCCTCCAACCCCGACAGGGTCCCAGCTTGGCTGGGTTCTAGTGATGGTTCCTTTCTATCCTAGTTGCCTTTAAACCGCAGTTTTTCTTCGGAGCCCCAGGGCCAGAGAATCTGCTCCCGGACCCTCTGTCCTGCCGGTCCCCATGGCCTTTCGCCACGTGGGAAGTGGGGTTCCCCTCATTACTGGGACCACCTTGCTCGAGCGCTTGTACGTCTCCCTTGCTCTTCATATTTTGTTGTGCAGAAGCTGGAATTGCTCTATAATCAGCTGTATATTTGGTATAAATAGGTAGAAACAGAGTAGATATTGGTGTGTCCATGGAGGTTGAGTTCAAAGGCTTCCTGGGTCACCCTCTTGGACTGGAAGGTCTAAGTCACTTTGGGAACCACTGCTTTCACTAGATATGGTAAGGGTAAAGAACTACATGGGCATCTGGGTGGCTCAGCCTGTTAAGCCTCAGACTCTTCATTTTGGCTCAGGTCATCTCAGGGTTGGAGACCCAGCCCTGTGTGGGGCTTTACACTGACAGCAAGGAGCCTGCTTGGGATTTCTTTCTTCTCTCTCTCTCTCTCTCTCTCCCTCCCTCCCTCTCTCCCCCTCCCTCTCCCTCCCTCCCCCTCTCCCTCCCCTTCACATACTCTCTGAAAACACAAAAGTTAAAAAAAGAAAAAGGATGTTGAATGGACGATGAACTCTAGCTAAGAGTGATTAGGGAATCCTTTGTGAAGGTGGAAAATGATGGGCATGGTTATCAAAACAAAACAAAACAAAACAGAAAAGGGTGGGGGGAGGAAGGAAAGGGGGAAGGAAGGAAGAAAAAACAAGCACTGCACCAAGAGTGCCTGGGTGGCTTAGTTGGTTGACCATCTGATTTTTTTTTATTTCAGCTCAGGTCATGATCCCAGGGCCATGTGATCAAGCCCTGCATTTATTAAGAATCTCTTTCTCTCTCCTCCTCTGCCTCTCTCCCCTGCTCTAAAATAAAATTTAAAAATTTATTCTTAAAAATGTGCCCCAAAAGCACTGTATTATAGTTCATAAATTTGGTTTTACACGGGCACAGTTAATTATGAAACTGCTTTCCATGGATACTAAGGTGGAGCAAGGAAGTAAATAAGATAACAAGAGCCAGGTTACAAGAAAGAAGTGACATGTAAGCAAGAGGGCAAGGAAGACTGAACCCAAGTGGTGCTGGAGTACAGTCAGAGATTCCAGTGTGAACTCATGTTTATTTTAATATATAAAGAAAAATGTAAGTATACATGAGTTAATACACATATAGGTATCTGTATAGGAGCCGTACTCAGTAAAGGAGCCTAGTGCTAATGAACACAGCTGATGCCCAGATCTTGTTTTCTAAATGCCATTCTCCAATAAAAGGAAATAGAGCTCTTTGAAGAAATGAATTTTTCTATAGCTGGGGAAGGAAAAATGTCAGATATGCTTGGAGTATTTTTAAATGTCAAAAAGTAACAAAGTGCATTTTTTTTAAAGAAAGAATGAGGCATGTTGAAAGGGCACAGAAGCCAACCTAAAAGACCTCTCAATGGCCATATAAGGAATATGTGAGCAAAAAAATAATGATGGCATTAGATTTGAATCTAAAGAACATAATAAATGCCTACAATTTGATACTAAGTTCTCAATAAAGGATTAACCTTGCCTGTAGAGAGCTTTGGCTTTTGCCCCCAATTCCTGGGAGGTAACTAACATCTAACCCTCGGGTGTCCTGCATAATAAGAATGCCTTTGTTTATCTGGAGGCCTTGACTGGGCCAGATAATCTATGCTAACAATGTGATTCCTGGGGTAAGAACTTTGGGCCACACACTATCAGCTCAGCCTTCAGAGGGGGGCTGGAAACTAAGGTCAAGCACATGTGATCAATCACGTATACGTGACCAGACCCAGTAAAAACTGGACACTGAGGTTTGGCAGGCTTCTCTGGTTGTCAGTACTGTATGTGTGTTGCCACATATCATTGCCGGGAGGAGAAAATGCTATCAGCATGACTCCACTGGGAAAGTGTAAGAAATTCTGCACCTGCTGTCTCCTGGAACCTGTCCTATGCACTTCCTCCCCTTGGCCGATTTTAATTTGCTGTAATAAACTGAGTAAAATGGCTTTGCTGAATTCTGGGAGTCCTTCTAGTGAATTATTGAGCCTGAAGTTTGTCTTGAGGACCCCTAAATTTGATGTCAGAAGTAGGGGTGGTCTCAGGGATTACCAAATTTTGCACTGATACAAGTTATTAAATAAATAAGCAAACAAATAAACAAGGTATGAAAGAAGGGACAAATCTTCCCTGCAGAATTCCAAATAATAAACATAAAAGAAATTAGGGAAATAAAAAAAATCACTGTTAAAATACTACCATAATAACTGATGCAGGCAAGATCCACTGATGAATGTGAAAATTCAGGGGCCAACACTTGGAGAAAGAGGATATTTGCATAGCCTCAAAATATCCTCCCAAATTTATATTAATTACTGTAGTGATTTCGGCATATGTCCACACACTATTTGATGCTTTTTCCTCCAAGAGGTGGTACATAGGTCAGAGGTATGTACATAGGTCAAAACACATAGGCTTGTATAATTTAGTATGTACTTTATGTCAAGTAGAGCTCAATAAAGCTGTTTTTAAAAAGAATGAGATGAAAAGATGTTTTGATATATTAAATAAAATCAAGTGACATAAAAACAAGTACAGCATAATTCTCTTAACATTAAAGCAAAACTGCTTGGCTCATGCTTTATAAATGCATCAAAAAGTGTCTAGAATATCACGTAATAATAGAAACTGCTGTAAGAGAGAATGCCCAGGTGAGTAACAGGTAGGGGTAGCTACACTAACAACTCCAAAATCCCAGCAAGTTGATACAACAATTTTCCTTCTTACTTACGTTTCATGCCCTGTATAGGTCGACAGGATGCCTGCTTCGTCACCGAAAGGCTTGAAGGCCTACATTTAGCAGTACTCAGGAATCCTGCTCAAAGCTAGATAAAATTTACACCTGTGATTTTCTCTTTTACACACACCCCAGCATTTTTTACTGTAAAATCTTCAAAAATGAACATGAATTACTAGCATAAGGGGAAAGAAATTACATAGCAAAATATCTATGTCTGAAAGAAAAATGTGACCAAACACACAAAAGTGCTACTTTGACCTTGATTAATGTTTCAAAATTGAAGTCTAAGTGAGATAATTGAAATAGAAGCCAAAAGAAAGTGAAATGTGAAATGCTACGTCTTTAGAAACTTGGTTCTTAATATTGATGCCTTTTCTGATGTTTTTCGATAAATAATAGATCACAAAATGGGTATTTGGCACAGAGTTGCTTTTAGAAGTGCATTTTCCAATTCTTCACAATGCAAAAAAAGAAAAATGTAGAGACTAAGGACAAGAGATAAAAGAATGTTGATAAAGTAACACAAGGGAACTGATTACGGACCCACGTCACCATTATCATCCAACTGGGTTTCATGCAAAAAACAATGACACATTTTAAGATATTTCATCATAACAAAATAGAAATGTAAATAAGTTTGTTCGATAAACTACTTCCACATTCATCTCCCTAATAGCAGTGCTCTTTAAATCTAATTGCAACCGATTCTTTTCAACAAATTATCCTGACAAATGCTTTTCTGACCTGTTTTCAACAGTAAATATGGTAACAACAATCATACCACATGTGAAAGTCTGACCTATGCCAGTCACTGTGCTACATGAGTCATGACGGTTAATCCGTAGGGCAATCTTGAAAGTAGGGTATCTTATATAGATGTTTCTTAAACGGGACAAAATGATGTTCAGACATAAAGTAACTTATTCAAGCTCACTAATATGTATAAGAAAAGTGTGGTGCTTTTTTCACTCCAGTACGGTACCTTTCCATTCTATGATTTGCTTACCAGGAGTAAATCAAGCAGCTCCTGTTTTCCAGGCACCGTTCTAGGCTCTGGGTATCCAAAGAGAAGTGTCTTTCAGGAACTCAATCTAAGCAGCAGCATAGGAAGCAATTCTGAAGCCAGAGCTATGCAGAGGACACTGAGAAAGTGTAAGGGGCACCTCACCCCTTCAGAGTGGGGGCAAGGACAAAGGGAAGGAAGTGAGTGATGCGCAGGTGGGAGGCTTGTCTTCCTAGAAGCCCCTGGCTTGGTGGAATCTAACAAGAATTAAACAAATGAGGAAGGGAAGAAAGCATTCCTGAGAGAGGCAATTAGATGAATCAAGGGGAGAAGAAACCCTACAGGAGGGATATGTGTTTGAGGATGGCTAGGCAAAAATGTGATTGAATGCAGGAGACAAATCTTCCTAGGCCCCTTAAATTCACAACTGCTAATCAGCACCCCCCCCCCCCCCGCCGGTGTCCTGCCGCTTAGCCTCTATTCCACAGCACCGCCTAGCAGCGCCACAAAATCTCACTGACAACCCTTAGCAACTATAACTTTATCACCTGTTTAGCAGCGCCTCTCCTTGTAGCAGAGCTTTTCATGTCTCCCGGAAGCCTACGTGCCAAGCACACTTAATCCAACTACCCTTGCCTTCAAGGTAGGCCACGGTGCTTCCTTCCAGATGAATGGAAACCTTCTCAGATACCAGAAGCCTGAACTTCCTTGCAAGTGTTCCCCACACCTGTCCTGGGTGTGTCCTGACCATGTTCTGTAAGTACTTAGCAGTGCTAATCCTCCAGCAAAATGTGGACTGTTAATGCTCCTTGATGCTGTTAGTCTGACCACCACCTAAGACATCCATCTTCCCTGGCCCTGTTGAGAACTAGTGGAGAAAAATCACACGGTAGCATAAGTTTGTACCGCTGCAAAGTCATGGTTACATGTTTCAGCTGGGCCAGCCAGGCTGCACAAAATAGGAATAGGCAGAAATAGGAGACATATTCAAAATGAAGGGTTTTTTTTTTTTTTTGAAGTAAAGACATATGTTAATGTGTGGCTACTGTGTTTTCTATGGTTTGCCACATTCTAGGACAGATCCAGAGGTGACTAATACTTAGGTTTATTGAGAAGTCACTGAATTTCAAAGACAAAGAATCCTTGGAAATCCTGGTATAAAAACATTACCTATAGAAAGGTAAAACCCTGTTGGCCTTGACCTTCCGCACCACAGCTGTGGTTGCGAGGAGATGGTGGAGCACACAGTTGTTCTCTAGTTTGGGTGGAAATTAGAAGCTTCCGGAGAGCTGGAGTAAAATGCAGACAGCGGACACTCTGCATGTGATGTGACTTAGTAGGTCTTGGGTAGAATACCACTTGTTCTCACACTGGGAGTTCTTGACTTACACTTTACTGCTGATCAATGGAGATAGGAGAAAATGTGATACAATAGATCAGATACTGATTTTGTGTGTGTAAGACAGCAGAAGTCCAAATATGCAAAAATTCAAGAGACAGAGAACTCACTAGCCATATTTGAAGAGACAATCCATCCAATGAAAGGACAGATTTAAATAAAGAACTCACGAATGAAGAACTATGATCTCAAATTGAGGACAGCACTGCAGTAGAAAACTAAGCATGCATAGCTGTGGTATAGAAAACAGTGTAACGATGTAAATCTCAACATAAGGGGATAGGAACTTCTGCATCCCAGCATCACCACCAGGAAACAATCCTGATTATCCTTTTTCTCATGCCTCATTAGGTGCTGGGCACGGTGCTATAAAATATGTGCATCATCTCCTTCAATTCTTCCATGCCAGGCAGGTAACTGTCATTCCTGCTTCAATATAAAGATACAGGCAAAGAGTGAGTAAACTTATCATGCTCATCCAGTTAATTTGGCCAGAGCCTAAGATATTTGAAATTTTTAAGATTTCAGGATTACTGTTTTATGAGAACCCTTTAGTATCCTAACATTTTACTACTGTCTTAATCAGTAAGCTGTGTCAGAGTCCATTGGAGGAACACTTCCTTCTTTCCTCTACCCCCACCATGACCAACAACTGTTAGAGGGTCTCAAAATACGTTGCTAATCTCAAGGAATTCAGAATAAGCGTGGGGAAGGGAGAAGTGGTGCAATCTTCCATTTTAACTTAAATCCTAAAGTAGTAGTTCTCAAACTTTTATGTGCATATAATTCACCTAGGGGATCCTGTTAAGTTGCAGCTGATGATTCACGAGAATCTGGGGTGGAACTTTGAAATGACTTAAGTTTCCAGGTGAAGTTGATTCACTACACTGTGAGTAGCAAAGCCCTAAACCACAAACTCCAAACCAGCTTCTCAGGAGAGCTAACTGCATGGTAGGAGCTGTTGTGTAGCTATTAATTAAGAGGTATTTTGATTCAAATATCATTTCTTTATGTGTGTTAATTGCCTCTGGAAACCTAGAAGTGAGGTTTGAGGAGAGAGACACACAGTGACTGGCACAAGTTTCCAACCCTTAGGAGGTTCCTGGTTGTTAATGGAAGTAACAGCAAAAATATGCCTAACGTCTTTACCAAGTGAAAACTGTAACGAACCTCTGGAGATGAGGAGGGCTAAAGTGCTTAATTTCTCTGCTTTTCATAGTAAGGATGGACAATGTTTAAAGTAGTAAGTGCAGATGTAAATACAGATTGTTTAAAATGACAATAGCAATAACTATGAGAGTGACAACACAAGTAATTAATTACAGGCACCCAGTGGATCACAGAGAAGGCCATACTGGGTGTCCTGGGACAACAGCCCAGCAAGCTCTCCTAGTCTAAGGGGTCAACAGCCCAAAATGTTAGATACCCCTTGCCATTAAAAACACACTACCTTCTGGAAAACAGTGTGGAGGTTCCTCAAAAAACTATCCATAGAACTCCCCTATGACCCAGCAATAGCACTGCTAGGGATTTACCCAAGGGATACAGAAGTGCTGACGCATAGGGGCACGTGTACCCCAATGTTCATAGCAGCACTGTCAACAATGGCCAAAACATGGAAAGAGCCTAAATGTCCATCACCTGATGAATGGGTCAAGATGTGGTATATATATACACAATGGAGTACTACATGGCAACGAGAAAGAATGACATATGGCCATTCGTAGGAAAGTGGATGGACCTCGAGGGTGTCATGCTAAGTGAAATACGTCAGGCAGAGAAGGACAGAAACCATATGTTTGCACTCATAGGTCTAACAGGAGAACAGGAGAAACCTAATGGAGGACCAGGGGGAGGGGAAGAGGGAAAGGAAGTTGGGGAGAGAGAGGGATGCAAAACTTGAGAGACTATTGAATAAAAGAGGTGGTGGTGATGGAGGAGGGCACTTATGGGGAAGAGCACTGGGTGTTGTATGGAAACCAATTTGACAATAAACTATTAAAATAAATAAAAGATGAAAAAAACCACACTACCTTCAATTACTTTGAACCCTTGAAACTGCCGGTATTTAGCAGTTTTCAACTTTGAAAAACAACAATTCCAGGTACTTCTCCAACCTAATTCTCTGATGCTTCACATGAGCAGAACCTATTTTTTTCTTGCTCACCATTGTATATCTAGTGGTAAACACACTTCCTGGGACATGGTCTAGATATTTAACAAATACACATGGAGAAGAAAATAGGAGAGGACCCAAGACTCAAGAAGACAAAAAGTATAAAAATGGCATTTTAGAAAAATCCTAGGGAAAAAAGTATCTGCTATTGTAGCACGTGGACTAGGAATTTAGCTCCTAGCAATATTGGTATATTTCATTAAATACCCTGGCAGTTCCCGTGAAATTTATAATTGAATTCATATAGTTCACTCTATGGGAGAAATATTCCATGTTTAACAAAATCTTAGTCATAATTCACTATTTAATGACTAGTAAGATAGGTTTAAAAGCTAGTTTTCTCCGAACTCCTGCCACATGGTTGTCATTTCTTGGTCTAAATTATTCTCGTTTCTGTATGCACATTGAGTAAATATACAAAGGACTTTTCCCAAGAATCTTCCTTTTACAAATTCCTAAGTGACTCCTTTTGAAGTAAGATTCAGTTAATGCAATAAATGGGTGGACGGCGAGTTTTACAGATTCTGTTAGGTGTCTGGTGACCAGGGGTCTCCATCAGGATCAGCTGCTGAATCTGCCTCACAGACACACAAATACTTGTTTATTGTACCATTGTTCCTAATAGGAAACACTGAAAAAGCAAACAGAGTAAAATCTTGGATTGTAACTTCTGAGAGTGTTCAGCAAGACGAGCAAACATTTCTAACACATTTTAACTTGAAAAACCAGAGATGTCTTGCAGTACGAGTAGTGCCTGATGCCGCACATCCCATGTACACATTATAGGGGATAAACTATGGGGTATAATGCAAGCATTAAAGATCAAAATAATGGCAGCATATAGCGCACTTTACACACCAGGCACTACTCTCTAAGGACTTAGGTATGGTAACAAGTTTAATCTTCATAACCAATCAATGAGGTAGGCCCTATAACATTTTACAGATGGGGAAATGAAGAAAATAGTTCCTTAGTTCAAACAGTTACATAGTGGAGCTGGGATTCAACTAGGCTGCAGGCGGAATTCATGCTCTTACAAACCTTTATGGTATACCCACATGAACAGCATAGGAAGTACCTACATTAGTGGCTACTGTTGGTTAAATAGTCTGTGTCTGTTTTAGTGAAAAAGTGAATTTCTGAAATCATTTGTTCTCCCTTTTGGGGGGAGGTATTAAAAATGTTTGCAAGGACAAGATATTAACAATGCTTTCCACTGAGGAAACTGGTTGGGAGTCTGGAAATGAGAATTTATTATTTTTCAATTTCTTTACAAGCATGTGTTTTGTAATAAAATATACCATATGCCAGTTACACAAACCCCTTCCTGCCCTCCCAAGCCCCACATCATCTATGGCACAAAAACAAACACCAAAAAAATATACACATCCCTAGTGCTATCATATTAGCCAGTACAGTCAGTGTAGGGACAAGTATTTTATTTTAAAAAGGGTTTTAAAGGACTCTACGTTAACCAACATTATTAAAAAGTAATGTTTACTTACCTGGAATTTAGTCTGGATTTATCACATCATTTACTTCAACACCATGTTTGTACAATGTCATACTTAAGTTTATGTCCATATGCTAAAATATTTCAACCACTTAAATGGAAATATTTTAAACATACCGCATAGCTACATTTTTATGCCATATTAAACTTAATTTGAATTATTTGATGGCCCCAGGCCTTTATTATGGTATCCATACCAAATGGGTCATTTCTGCCAGGAGTCTTAGCTTATTCCCTATCCTCTACCGAGTATATTGCTCCTCAGTTGGATTTTCCAAGTTGGAAAATCATAATTAACCTGATCAAGTAGTGTGTGTAAGTTAAGTAATAAATGTTTATGTGGAAGGGGACTGGACAATGTATAGATTTTTCAAAATCCTTTAATTTGAATGTATGAGGCTCTGAAAGCTGATATTCTCAAATGTCTGGTATCTCAGACTGAGTTCAGTGTGACTGCAATTTTAATGCAAGAGTTTGACCACATGAGGTATCCATTCAGTGCTTCTGTAAGTAGTCCTGCCCAGTGGCCCTCCAACATAGGTTTTTGATATTTCTGGCAGTGCAGTATCTCTTAAAGCAGCCATTCTGACAGTGGATTAATAGAAAATACTTAAAAAAAAAAAATTGTATTTTTTTTCTGTGTAGATTCCATCCCACTGGCCCTCGTTCTTAAAATGTGAATTGTCTGCATAATTGATCATACAAACCCAACAACCAAGAAACATTAATAATTGTCTTCTGTACTTTACTAAATACTTTGTGTTTAATATATTTTAAGTTATAAAGAAATTACAAGGAACTCCTAAAAAATTTAATACAAAAATATTACAAGTTAGGACAAATAAGCATTGAGATATGACATTTAAGAAGGAACATGCAGAAAAAGGAGCATAGGGTTAACATTTCATTGTTGACAGAGAGCTTTGGTACAGCAGAGAAAAGCACCATAAAACTACTGTCCATAGTGTCTTTTCCTCCACTGCATTTTGCATATGAATATATTGGGGAAACAGTGAACTTTCATCTGCTATGTATGATAGGTTAGAAATTTGGTCTATTCTTAGGTAGAAGAACTATGAAATTAAAAATAACCCCTCCCATGACTACTCAGATTTGTTTTACCTTAAGCTTTAGATGGATTATAATCCTTAGTAGTCCAACACTTTTTCAAAGTGTAAAATGCAGACTATTATTAATCTATGCCATGCAATAAAAGTTAACCCTTTGAAAACGAAAGACTGTCAGAAAGTTCTAGCAACTGCAAAAGCTTATCATTTAATAAAACATGACAAGTCTGTGCCTATGTTAGTTTCTGCTTAAGGAAATGAAACAGAAAAGTAGAAGACCTGAGGAATATAAGTTTTTACAAAACAAAACAAAAAATGTGCTCAATGATTCTTTTAAAAAGTCTTTAAGTACTCTTAAGAGCTAGAACTAATTGAAACTGGAAGGTGCCTGGTATAGCTCCTCAAAGATTATAAGGTGTGTTAGCAACTTAAGCAACTAGCTAAGGAAGAAAATTATTTAAGTTAGGTTTATAGGAGACAAAAATGCCATTAAGGGAGTTAAGAACCCGGCCCTAAAATCTTCAGCAACATATACACATAGTTTTGTGCTCAACCGCACACTAAGCAAAGGAATCTGAGATTTCTTTTATGTGAAATGATGTCCTTTCAACACAGTATTATTTTTCAAAATAATTCAAAGCAATTGTTTACTTATTAGCTGATTAAATGCTCTATTATTCTTTAATAAAAATAGTAAATAATCCCTTCATTTAAAAAATTTCATCTCCTGTGAGCAGTAATAAAATAGTAAAATTTGTAATTTTATCTATGGGCTTACTTTAAAGCATGTATCTTAGAAAACAATACAGTTATGAAAATCAGTGGTTTGGGTTCTGATGGCACTTGTTATAACTGATAACAACAGTACCGGAGAGAATAGACATGTTGTATGTTAGGAAACCTAACTCAGAGCAAAAAAAGTTTATTCTACAATAGAACATTGGAGGAATAAATGCAATTAAAATGTAAACAAGAAATTGTAAACAAGAAATAGCATCCCTCTCTTTACTTGACTAGTAAATAGTCTATACAAACTACATAGATATCAAAGGTTTTACATATGTACACAGCCAACATAATATCAAAATATATTTTATTCTGGACCTCTTTCAGATCTGATTCAAATTACAGTTGTCAAAGCAATACAATGCAAAGGGAAACTGCAACAACAACAACAACAAAAAAAAATGTGCCTAGAAAGGATAAAAGGATCATTGGGGACAAATCATTGTGATGTGGAACCAAAATACATCAGAAGTGTAATTAACATGGTCCAGGACAGCATAGAACATCTATATCAGTCTTCCTTACACAATAATCATGAAAACTGAACAATAAAGTTCTTTAACATGTACAAAAAACTGTCATGGGCTGGTTTACACTTTTACAACAGTTTTAAAGTTAACTGGATAACTAAAGAAATGATGCAGACATTTTAATCCAGTGCTATAGGTAGGCTCACAGAATTAGACCCAAAGGATTTGTAAAAATCAAAATTAGAACATTATAGCTACAATGTCAAAGTCAGGAAAGAAGAGAATTACTTCTGTATTTAGGGATTACAGAGCTACAAAATGCAGTCTGTGTTTGTTTTTAATGAGATGGAGAAGTACATCAGACTAGATACAACATGCAGAATGTTTTCTTGAACTTATCCAGAAACTCCAAAGAAAACATTGTGAAACAGCTTACTAGAAAGAAAAAAAATATGCCCTAGTTATTCACCCTGCTTCAACATTGTCAACGTAAAGGCAGAAATAAAGAATGCTATTAATACTTCAGAACTACTGATATAAGACATCAAATTTCTAACTCAGTGTATTAAAAAAAGTGAACACTTCCTCTTTTTCTCTCTCTTCTACATTTAACTAGAATCATGTTAAAAAAATTGATATTGAATGTGACACTTCAGAGCTACTACCGGAAGGAGTAATTCATAACTTCCCTACCCTCCTTCCATCCCTGCTGATTTAGAAGGAAAAACAAACAAAAACAAACAAACAAAAAAACCAACCAGGGTCTCTTGTAGATTTGCTGCTATTCCCCAAAATGTTGGCATTTGCTGCCATGCCACAATGTTGGTCCACTGAAATAGAATTTCTGTGGAAACAGTCAACAGTAATTCACCAAATGCAAGTACCACCCTTAGCATGTGAGAATAAATGCAGGTTCTATAGAAATGTACAATGTGCTTAAGAAAATGAAAAAGGTTTTGAAAAGAGTAAACAGCACTGCATTTGAGATTTGTTTTTCTGCTTACTTAGTAAAATTGAACATTTTTGCTCACGTAAGGACAGTCATTCGTGATTCCTTTAAATAGCAAAAATGCATATCCCTCTTCAGGCCTCTATGCATTAATAGTTTACATTACTCTTAACAAAATCATTCTACATAAACAGATAGCTCCTTAAAAATAGTACTCTCTCATTAAATCTAATTTGACAGAAAGAAGTTTAAGGAAAAAAGGAGTGCTTTATATGTGAAAAAGTACAAATCTTTGGCCTTTCTCTTGACATTTTTATGTCAAAAAGCAAAAAACCTTCATGTAATTCAATCTAATAATTACTTTTTGCACCATAATTTGTTTTTTTTTTACACCACAAAAGGAGGCACTTTCAGTATCTGTAAAAGGTGTTTAATCCTAAAACATATTTACCTAGAGAATTATTAATTAAAACAGAATTCAATATACTCTAAAATCTATCAGGAAATTAAAAGTTACCATTTCTAAAAGTCATTTAAAGTCAATGATGGTACCTGATCAATGACAGAAATGGGGATTGGAACAAATATAAGCATGTGTCAGATTTCCTACCTGGAGAAGAAAAGAGAGATTCCTTTATGAAGTTTAAAGTTTAAGAGTGACAGCTGCTCTTTCTTTATTCTACTTTAATCAGTGAGTATTCTATTCATTCAAGTTTTCCTTTCTATTTTTCCTTATAAGTTTCTTACAGTAGCTTATACAACAATGATATATAATGAATACCGATAGAAAATCTATTAGAACCAGTTGATCTTCAGGAGTAAGTTCTCAGAAAAAAAAAGGAAGAAAAAATGAGCCAAGAACGTCAAATACAGACTTTTGCAGGCTGTGAAACTTGGTCTCCTACAATCGAGTTACTGCTCAAATTCGAGGCAATCTTACTTTTGTCTATTGGAGCAGCATGGTGGCACATCAGCAGGCAATGATGATGTTGAGAACAGCAGCAAAAATAAACAACTGTATGCTCATAAAGAACCCAAGCCTACAAAATGGATACCTTTCAGATAAAGTTTATACTTAAAAGACCCAAGACTTCAGGATAATAAAGCTCTGTATTTATAATCTTTTAATATGTCCTATTGTGGCTATTATGCTTAAGTAAAATAGCTAAAGATTAAAAAAAAAAAGAAAACAAAAGATGACAATACCATAAAAATGTAGCTGTCTATTTTGGCAGCTATATTGCAGAACTTCTTGACTATCTTTTAATCAGCTGGGGGGAAAAGTCAATAACTGTATGCAAATGAATAAATTGTCCATATCAAAATACAAAAGTACTATCAATAATCACTCTGACTTTCAGATTTAAATTCAGTGCAATTGACAGATGCATCGCTAAAGGAAAATGCAGCTTAAACCTACTCAAAACATTTGTGTCTATTCCTGGGAGCACATTTAAAAATTATTGCACAGATTTTTAAATTTTTATTTATTTTTTTTTAAAACAACAACAGAGGTTAACCACAGATGTGGACCTCTAGCAATAAAAGCAGGATTTCAAGTGCCAGATACTCAGCATATTAGGTTTCCTACATAAGTCACAGGGTAATAGTTCTAAATATCTATAATGTGATCCAAAACCCTAAAAACAGCTGGCACAAAACCATCATGAATGACTGCCTCTCTGGATGTAAATCTTAAAAAATATTATTACAGTATCATAGTCCCCACTAACAATAACTGGGGTACATATAACAATGTATTGTGAAATTAAGTGTATTTATTCTCTTTACCAATAGCAAATGCTATCCTACCTTAGTAAAACCAAGACTTGCTTCAAACAATGCTGTTTTGTAAAAATAGCAAAACAATAAACACTGAAAATCAAAGCTGCATTACTTGGGCTAAATCAGTTTCTACTTAAAACATAGATTAAAATTTTAGTAGTAAAGGCCTCAAAATAATTAGTGACAGAAATAGTGTTATAAATTTGCTAAGCTTACTAATAAGCAACTCCTTAATTATAATCTTTTGAGATACAAATTTGACAACTATTCTCTTCAAAATTGACACTTGTGGATACTTACATTAATCATGACAAACCCTGTTGATCACACATACAAACAAAGCCCCATGCTCTCATTTGCAAATTCTGTGTATTTTAGCTTTTAGTTGCAGGAGCTTAAGAAGAGGTTTGCTCTGATACCTATATCTTTAAGAAAATACTTGATATTATAAACAGAGTAAAAGACATGATACAGTAGTGATTATTGAAAAAAAACAGCAGCTTAAATCTATCCATATTTGAAAAAAATGTAGTCACAAGTACCACGAATGCAGAATCGGAGCAGCAGGGAGGTTAGTGCAATTATACTTTTTTTTCTTTTTTAAATTCTGAACCACTGCTATTTAAAAACACCTTGAAGCAAGTCTTTTGTTTTAAAGATTGTTTTTAAACTAAGGTAGCAAACATTTTGCCATGTAATGGCAGTGTTATATGCCGTTATCTTGCTTTGTATAAAGAAAAACAACATGTGAGATTTTTAATACTGGAGTTTGGTTACATTACATATTTCAGCTTCTACACAGAATGATGGACACTTTGAGAAGCTAATCCTTATCCAGAAACATTTTAATCTCTTAAAAAAAAAACAAAGCAAAACAAATAAACAAACAACAAAAAAGCCCAAACCTACTTTGCTCCTTTTCACAATAGTGCACATTTTAACCATAATTTAGTTATGGCTACAAAACATCAGAAGATTTTTTTTTATGCATCTTCTCTATGATATTAAAAAAAATTGTGCCCTTCTAGTCTTTAATTGGCAGAAATATGTCCCAAAAAAGAAACTATTGCATTTAAGCCACATCACCAAAAAAGAACAAAAACAAAACAATAAAGAACAAAAACAAAACAAAACAACAAAAAAAAACAGAGCATAATATCCTTTTACTGATGTGTCTTACAGATTGACATGACCAAAAGTCATATATTTTCATTCACTTTCCAATTCCCCCTTCCACAACATGCACCAATTGAATATATGCTCTGGGAGCCATAAAATGTACCAAACATCTATCTCTTCAAAAGAATGCATTAAAATATTTTTAAGAATTTTTTGTTTAAAAGGTGAAAAAAATATAAACAAGAAACTGATTCACTCCCTTACTTCATGCATCCATAAACTAAACCGAAAACAAAGTTTAAAAGCAAGAACAAACTACTGCTGCAAGTTTTTGTAAGTCCATTTTCTCTGTACATACAAACTGCTCAACTACTGAAGGGAAAAAAGAATATAATCCATGGTGTCTTCTGATTCAAAGGGGAGTAACAAGGCTGTCATTAGTATCCAAAAACTGGTACACATATGGGCTGCTTTTACAACGCATATTTCTTTCTCTTCTGTTTTTCATATCCAAAACTTCTAAATGCTATTTTAGGGGCACAGCAGATTAGATTCCAGCACTTGGTGAACAGAATTCACAAGCTGTGACAAAATTCTGTCATCTTCAGGGTGCAATTTTGTTTATATACACTGTATGTATATATTTCTTTTAGATTTGGCTGTAGTGGACTGGCCATGGTTCAAGTGGGACTATAGCAGTACATGGGTCAGGGACAGTCATTTTGGCTATGTACACATTCATAGTCGGTCCATGGCTTCCAACTAGTAGCGCTATTTCCGAAGGTCTAATACACAAACCTGTAAGAAATTAAAATAATCAGCCACTGTGTTAAGAATTTCATTGTACATTTTTAGTTTCATGTTTTTATAGTACAGTTTGAAGTCTGTTCACAGTGTTCCTAGTTCACGAAACTGGTAAAGCAACAATAATCATGACACTGGGCACTTAACCAACAGAAATCAGATAAATCGTCTAAGTAGATGGAGAAAACACCCACGGGCTGATACTATAGAGAAAGAACCATGGCTAAGATTTTGAAGATTCACTCTCTATTAATTAAAAAGGAGAAAAAGTATGCTCAAAATAGACCATTTCCTATCTCTTGGACCTAAATGAAAAGGACCTCATATTATATTAAGCTATAGCTTCAGAAAGCAGGTAATGGGCTAATACCCTATCTTCCCTTTGCTTTCAGAGCTTTGGAAGCCACAACTAATGTTTCTATAAAGAGTTGGCCAACCTCATCCTGTAAGTCTCTCAGTATCACACATTCCTCAATGCAGGACTCAACTGCCTCTACTCCCCCTTCCCTGGGCCACCAACACTCTTCTGCAATGAAGACAAGGTAGAAATAAGCATTAAAAATTCAAATCTCTCTCAGAGTGGTATTCCGCTATGGTCGATTTCACTAATGAAGGCTTACATTAAAAATAGCTGTCTATTCTTGATTATGAAGATATTCTTCCAACAAACATAACCTGAATTCTGTTTACATTATTTGAATAAAATACACATGAAAAATATACAACCTTCAGTTAAAAGGACTGAAACCATTATCAGAACATTTTGAAAGGAAAACTTTTATAGTCAGGACCCAAATAAGCCACGTTTATTTACTATGCTTACACACCCACCCCCTTGGAAACACTTCATTATACTTACTGAACCATCTGATGCACTGGCTCCAACTTTGTCTCCTGCTGCATTCCAGCAAACTTCAAAAATTCCACCTGTTCCCCTATAGCTGTGAACTAGAGCACCTGTCTAAAAAAATGAAAATCAGATTTGTAAAAATGAGAGCCTATATAAATGCAAGTCCAAATATTGAGGTAAAAATATTATATGGCTATATGTCTAGCAATCAGAAATAGAATTTAGCTTTGACTCCAAAATAAATACAAGCTTTGACACACTAGAAATGTGATTATGAGGATCTTTCTATAAAAAGGTAACACTTGCCTGCTCTCAACACATCACACATCTCATACATACACACACACACACACACACACACATTCAGTTTCTCTAGTATTGATAACCATTCTTAGCTAAGGTATCTTTGGCCTCTTTGACACAGTTAATAGCTAGAAGTAAACATTCAACGTATGGCTTAAAATAAATTGTTGTTGCTGTTGAAGGATGCAAGAGTCTGGCCAACATGTAGAGAGACAAAATTAAGTCAGAATTTCTTTGACAAAACATCCCGAAGAGAAAGTACAACAAGCTGGTAAAGACAATTGCAGTGTAAGTCTGTTAGTTACTCCTCGTGTACTGAGTAGCCCCTAAACTAGGGGAGATATAAAAGAAGCTAAGGAATACACGTGCATTACTCCTAAAAGAGGCTAGAAATTCAAGAGAAAAAAAAAGAAACCAAAATCATGCAGCCGCCCCCATGAATATTTAAACCTCCATAAAAAAAAATCTATTCCCCTAGGAAACCAGTCATTAACCAAGGCAAGAAGAAAGGTTCTGCCATAAAAAACTGAAAAACAATGAAAAATATGCTTCTGGTGTTCTGTCCTGACAAAGCAGGAAAGGATCTCTCAGCTTTATGACAACCAGAAAAGGTCAAACTAGAGGGAGCAGATCTAAATAAAAATGACATGGCAGCAAGGCATGTGCTGTAAACACCTTCTCAGACAGCCAATCCGAACTTAAGCATTGAGCTAGAGTCAGTTTTCCTTTGCTTTCCTTTTCAAAGTCAGTCTGCTGGTACTGCAACACCCAAAGGTGTACTACCACAGCTGACCACACTGGGAGGCCCACTGTTGTTTTTACCTCCACCTAAAGGTTTTCAAAATTTAAAAGATTAATGAACAAGTGTAAGCATAGTAAATCTTGAGATTACTTCCATGGCTAATTAGGAGAAAGGAGTGGCATCAACAAAATCTAAAATCTTTTGATGAACAGAACGTTAAACCTATAGGGCAGTAAATCTGGGGGTCAAAAGAAATCCAGCTTTCTTTCAAAAGCACTTCCTAATTTCTAAGCTCAGATTAAGCTATAATTGAACCAAAACATCACTGTCAAAAAGCTAGAGCTAGAATATTCACAAAGGCCAATGGGTCATTAGCACTACTCAAATCTGTATATATGTCCAGACCAGACCTTAATTATTTATCTGTGAAATGCTGAGGTAACAGATCATATGGATGATAATCCAAGTGAGGAAAGAAATAAAAACTAGATTTATATATGACAAAAGGATAACTTTCTTCTGCACTAAAACTGCCTAGATGCATTTTACTATTTTCAAACTAAAAAGAAAAAATAAAATGACATTTTTTGATATGTAGTTGTGATACAGCTAAATAGTATGGACAGCTGCTCAAATGCCCCTAAGAACCTATCAGTATCTTCCATCAGAATCTTATACTTCCATACCCAAATTTCATTTAAACTGATTTTCTCATAACAAATAAATGACTGAAAATGTACACAACAGGCAAATTATCTATATATTACTTTTAGAAAGCCTCTGCTATTCAATCACAAAAAAAGACTAACTTGAAGCAAATACCAAGGGGAAATAGAAACTATTAAAACTAATAAGAGAGCTCAGAGAGGTGGATGAATTCAGTCTCAATATGCCAAAAATTCATAATGTTCCAAACACAAGCAACTACCAGTAAGTAAAAGGAATATATTTTTAAAAAGATGCCATTCATGGTTAACAATAGTATCCATAAGACACTTCAGAATAAGTTAAAAGATCTTCATAAAGAAATTATAAAACTTTAATGAAGGGGATAAATTTAATAAGGGGAGATTCATAAAATTACTTATTATAAGTATGTTAATGATGCAGGTATATAAAAATACAAATGTCTATTAATGGAGTACTAGAGCATCTATAAACAAACCACAGTAGGAACTTGGTATATCAAAGAAATGGCACTATCAAACAGCAAAGGGATACACAGTGCTGAGACAACTGGCACTGCATTAGCTATTAAGTTAGATTTCTACCTCACATCATACATGTATAAATCAGCTCCAAAGGACTTAAAAACCTAAATGAAAAAATAAAATAGTGAGAGTATAAAAATGAAAGAATCTTAATACTTTTATTCCCAAACAAATTCAGGAAGTTACTTATAGGGGATTAAGGAGAAAATGGGAGCAAGACTTCACAGTGCATACCTTTTTAGTGTTTCAAGGGGACCATTTTAATGTATAATTTAATCAAAATGATACTTGAAATTGATGATTTATGCAAAAATAGTCTGACCAACTATGATGATCAGCTACACGAAGAGTTACAGCCCACAATAATTTATTATCAGTGTGGTCTGACCATGTAAGAGCTGATCACTGATTGATGGGGAAGAGGGTGAAAGGGTGGGAAGAGAGTCACAAATGTCCTTGTACATTTTGTTAACTGCTTGTGCGTTGTTCCTTCAAAGACAATTCTTTTAGAGAATAAAGAAATTAGAGTGCCTGGGTAGTTCAGTTAGTTAAGCACTGGACTTCAGCTCAGGTCGTGATCTCACAGTTGGTGAGTTTGAGCCCCGCAGTTGGTGAGTTCGAGCCCCACAACTGGCTCTCTGCTGTCAGTGTGGAAACTGCTCTGGATCCTTGAGATCCCCCCACCCGCACATGCATATGGTCTCTCAAAAATAAAACATTTTACAATATCATAAAAATAAAGAAATTACATCACTTATGTAAACATGTATCTTGAACTCTCACATTTTATGTCTGCAAAAATGTTGAGGAAAAAATAATACAATCTAAATTTATTTCCAAATTCTGTTCTACATCAGGAAAACATAAAATAACTTCAATTGGTTTCAGTCTTCATCTTTATATTCAAAAAAAGTACTTTAAGAATTGAACTACTGTCATCAAAGGAATTACAACCAAAAGAAAGAAGAGTATTTCTATAGGCAAATGCTTGTTATACCTATGAAACCATGTGATGATGTCAAAAACGGAGGCATACCTGTGTGTTCCAGATGTGCACACATTTGTCAAAGGAACCGCTTGCCAGGTACCTGCCATCAGGACTAAAAGCCACACTGTACACAGGCTCTTGGTGTTTTGTCAAAGTATGGATGCAAATTCCTCGGTCTACGTCCCATAATCTAACAGTAGAATCGAAGGATGCACTGACAAAGGAGGAAATAAAACGACTTTAAAAACAATGAAATATACCAAAGTCCTACCCACAATCTAGAATATTCAGTCATTCCTAGTAGCTAGATACAAATTCCTTACTAAACCAGATTGGACTGTTAGGAAGAAAGTATCTGGAAGCAAAGCTGGAACAGTAGAAGAGGCAGCTTAAGGGCATCTCCAAGTCCCTAAACGCAAAACAAAATGAGCTAAATTCACCATATGCCTTTCCCCCAACCCCCCCTTTTTTCTTAACGTACGCTCCATGCTCACTGTGGAGGTCAATGTGGTGCTTGAACCCATAACCCTGAGATCAAGACCTGAACTAACTGACTGAACCAGACAAGTGCTTTTTCTTACTAATTTTTTCCTTTTCTCCCTCTTCCTCTTTAAATAATTCTTTTATATTGATTGACCCATGGTTCTGAACAATGTATTGACTATATTTAATTTTATCTTTTTTTTTATGCTGAAGAAACATTATTGCACTATACCTCAATTACTTGGGTTTTAATCAATACTTGATTATCATCAGTAAATATTTGATAACTCCAGATATTAAAATCCATTATGGCCTGAAATAAGAATAAAACTATGGGTTTAGAGGTTCCCATCAAAAAATTATCCCTTGCAGGATACATTCCCATTTCATTAATTCTTTCCTAACTTTGTCATATGTATTAGAAGCTTTTTTTTTTTTGTGGCAGACTCAAAAAAGGAGGAGTAAAACAGAAATATTACCTTGCTAACATAAGGTTGGCATTTGGATTATTTGTCCCTGGCCCTGTTGGACTCCATTTGATAGTATAAATTTCTTTATTATGTGCTTGCAAATCATGGACACAATTGTCTTGTTTCATACTCCATATCTAAATAAAAAAGAAAAATGTACAATTACATTTTCCCATACAAAGGGTACATTTACAATACTACTTTGCCAATCCAAAATATAAAGTAGTGTAACCAGAACAATGACGAGAGCTCAAGGGAATATTTGGAAAGAAATTAAAATGTAGAATATATTTACCACTCTTTTAAAAATGACAAATTAGCTTAAAGTCCTTTCCAAATGTTCACTATTGTGAGGTTTCAAGAATGAATTAACTGTAGTTCTAAAGATTAACTTGAGAACTTCAGATTGTATAAACTTCAACATTCAGTAAGTTCCTTGGACAATGATCCTAAAAATTTTAAGGCATTAGTTTTAACACTGTTCTCTAAATAAAAGATCTACATTATAAATTCCTCTCAGAATTTAGAATCAGAAAATGTGTTATAACAGAAGAGGGCAAACAGAACTTGAATATAATACAATTCATGTATGACACCAAAGCACAAGCAACAAAAACAAAAAGCCAAATGAAAATACAAAATTAAAAAGCTTCTGTGCAACAAAGGAAACAATAAAGTAAAAAGGAAACTGACAGAATGGAAAAAATATAGGCAAACCACATATCTAATAAAGGGTTAATTTTGAAAAAAATATAAAGGACTCCTACAACTCAACAGTAAAATTCCTAACAATCCAATTTAAAAATGGGGAAATAACTTGAATAGACATTTCTTCTAAGATATACAAATGGCCAATAGGTATATAGAAAGATATTCAATGTCACTAGCCATAAGGGAAGTGTGTATCAAAACTATAATGAGGTGCCATTTCACATCTGTTAGGATGGCTCTCATAAAATAAAAAAAGGTAATAAATTATCATGGATGTGGAGTAATGAGACCCCCTCATTACACTGTTGGTGGGAATACAAACTGTTATGGCCACTATGAAAAAAAATATGGTGATTCCTCAAAAAAAAATCAAAATAGATCTACCGTATGATCCAGCAACCCTACCTCTGGGTATTTATCCAAAAGAACTGAAATCGGGATGTCAAAACACATCTGCACTCCCTGCTCACTGCAGCATTAAAAAGCCAAGCTAAAGGAAACAACCTTACGTATCTATCAATGGATGGATAAATAAAAAGTGGTGTATACATACAATGGAGAGTTAGTTACTCAGCCTTAAGAAAAAAAAAAAAGAGGAAATCCCGAAATATGCAACAATATGGATGAATAAGGACAAATACTGCGTGATTCCATTTACACAAGGTACCTAAAAAAGTCAGACTCACAGAAGCAAAGAAAAAATGGTGGTTGCTAGAAGCTAAGGGGAAAGGACAGCTAACTAACAAGCGAAAGATTTCAGTTCTACAGACCTGCTGCACAATACTATGCCTAAGAGAACAATTCTGTACTGTACGCTTAAAAATGTTAAAAAAAACCTCCAGTTTTCGTACCATACTAAAATTTGTTTAGAAAAGGACTTCTATGGAATAAACCATGAAAAGTAACAAAGCAATAAAGTTAAAATGGTGAGTAGAGAACAAGGCCTTCTCGATTTGAAAACATACATGTATATAAAAGTCACTGAGCAAAAATTAAGAGAAACCTACACTCAGAGTATTTTTGGCAAAATCATTCAATAAAGGCATGGGGGAAATCATGCCAAACACACACACCCCAAACCCAACTGCCAATAACAACAAAATACAAAAATTAGGTACACTTCACATGTCTCCCATGTAACTAGTAAGAGATAATGAAGCAAAATCATACATGTCTTTGTATTCTAGACATTTATTACTTCCTTCATGTAAATAAACTCCACAAATGTTTTAAAACCCAATTTTATTTGACCTTTCAATGGCACTGTTCCTGTTAACCATGCTCATCCATCACACCTCCCTTGAAGCATTCTTCTCTAAACAGTCTCTTTCCATTTGGGGCATTCCTTCATTTCCTTCTGGAGGCTCATCCTTCTTGAGTAGGTAATTATTGGAGTTAAGACTTTGTTTTTAAGGTTTTCCTCTTTTCTTACTATATACTTTCTACCTACGCAGCTTCCTCCACGTCTGTGGATTTGTATGACCACCCATCTGCTGAAATTTTCCTAATTTTTATATCAAGGTTAGAGGTCTCCTCTGAGCATCAGGCCTACCTACCACCTCCATCTGCATGGCTCAAATCACTGTTCAGACTCTGCATGATCTTCTAACAAGGTTTATTGATCCACCTTGTTTCTCCTTTAAAATTCTGACGTTTTGTTATTGTTAGGACACCTCTCCAACACTTTCTAGTCCAAACTCATCTCTCTAAATGCAACTCAGTAGGCTCTCCAGCCTCTGGTCTTCTTTCATGCCCACTTCTGTGCCAAATGCCAAAAGTATGGTATCTAAATACCGTAAATATCAATAAATTTCAGTTTAGTTGTCTCTGTGTGAGACACAGCCTAACAGAAAGTACACTGACCGGGTAACCATTACAGGATTCCTGAGAGCTTGCTCTATAAATCATTAGCCAAAGCTATTAAGAAAAGCCTTTTTACTAGCAATGTTTGCAAGGGAGTCCAGGCTTGAGAAAAACTGTATAACTAAAAACACAGCAGGTATTTAACGAAAAAACCCACCAGGTTACCAAGGTTACATTTAATCTGTTCACAGGAGGGGCGGAAAAGCAGTTTCCCCTCATGATTAGCCCATCTGTAAGGGTCATCACGCCTGTAGTCATTGGCATTACAAAGTTAAGGATAAATTTATTTTCATAAGAGTTAGTATTTTGCAGGAAAGGGCTCAAAGCTTCATTAATACTGGAGATTAGTATTAGGTTGTTCTTTATCTCAAAACGCTTTTTTTTTCTCTAAATGTGACTGTGCATAGGTACAAGGTGTTAGTTTTGCTTTTAGTCACATTGACAAGAAAAACATAAATTCGTGTCACGCTGCAGATGTTGGCATTGTCAACTAGGCTCACTTACCAACCAAGCAATTCTCCGCTATACATCAGTTTCCCAGCAAGGATGATATGCATTTACACCACAGCAAAATCAAATCAACATAATTCAAAGAATTTCGGTAAAATACACAAATGCTACAAAGATCTTTGTTACTTGTTAGTCAATTTTTTTCATTTGCAAATAAACTTTAATTGCACCAATATGACCTTACAGTAGTAAAGACAATTTAAGACAACATGTTTCTTAGGATCACAATCCCTATCACACATTCGTTTATTGTTTTAAATGTTTATTTTGAGAGAACACGTGGGGGGGGGGGGTAGAGAGGGGGGAGTGAGAAAGAGAGTCCCAAGCAGGCTCCACACTGATCAGCCCTACTCTGGGCTCAATCTCACAAATGTGAGATCATGACCGAGCCGAAAACAAGAGTGGGATGCTTAATCCACTGAGCCACCCAAGCGCCCCCACACACTTTAAATAGAATTTATATGCTGTATTTAAACACTTGAAGCACTTCACAAAATAAAATATAAAACACAATGATTAACTATTAAAAAGAAGAGTAAGTCCTGACCCAGGCTTAAGCATTTAATGAACGGTAAGAGAGACATCTTTAACAATCTCCCCATGACCAGAGCAGTCAGCTGCATGGCCCGCCCAGTGCATTTCTCCCCACCACCCGAATTACCTTCAGAGTCATGTCATCAGAACAGGAGGCCAGAAGATTGCCAGTTGGGTCCCATTTGATAGCATTTACTTCATTCTAAAAGTAACAGTAAATATTCGTATTTTCATTTTATAGACTTGATAGCTCTTTGGATATTAAACATATGTATTTCAAAACTGCTCTGTAATATTATTCACCATAATCACTTTAAAGGGGGAAAAATGGTTACTCACCGTGTGTCCCTGGAATGTTTTAATAGGTCTGTCTTGTCCCAGTTTGCAGACATGAATGCACATATCTGTACTACAAGAAGCAAAGGTGTTGTTGCTCTGCCAGTCAACATCCAACGCTGGTGCTGAAGAGGAAAAAGGGCTAGGTTTGCATTTATTCCACAAGCACTGAAACCTAGGAGCTTTACTTTTAAACATGGTTGGACATGAAGCATGCTAAAAGGAACTTAAACATTTCACTTTATAATGAAAAGTCTTATTATTTTTAAAAAGTATGGTATCTAAATACTGTAAATATTAATAAATTTCAGTTTAGTTGTCTCTGTGTGAGACACAGCCTAACAGAAAGTACACTGACCGGGTAACCATTACAGGATTCCTGAGAGCTTGCTCTATAAATCATTAGCACTGGATTCTTGAAATCTCAATAGCAAAAAATTAAATGTAGTTATTACTTCCTTTTATTTCTAAAATTCTCTTGAGTATTCACTGGACAAGTTCTGCCAATCCCTAATCATTGGACTCTAAGCAAGTCACTTAAGCTTTCATGCTATTTTCCTCATCTGAAAAATGGATATAAAGCCTTTTAAACTTAGTATACAAGGAAACTGTGAGAATCAAGTGAGACAATGTGTGTGAAAAGTACTTTGTAAATTACAAGTTAGACAAATGTTATACTGAATAATTTCAATTTCCATTATCCACTCAACTGATAAGTGGAATATTGTACATAATTGCCAAAACATTTTCTTTTAAGTGATTCTTGTCAAATGCTGCTTAAAATGTATATCACTGAATTTAAAATCTCAGATGCCCCAAAGCTGGCCAGCTATTAATACTTATTTTAGTTCTGATGTGATTGGAGATTCATTCATTTCCCCCTGCTCCAAGGTGCAAAGGTTCTCTATACTCAGAGATGCAAATTAAGGTAATGATAGCAACTAACTGGGGTAAGCAATAGGACCGCACAAAAAACAATGGATTTAGAGCAGTAAGGACACACTATGACCCATTAACTAAGACTAGATTTTACATTTCAGTTGGTTAGGGGTAGGGATTAAAAGGTGACACATGATCAAAAGAAGACCTATAAATAAAAATCATACAAAACTCAGATTTTAGTGTTCTTATAGAATTTTATTAAAACCTACCTAAGTTCATTTGGTTACTTATTACCTATGGCTGCTCTGCACTACAAGGGCAGACTCAACTGGCTCCAACAGAGATTCTACTGCTTGTAAACCTAAAAAAGTTCCTTTTTTGCTCTTCACAGAACAAGTTTGCCATTTCAAGCAAGCACTTAAGAGACATGGAGAAAAACAGGAAAGTTGAAGTTAAGCTATGTAGCCCCATTATTAGAGATGTAATGTATTTAATAAAGTAGGTCAGAACTAGTATCTATGTGGGAAAAAAACATTTCCTCATTGTATCTATCTATAATAGTAAATTGCTATTTTTATATTAAGCATATTATAAATAGGTATCGAGCGCTGTTAGACTGATAAACCAAGGAATGTGTCATGTGTAAGAGCTTACAACTATGGAAGGGAAGAGCATAAAGGAAGAAGAATTAAACTTGCTATGGAAGGGGTATGGAATCTGACCTTATATGGAATTACCATATTTAATCCTCTTCCAAAGCAACCTTATGAAAAATATAGTGGGTATATAAAAATACGAATATAAATTCACCTTTTGTACAAAAATTTCAAATTATGAACATTCCTGCCAGATTAAAAACAACAACCAAGTCGCACATAATTTTAGCACTGGTGAGCAGAGTGAAGTGCAGGGTTGTATTCTATTACCGTCATAAGGCAACCTGACTAGACAGGTGTCTACTGTCTCCCTCCCTTGCACACCCTCTTTACCCAAACTATGTGTCCAATTCCTAGCTTCAGCACGTTTAGGTGTTGTGAGTCCCCAGTGGCAAACTTCTTTAGAGAACCGCCTTGTTCTCCTGCTATCTCCATCCCCCCACTCCCCAAGATGGCCAGTGCCCAATGGCTGGTGGTATGTAGTTGGTTTGGAGAGAGAGGGAGATTCAAAAATCTAGTATATGGTTCAAGATGAGAAAACTCCAAGGTGTAATAAACAATTTGAAGCCCAGCCTGGATTAGGCTAAGGCCAGGCCCTCTTACCCAGAAAATATTCCCCTCTTCCTTGGTTCCCTCCTGTTTTCCCATCCTGTTCTCTAGAATTCCTCACTTGTTTGTCCTGAGAGTGTTTCCTTAAATCACTCAAATCCTTGGCTCATGGTCTGCTTCCAGGAGAATCAAACTTAAATCAGCCAGCAAATAAAAATATAGGCCAACTTTGATCACTACGTATGAGCTCTGCTGCTGTCTGTATGCATCACATCATCTTAGAGCATCTGGATGACTGTCTTGTTGGTTATCTGCTTACTCTCAGGGCCATTCCTGACACACTCTGTTCTGCTATACTCTACATGAAGAGGGTGGACTATTGCAAATTACATAGCCCAGGCTCCTGTGCCTACCGGTTTCCAGATGGGTTCATACAGTGGAAGACACTGTCAAGAGACCACAGTCAAGTGAGATCCTGCCTTCTCTATCGTCTTAGGTTTTCTGCAGTTGTTACACTCTCGGTTACCACATATTCCTGTTTTTGACTCTTCCAATACCTTTAACAACTATTACCTCGTGTTAAATTCCCCTTCTTGGACCACCTGGTTTAGATTCTGTTTTCATGTCTGGAATCTGACTCAGTACCTGCTACACTTTCTGACACTAAATATTATTACAGAAGGTATCATTTGAAAAATAATTTTAACTGCTTCTTTGATAAGTAATTTGTTCTAATGTTAAGTGGTAAGGGGGAAAAGGCCCAAAAAATCTAATCAACTTAGAAAACAATTGAAAGTATACTAAAATTCTATGAAGAGGAGCACTTGGGTGGCTCAGTTGGTTTAGTATCTGACTTAGGCTCAGGTCATGATCTCACAGTTTGTGGGCTTGAGCCCTGCATAGGGCTTTGTGCTGACAACTCAGAGCCTGGAGCCTGTCTTTGGATTCTGTCTCTCTCTTTCTCTCTGACCCTCCCCTGCTCGCACTGTCTCTGTCTCTCAAAAACAAATTAAAAACATTAAAAGAAAATGCTATGAAGAATGCTATCTGTCAAGATGCACCAGGATGTTAATTCGATGCAGAGCAACACAGGAGATAGGAGGCTAAGAAAATAAGAAGTGGCATTCAAGTAAGTAGAGAATTAGGTTCAGAACAAAACAAAAACAAACGGTATGGCAAGGTGAAGGTAACTGGGGGAAGCTGCTCTATGAGTTGTAGGATTTATGCTTCATGATATGCCAGCTCATAAAATACAATGGTTACAAAATTGGGTATAATCTAAGAACACATAGCTCTTTACTTTGTATTTACTCCTAAAATGAGTCTAGGTAATGCCAATTCTTTAGTATAGAAATGCATCTCTACTGGGCACCTGGCTGGCTCCGTCAGAGGAGTATGATCAACACTTGATCTCGGAGTTGTGAGTTTGAGCACCCAGTTGGGTATAGAAATTAATAATGAAATTTTAAAAAGAGAGAAATGCATTGCTAATAAAATGCATTTTCCTGTAAGTGACATGTGAGAGGTGTGTGTGCTAATACTGGTCTCATACATGATAAAAGAGACAAAGAAAAGTTAATTTGACTAGGGTTACACAATCCCTTAAAATCTTGGAGCTAAGATTCAAATTTTTGGGTTCTGCAATTTGGTATATTTCTGTTACCCCCCTCCATCCTTTACAATTTAAAAAGGTAATGAATGACCCAAACCTATGCAGTAAGGAAAGAAAGGCTTTTACTACTCATCTGCATTTTTTAGAAGCACACACCATAAAGTTCATCCATTTAAAGTGTACAATTCAATGGGTTTTGGTATATTTTATTATTAATTTTGAAATTCTGTGGTCATACGTAACAAAATTTGCCATTTCATTAAGTGTATAATCAGTGGTATTAATTACATTCACAAGGTTGTGCAACCTTCACCACTATTTCAAAAACTTTTTCACCATCCCAAACAGAAACTCTGTAACCATTAAGCAATAACGCCATATTCCTCCCTCCCCCAAATCCTGAGAACCTCTAATCTTTTACTTTTTGTCTCTATGGATTTGCCTGTTCTAGATATTTACTGTAAGTAGAATCATATAACCTGCCTCTATGTGTCTGCTTTATTTCACTGAGCACATGTGTGAGGTTCACTAATGTAGTTTCAGAATTTCATTCCTTTTCATGGCTGAATAATAACCCATTTTATGAACAAACCACATTTTGTGTACCCATTCATCTGTTGGGGGCTGGGTTGTTTCAACTTTTTGGATACCACTGCAGATTCTTGTTAACACTGACATACAAGAATCTGTTCAAGTCCCTGCTTTCAATTCTTCTGAGATATACCTAGGTGTAAAATTGCTGGATCATAACATGGTAATTCTATGTTTAGCTTTTTGAGGAACTGTCATACTGCTTTCCACAGTGACTATACCATTTTACAAACCTACTAGCAAAGTATAAGGGCCTTAATTTCTCCACGTCCTCATGAACATTATGACTTTTTATAGCCATACTAATGGGTATGAAATGGCCACTTACTGCAGCTCATCTGTAATCATGATTTATGCTTTATGCAAGAGTGTATATAGGAGAAACTTTAGCACAGCAATTAAAATATGGTAACTTAAAAAGCATGTTAGACTTCTATTTCTAGTTAAGATGAAGTAACAGGGACCAAATTTACCTTCTGCCTAAAACGACAATAAAACTTACAAAATACACGAAACAACGATTTAAGACACTAGACTTCAGGAAATGAAAGACAGTGGTTCCTGAGATGATGGACACCTGCCACCACTCTTAAAATTGCCCAAGCTTATAGACTGGGGGGGGGGGGGGGGGGGGGCCACAGGAAAGAGGAATCTCTCTATGCAGAGATCAGTGTAATCCTGAGCTGAAGACAAAGCTGAGAATCTGGGGAGACCAAGACAGGTGGAATTCATAGGACATTACTGGAAAAGACAGAGCTATGCAAACAGATGTCACTAAGTAGTAGTTAGAAGTAAATTTATAGCACTAAACATCCATATGAGAAAAGCAGAAAGGTCTCAAATCAGTGACCTCAACTTCCACATCAAGAAGAAAGTAAATTAGACACTGAAAGCATGATACATAAGAAAATAAATAGTTTATGAAATTCACCAACATTAAAAATTCCTGATTTTTGAGGGATACTGTTTTGGGGGGGGGTGTTAGTCTGGTTTGAAGTAGATTTGGCAGAGGGACACTATTAAAACAACGCAAAATTAAGCCACAGACTCCAAGACAGCATTTGGAAATACCTGATAAACTTGTATCCAGAATAAAAAACTCACAACACTCAGTAATAAGAAAACAGCAAGTTAAAGGTCCAAAGATTTGAAGAGAACCTTTACCAAATAAGAGCTACAGATGGTAAACAATAGATGACAAGATGCTCAACATCATTAGTCATTAGGAAATGCAAACTAAACCACAGTGGAATAGCAATACTCACTAATTAGAGTGGCTCAATTAATGACACTGACCACTTATCCAGTGCCGGCAAGACACGGAGGGACGAGAATGTCCACCTCAGTACAAATGTAAACCAGTGTGGAACACGTAAACTTTGGAAAAAACAGTTCAGCAGTTTACTAAATAGTTAAACATATACCTCCCATATGATCTAGCTCTTCTAGTCTTAGATATTTACATGGGATCAATGAAAGCACAAGTCCACATAAAGACCTGTATATCAATATTGATAGCGGTTTTATGTATGTAGCCCAAAAAACTGGCAACAGCCCAAATTTGCTTCAACAGTAGATAAACTGTGCTATATCCACACAATAGGATCCCACTCATCAACTGAAGGGAATGAAAAACAATTATACAGAGTGAAAGAAGCCAGATGAAAAAAGAATACATACAGTGTGATTCCATTTACATAATGTAAACTAATACATGGTGAAGAAAGACCATGTGTGTCTGTGTCTGGGCATGGAGGGAAGAGATCACAAAGGCGCAGGAGGAAACTTCTGAAACTAACAGCTATGTCCATTACCTCAAGTGCCATGATGGTTTCAATGGTATATGCATGTATCAAAACCTATCAATCGCACATTTAAATATGTATAGCTCATTTTATGACAATTATACTTCAATAAAGCTGTTTAAAAAGATAAAATGTGTGACAAGAAAGAATATCATGGGTAAAAAGCCTATTTAACTTGTAAAATGACTTCAATACCACCTACCTCATCAGGTTGTAGCCAGGACTAAACAGAATCCTGTATACTAAGGGCACCATGTCTAACACAAAGGTGGTTTAGGTGACATAGTAGCTACTAACAGTACCAAACCCTTAACTTATTTCAACTTTTCATCACTCTTAGGAGGTAGGAGAAACTTTTAGGTGGAAGAGCCAGAGGCCTAAGAGAAATCTCTCTGGAATGAGGACTAGAAACAAAGGTGAAAAGGAAGTAAAACGGGTCAACAAAAATTGATCTGTAAATGTAGTAAGCTTTAATCAAGCTGAATTGTTTAAAATGATGTTTGCAAAATTATGTTACCCAGGTACTACAGAACAGTCTTTTTTGTGCCTTATTTTGCTTGTTTAGTCACACTAAATGGAAAAGACAAAAAGGCAAAATGTCAGAAGCTGTTTTAATTTTAAAGGTAATGCTGTGCCACTGGCTGTTTGTGAAAGGATGTTACCAAAGACTTGAAATTAACCAGTTCATTTTGGCTTTCAAATCAAAACTCTTCCCAATCACAACTAAATCATCAAAGAAGCAGTTAAATCAAATAAAACAGTAACACACACTACTGTTCCAATACAGTGGACCCTTGAACCACACAGGTTAGGGGCCTGACCTACCCCTTCCACATGCAGTTGAAAATCCTCATATAACTTTTGACTTTTCCAAAATTTACCTACTAATAGCCTATTGTTGACCAAAAGCCTTACCAATTAATAAAAACAATTAACATGTTTTGTATGTTGTATGAATTTTATACTCTAATGCTAAGAAAATAACAATAAAGAAAATAAATTTACAGTATTGCAATTGTATTTATTGGAGGGTTAAAAAAAAAAAAAAAAACAACCCATGTATGTTAAGTGGACCTGCGCAGTTCAGAGCTGTGTTGTTAACAAGGGTCAACTGTAGTATTAGGCATCTTGTTAGGAATTATCATCAGGAAATTCCCTGGGAAAAGCACAAAGCAAGGGAGAGCTGGTACTACCCGCTGTGTCCACCCATCAAGTTGTCTGCCTGGTGTGTGGCTACAGACCGAGGAGGAAGGAGCACAGAGTGCTGGTGGGGGTCGGGGGAGAGGCCAGCTCACAGTTACTGTATTTAAGTGTCAAATTATTTTTTAAAAGAGAAATCCATCCAAAGCACCAAAGTTCCAACAATGCTAGGAAAATCTATTTTTTTTTTAGTTTCATATACACAGGACTAATTTAGAAACAAGTCCAAAATGAGAAATGACAACACCTCAATTTGTATGAGTTTATACATTATTTTCCTAAACATTATTTAATTTTATCCTCATAACAAATAGGTATAACTATGATCCTTCATTTATAGAGAAAATGAGGCTCAGGAAGTTTAAATGACTTGCTCAGTCTTAAAGCTTAAGTGGGGGTGGACCTGCCATTCAAACTTAGACCGCCTGATTAAAAAAATCTATGTTTTCACCATTAAATAATATGCTTTTTTAACGGTACATTTCACAGAAAACGTCTGATGATCCCCCGACAATTAACAATCTGAAAGTCATGGAACATCAACTCCTCAAAGGACTAGTAACAAGATTGATATTTGATATTTCAAGATTTTAAATAAATTATACGCTTTTATAAGTTTAATTAGAAAAACAGAAGAAAGTGCCAGTTCTCACAGAAATTGCAAAGATTTACCTGAATGAAAAGGAAACTGCTGCTTGGCCTCACCGGTATGTGCATCCCAAATAATTGTAGTCTGAGATTGAAAGAAAGGGAAAATATATTAAGAGTAACATCAAATGGTGTTCATGACAGATGACTGCATTAGATGCCTATGTGAGAGCAACAGAAAATGTCAAAGTGAATTTAATTTTCAACATTTACTTTATCCCCAATAGTACAAGGATATATTCCATTTTGGTGCGGGGTGGGGGATAGAATGACTTTTAAGTAGTTTCAGTTTCCCACTGATTTTTCATTTTCAACTTCAAGTAATTATTAGTTGTCTACAAAATACCAGACATTGTATTACAATTGCTTTAGAAACTCAACTGCAATAATGTATTTAGTATAAAAATTTGTCTAGCTTTTTAGCTATTAAGAGGCAAATTCTTGGTTAATAAAGTCATCAGCCAATTCTCAATATTAAGATTTTTAAAGCTCATATTTATATATTAAGGCAGCTTGAATTTTGACAAGATTTACAACAATGTCTTGTATAGTATACGCAAGTATGACACATAAATCTGAATCGGTATATTCAGAACTCCTTTAAACACCCTCCCATTACTAGGTTTGGAACTCTGGGGATGTAAAGCATCCCACAGTGGCAATGGTTATTAACAGGGCTTTGCCTTCCTATTCCTGGCCTCCTTTACTTTTCTTCCCCCTTTTTCTTCTACTTCCACTTCTGACAACTCACTCAGTTATGAGCATATACTTTCCTGGATTAAAATAATCTTAATCCACACCTTGGGAGGTGTGGTAAAGGGGCTGATGTAAAAAAATGGAAGCGAGAAGGCTGTATTTTCAACCTATCCATATTTTCCTGCTTAGCTAGGTGAAAAAAGCTGGAAAGATCCTGCATTTCTTACATTTTCAATTAAACACCAGGAGTTCAGCTAACAGACTGGCTCTAAGATTTCTCATGGAATCACTCTGGAGCCAGTTTCATAGCAGAGATAAACTAGAAACAGGAGAAGGGGAAGCAGACTATCGGAGGTGTGACATTCGTTATTCTAGCAAATTCCACCAAAAATGAGGAGTGGTCACAAAGATTAAACAATAAATAAATAAATGGCATTCTGATGAGTAAATTCAGGAATGAGTGGATAGAAAATCTAAGAGCATTTCTATTATCATCATAAATTCACATCTGAATTTCCTACATATGTTTTATTGTTTATATGATTAGCAGAAGAAAATATTACTTTCACTTACACTCTAATCTTAACACATTAATCTTTATAAAACTTGGTTTAATGTTCTTTTACCTTGTCTACTCCAGCACTTAGGATAAAATTTCCTTTCTTATTCCACTTTAATGCAAATATAGGGCCTTTATGCTGCCCCAAGGTGCTAGCAAGGTTACCTAATATTAAAAGAACAAACAAACAAAAAACATTAAAATTACTTCAAGCTTTAAACTTACATCAACAACAACATATAAAAAGAAAAATGCTTCGTTTACCATCTTTAGTCCATATTCTGGCAAATCCATCGTATGAACCAGTTGCTAGGAGTGTACCTTCACTCTGTCAGAGAAACACATTTCCTTCAATTACACAATCCAAAAAGGGCATTTATTTAAAATTTTTTTTTTAACGTTTATCTATTTTTGAGACAGAGAGAGATAATGCAAACAAGGGAGGGGCAGAAAGAGAGGGAGACACAGAATCTGAAACAGCTTCCAGGCTCTGAACTATCAGCACAAAACTCAATGCGGGGCTTGAACCCACGAACCAGAGATCATGACCTGAGCCGAAGTTGGCCGCTTAATCGACTGAGCCACCCAGGTGCCCCTAAAAAGGATATTTAATTATTATTATACTATTTCATATTTAAACCTTAGGAATAGCAGATCCTTGACACACACTGCTTCAAAATTTCTGTTTTGGCCTACTTGGAAATGCTACCAAACACCTACAAAACACCCTTTATTGCTGTGAAGCTAGTATGTATTTAATCAGCATTTAGTAAGCTTGTGAGCCTTATATCCAAATCTCAAGAATGACAGGAAGCACTCTGGAGCAGGACCATCACTACCCTTATGCATACTAAGGTCTACAGTATTCTCATAGATGCTTAATGATGAAAGATGGGAGTAGGGTGGTGCACTGGGAAAGACATCAGAATCCTAATATCATAATGATTTGACAGAGTAAAAAGCAAAATCGGCTGAAACATTTTGTTATGATTAGAAAATTTTAGACGGTCTTCTAAATCTTTTACTGTCTGAATGAAGCTTGTATCGTGTATGAGCCAAACAATACCGCTGTTTCAGATGATCAGATACATAAATAGCACTGAATATTTCTTTCCTTTGTTAATTCTTTCCCAGTATTAAATCCTAACAAATTAAACACACACACACACACACACACACACACACACACACACACACACACAACAAAAAAAAAAGCCAGAAAAGAGCATAGGCTGACTTTATAGTTAATGAAGTGAGTACAGTTGCCTGGAACTACTTTACCACAAGGAGAAATCCATACCAATTTCTCTAATCTCATATTCCCTTGCTGTGTCTGACCTTGATGAATGGTACAACAGGACAGATCTACGGAAGTGCAAGTTACAGAGTGCATTAAGCAAACGATTATTACTGGGATTAGTGAACACTACTGAAGACACAGAACGAAAGCCTGCCTTATTCACTGCGTTCTTGATGGCTTTTGAAAAGGGAATTGAAAACCAGAATCACCTCTTCTCAGACTTCTCAAATGGTATGTTGCATACAGTTAAGGGAGAAACAAACAGATGCTGGTTCTAGAGGCTGTAGACTCAGCCCTGCCAGGAACTGGCTTTCTGGCTCTGAGCTGGAAGAAACATGCTGGAGCCAACGGCAAGAGCTCCCCCCAGGCCCCACCCAACGGGAAGTCTCCTTTAAACCACCGGTCCGCACACATCGGAGCTCATGGACCACTACAGGAGGAAAAGATACTTTAAAGACCATCTTTCCCAGTGTGACTTGTGAATTTCGTTAATCTATGGCCTCTGAACCACACAGCATATCAAGGAGATATGGCCTCTGACCACAGATATAATAATAAGGCCCCATTTGAGAAGATAATTCTTAGTCTCGACCCTACAACCAAACAATACTGTGACATGCTAAACCTCTTTTCGCTTTTATAATTGTTAACTTCATAGGAGGGAACGGGTAAATATATTGCTGGAAATTTTGGAAGAGAACACTAAAGAAGGCTAGCTATGAGTTTTGGCAGAATTTCAAGGAAACGGAAAAGTTTAGCTGGAGTAACTTTTTAAAGACAGATCTCATTCATTAGAATGGGATTTGGAAGATCCTTTGGAAAGCTACACAAGTTGTTAAACAGAGGCCAGAGGAGGAAACAGTCTTCGTCTGCTGAGGAAAGAACCATGAACTCTGTTAAAAGCTTAGTAATACTGAAAGAGTTTAAGATGCTTCTTAGAATTGGGAGGGTAGGTAAATAAAAAAAATGGCTGAGTTACAAGGAAGGAATAAAGGCAACATGGAATAAAGGAAAATATACAGAACTGTAAAAATGCTAACTTTTCACAAATTAATCTTGGGAATGAAACGAAGCTGCTAATCAGGTATTTGAAAATGAAAGGGTGAAGTTTATCAACTAGGAGCTCAAATAAGTCAGAGCAGTCAAGTTATCTCTGAAAGATGTGACATGACCAACAGAATTGGAAGCATAAGACCACTATAGTTGAATAAAGCTTAGATGTGACGTGAAGACCTCTAAAAGGCAGGCTATCAGGTTTTCATCAGTTCACAGCAAATGAGAAAAACAAGAACATGCTTTTTTAATGTAAATTTCTCGTCCGTCCAGCAAAGGACTTCGTAGTTAAGGACTTAGTATGTGCCTATTGTTGATTTTCATCTATTAGCTCATTTATGGAGGTACCATTATCACACTTGTACCTTACATGTAAGGAAGGAAGCACACAGTGGGCAACCACCAGTTTTACAAAGCTCCTGAAAGACAAACTGAAGAACTGCAAGCTGAACCTAGGTCTGACTGCTGGAGGGCTAGTCTCTGTTTTTTTTTAACACCACACTTCAGAATGGGGAGTCCTAGACTGTTGTTCTTATTAGTGAAATTCAAAAAAATCTGGACAAATGGACAAATCCTGCCACTAGTCTGAGGTTCAGAGAGGTTAGGTATATTAGCAACTACATTCATCGTGGTTAATATATGATACTCACATTCCAATCTAGGGATGTCACATCCTTGTTGCTTGGGACATCTTGCCCTCCTTCTCGTATACAATGTCTGAGTACTAACTGTGTGGAGCCACTAGTGCTATTTTCACTAAGATTCCATATTCTTGCTGTTGAGTCTCCAGACCTATAAAGTATGCAACAGATTTTAAATCCTCATATTCTCAAGTATACCAGAATCCAAGCAGCATATTTATATACTATGAATAATAAGACAAACAAAAACTAGACTCTCAGGGATTTCCATCTCCGGTATTTTTCTTAGTCTCCATTTTGGGGGCCCTGGGCACCTTCTTAAGGAGTAAGCTTAATTAAAACTTTTAAGATTACTTTATGAAGAAATAAAGATTTACAAAGGCAAAAGGACCACAAAGCAGCAACAAAAACCTGGAAATGTAAGTAATGATTTTGTAAAGTGTGCCATAGTTCAGTACAATATTTTTTTAAAGATACATTTAGTTTCACTTTGAGAAACATACCCTGATGCCAAGAGATCGCTAACAGGGTTCCAGGCACAGATGAAAACTTCCGATTCATGGCCCCGTAACACAACTGCTTTATTAGGGGGGATTTCAACATCCCCGTCCACTTCCATCATATCAGTATGATTATCTATGTTAGGAGAAACAAGTGGAAAATGCCAGTTAGATAATATTACAACACCGTGAGGGGGAAAAAATAATTCTTAACCAGCAAATACCTCCTTTATAATATGTTAACTTTTTTTTAAACTGTCAGATAACGGTGAAAATGCTTATACAGCACTTGTCACAGGAGAAAGAAATTCCTATCTTTAGTTAAGCATGACGAAGGTGTGTGATTGGGGTGGGGGAGGGGCGGTGAGGAAGGCCGCACCAAGGTTAGAGCCGGACACGGCTAAAATGATAAAAGGGTCTGAACAAATACAATCCGTGCCAACACTATTCTGAGTTTCTGCCAGTAGGGGTTGCTGATATCATTCATATAACATGAGAGGTGCTTTTATATCTCCAAGTCAGAGCTTTACCATGTGTGTTAAAGACTAGCATTACAAATTTTCTTTAGAAATCAAATGCACACAACAAAACTTACCTAACAGTAGAAAATGGTTTCTAAATATTGAAAAAGAAAATAAAATCCATGAAAGTAAATCTATCTTTCTGGAGCTTTAGGAATAGAAATCTGAATTGCGATACAAGTTAGGGAAACAAGTCGGCATAAACGAAACAGATGATGTTACTTCAGTTTAACAGATGAGACATCCACATAAAGCCAAATACTTCTCCTGAAAGGGAAGTTGTTTTAAATTCTGATCTCAGCTCACTTGCTATAGTGTGTGCTCCGTTCTCCTCGCCATTCGCTGTGTTTTCTCCGTTTTTGGCAGCTCCCTGTTGGTTTGTGGCAGCTGTGGCCGCAGCGGCGGCTGCCGCTTGTTGCTGTGCAAGCTTATCTCTGTAAGCCTGCTGTCTTGTCTGTACCACATCAGGCATCACGGCGTCTATCAGTGACAGAGACTCTATTGGTCGACCATCAAACAAGGTACCATCCTGGATTTGGAAAATTATGAGAAAATAAATATGAAAGAGAACACATTTAGGGTGAAGCAACTACAAACAGCTGTTTAATTTTCCTCCTCATCTAGTTCATACTGGTTTCTTTTTTTTTAATTTTTTTAATGTTTTTTATTTATTTTTGAGACAGAGACAGTATGAGCAGGGGAAGGGCACAGAGAGAGGGAGACACAGAATCTGAAGCAGGCTCCAGGCTCTGGGCTGTCAGCACAGAGCCCGACGCGGAGCTCAAACCCACGAACCGTGAGGTCATGTCCTGAGCCGAAGCTGGACGCTCAACCAGCTGAGCCATCCAGGCACTTCTAGTTCATACTGTTAAACGTCACCAGATAAAGTTGAGATATTAAAAGGAATACTAAAAAGTAGGCTAAGATGATAAAACGTTTATTAATTAGATTCCAAAAATCTGTTAGTGAAAAGCAATGACCAATATAAAATAGTTCACACAATGGTAAAAGACTTGGTGCCACTGGAGAATGGATCTTTAAAACTAAAAACTTTTAAAATAGTTTTGCTGGACTCAGAAGTTTCTTATGATTTGATTCAAATATTAAACAAGAAACAGACCGGATATTCGGCCATATAATCATCTCGTTTTACTAATGTTGAAACGGAAGCACAATAAGGTTTAAAGACTGGTTGAAGTCACAGAGCTAATCAATGGCAACTGAGATCTCTTAACTGGTGCTATTCAAAGTGTGATCCGAGGAACAACTCTACCATCACACCAGGCAGCTTGCTGTAAATGTAGATTCCAACCTACAGAAACAAAATCTCTGAAGGGCTCCGGAGTCCATGTTTTACCAAGCTCTCTGGGGTCGTCTTAGGAGCACGGACATTGGAGAAGTACCATCATATAACTGAGACTGGCGCTTTTTAATTTTATGGAGTTGCTATAATTTTCCAAAGCTCCTCTTATTGATATTAGGTAACTCACAATTCATAAAAAGTTCTGCACTGGGAACGCCTGGCTCAGTGGGGTGAGCATCCAACCTCAGCTCAGGTCATGATCTCACGGTTCATGAGTCTGAACCCCATATGTGCCTCTCTGCTCTCTGCGCAGAGCCTACTTCATATCCTCTCCGTCTTTCTCCCTGCCCCACCCCCACTAGCGCTCCCTCTCTTTCAAAAAGAAACATTAAAAAAATAAATAAATAAGTAAAAAAGTTCTCCAGCAGGCACAAGAAGAGACACAGAATAAGTCAGAAATAGAAACTGGGCAAATTAGCTGGGAATATGCGTATGTAAGGCCTGAATCACTTAAGCTGATGAATATGCACTAGCCAACAATCTACAGTGGTGTGACGGGGTACTCGGAGTTACAAAAACACGCATGTCTTTCTGAGCGGTCAATTGTAATGGAGTATTTGAAGAGTAGGAGAATTTATTTTAAGTAACTTAAAAGTATTAATACCAACAAAGATACATTGTAGAGTATCATATTAAAACCTATAAAACATTTCTTTTTCAGATAAATTGAGACTTTATCTCTGGCCACTGGTGGAAACTGTTTATCATCCTGTGCAATATAGGATACTTTGGAACGGAAAGTACGAAAAGAAAATGACACAATTTAGTGTTAGTGGATCTTTCAGTCATACAGATTAGGAAACTTAAAAATAATGAAGTCAGTATTAGTATACCACATAATTACAGTAATGAATATTGATATAGAAACCATGGATGCTGGTTTTAAAAATACTTATGAAAGGGAAGGGGAGCAACCTCTGCAAATACGAGAATATGACGAAGAACTCCATGTATTATAAATCCTGATCGTATGTGAAAGTGTTCAGCTAGACAGATAAACCAGGATTTCCAGACTTTTTCTGTGAAAGACCAAATAGTAAATATCTTAGGCTTTGCAGAGCATAAGGTCTCTGTCACAACAATTCAATTATGTATCACAAAAGTAGTTAAGACAATATTTTAAATGACTGGCTGTGTTCCAATCAAACTTCCAAAAACAGGCAAGCAGGCAGCACTTGGCTCATGGGTCATAGCTGGCTGACACCTAAATTAAACCACCTATATATGGACCTTAGGCAATAGTATCAAAACATGGCTCCAATTATAAACTGCCTTCCAAAATCAGGTATAACCAAATAACCTGAGGTTTTATAATTCTTCAGACCATCAATTATGGTGTCAGCATTCCACAGCAAAATGTTGTTGCTTTGAAGAAAATTATTTCTTACTATTTACTTATGAAACCATAGAAAGGGAAATAAACCAGAGATGATGGTTCTTACAGTTGGGAGCCAATATGCCTTGCCTGTTTAACCTGACTGTGACGTAAGGAACAACACACTTCAATTTTGTCAACCTGGTGAAGCCAAAGTCAGATGATGAATAAACAAACAAGATACCAGATTTAAGGACGTATTTAAGCGTTAGTATATGAAATACCTTCTCCTTACCTCATTAATACTAACTTCTGCCTCTACATACTGTAGACCTTTCTGGATGATAGAAATCAATGCAGCAGGTGGGACGAGGGCACCATTTATGTTAGACTGACTGATATGGCTTTCTATACCAAAGGTAAACGCTGAATGAGAAAATCCTAAAAGCAAAAGGAAAAGGTATAAGAATTTATTCTCCCAGTAGCAACATGCTATAAGACACAAATGAAAGACCTCTGTAATCTTTCAAAATTATAATCTATCCATTTGAAATCCCAAACTGTTAGCTAAGGTTAAATGTGTTTTTACACAAAAGAGGTACCAAAATCCAAACATATTAACTTTTACATATTTTCCTTTTTGCTTTAATTACATAAAATACTATTTAAAATTTATAGTGCATATAAAATTTAACCATGATATATAATTTTTCTCAAAAATAACTGCATTAACTTTAAAGTTGGGGGGGAAAGTCTATGGAAATCATGCTTCCCTCAAAATAATTAGGTCAAGATAAATTAAGGTGACATTTAATGTTTTTGTAGTATATTAAATTTCTATATATAAATTGTCAAACACCATATGAATCCAACATTTTGCAGTTTTTTTAACTTCAGAAATAAAAAACCAACTAAAATTAACATAAAAAAATGAAAATAAGTTTATGCTTAAATCTCACTGTACGCATGAGTTAAGTACAAAAAAACTTTACCAATTCTTTGCCACTTAAGAATAACCCATCTACATGAAAACTTTAGGAAATCAAAGTTAGCAAGTAAAAATCCAGCTTCTATCAGAAATCCTAAATTTAATTTGAAATACTTAAACCCAAAACACGTAATAAAAATCTCTTTATGTTGACCTTGTTTTTTATGAAAGTCAAGTCTAAACTCAAAGATAAAATTCTAGAAAAATGACAGACCCAAGTGTGGTTACTCTAAAAACATCCATCAGAGCTCATCATCAACTGTCATGAATGTATCTTAAACAATTACATTATATGAAATGTTAAGAAACTTTCATCCTAAGTAAACTAAATGAATATGAGCTTACTTGTGTCTTAAACTGATTTAACCTATGTAATTAACTGTTGCTAGCCGAGCCTAGTTTTTTAGTGCCTACACTGTCTTTTTGTATTTTGTGCTTCCACTTTTAGGCTTCTTGTGGCACTTATGAACAGTCTAAAATAAAATACTCTGGACTCACAAAAAGCATGTGGCTAGGAATTATTTTAATTGGTCAGTAGACAAAGTATACCTAAAATTTTCCTCCTGGCTCCTTCCTTCCCTCTTTGGAACACCTAGTCATTCCCATTCCTGCAACCCACAGTGAGAAGTGAAAAAAGGTTACTTAAGACTTCAACTCATAATTTTACCCAGAGGCAAAATCACTATTAAACACATTTTAAGCTTAATTTGAGCTCATAGAGATGGCTAAGAAACATAGGAATGAAACTAAAAAGGGCATGAACAAAAACGAGTATGATTCCGCATTGCCCCTAGCAGGAAACTCAGAACTACTTGAACATTAAGTAGATTCCAGGTTGCCAGGGTAGAAACCTAAGAATAAAGGCTGGGAAGGATGGAGTGAGAGGGTAAAAGATAGGGCAGTGAAATCTATAAGCATGAGGTTGAAGAGTCCTGTTTTCAATTATACATTACTCCCTAAATAAATTCTGTAGTAAGTCAAAAATAGGAAAAAAAAAAAAATAGGAAAAAAAAATAGGTAAAAAGCCCACTAGCTTAAAGATTTAAGAAGACTTCAAGATGGACAATATCACTTATGGAAGGTCTTTACCATCCATATTTTATACACACACACACACACACACACACACACACACACATATATATATAGTTTTATTATTTTATAATCTGAGTTAGATACGGAAACAGCCACTAAGAAAATAAGTACTTTTTAAGTTTTTATTTAAATTCCAGTAAGTTAAAATATAGCATAATATTAGTTTCAGGTGTACAATATAGTGAGTCAACATTTCAATACAACACCTGGTGCTCATCACAGGTGCTCTCCTTAGTCATCATCACCTACTTAACCCATCCCTCATCCACCTCCTGATAACCATCAGTCAGTGTGTTCTCACCCTTGGTTTGCCTTTTCCCCCCAATTGTTTTATTTCTTAAATTCCACATATAAGTGAGATCATATTAGGTATTTGTCTTTCTCTAACTTACTGAGCTTAGCATAATTTGCATCTAGTGCCATCCATGTTGTTGCAAATGGCAAGATCTCATTTTTTATGTCTGAGTAATATTTCAGTGCGTCTGTGTGTACACGTGCACACGTGTATCATGTATTTATAAATATATGTGCATATGTATCATGTGTGTGTGTGTGTGTGTGTGTGTGTGTGTGTATGTAATGTTCTTTAAGAGGATAAAGATTTAAATTCATTCAGAGACCATGGAGGTAACTACTACATTCTGCTGCTCCTACTGAATAATTAATTACAATACAGTCAAAGAAAAAGTGAAGACAGAGTGAGCTCCTGTTTCCTAATGGAAAATAAAGGATAACGTCGTTGTTCTCTTTTCAAATCAGGGTGCTAGAAAGTGTTGTCAGTAGTGCATGAAACATTAAGACATCTTCTTAGCAACATTTTAAAAGTGCTTTGATTTTCATAAGCCTCACAAAGTTTTGGCAAAGTCCATGACATTTGTACTCTCTAATCCATGAGCACAATTTAAACAGTCAAAATCATCACATTTAGACCCTGTTTAGAGTTCAGCCTTATATCCAAGAATATCCTAAGAGTTGCAGGTGGAACAATGTCAAATTTGGCTGGAATGTTGCAGATATCCAATATTTGTTCTGTGAGACCATGAGAGAAACTATTACAGGTCCTTTACATCTATCTCCAGTTATTATACACTGGGCTTAAAATGTTTTCAAAAAGGGATTATTAGCATTGTTTGACACTTCTCATTAAAAAGGTCCATAATTAAAAATACTCTGCTTCAATAAATGTGAAATTCAACCATAATTTTTTTAATTTCTAGTCATAGCATTATGTGGCAGCTTGAAATTATGTTAAAAACTACTTTTCTTTTTTTATTAAAAACATTTTTAGAATTAATTTATTTTTGAGGGGAGGGGTGCAAGAGAGCAAGCAGGGGAGAGGCAGAGAGAGAGGGAGACAGAATCTGAATCAGGCTCCAGGCTCTGAGCTGTCACCACAGAGCCCCCAAAATGTTGGACGCTCAACTGACTGAGACACCCAGGCATCCTACAAAACTACTTTTCATATGCCCCTCCTTAAAACTTGTTTTTCCTTAGAAATTTGACCTGACTTTATTATACCTGAAAGTTATCCTAAGTTTTACTTTGGCTCTTGATGTTCCACCATTCACCAAATCCTATCAATCCTACCTCTCTGGTCTCTGTCATCAGCTTTCCTTTTCTGCTAGAATCTAAAGTTTAGTCCCCATCATCCTTTGCCAACAGTTACTGCCACAAGTTCCTCTTCTTGTTCCCCAGTTCAGCCCATTTGTCACACTACAACTGGAGTATTACCTGTGAACAAAACCAACCATATCACTCCTTACTTGGGTATTTTCAGTGTTCACTTTGGCCTTCCTAATGAGGGCCAAACTAAGTATGACACTGTTACCATTGTAATCTGACCCTATCTATCTCTCCAGACTCATTTCCCCAATTCCATGCCCCCCCTTTTTCCCACTGCACATTAAATTCAAGTATCTGCCAGTTACAAGTAGCACCATGAATACATTAACGCTATCTCAAACTTTTGTACCTTATATGCTCCTAAGTTTCTTCTATCTGAATGGAGGTAGAGTCCTTCCTTTCACTGCCCCAGGATGGATCATTCTCTTCTTTGCTAATCCTAAAATGTGTGTATGTATGGTATTTACCACAATGAATGGTTATCTTGTGTGCGTAAGGCTGTATGCATGGTGTAACTACTAGAATGGGCAGCTTGAAGAGTTTATGTCCAGTAAATCTTTTCATTTACTAGAACCTAGTAACCAGAACCTAGAAACCTAGTTACCTAATTTAACTAATGCTCAATAAACTTTTCTTAAATCAAAAAGCAATTCTACTATAATGTATTTTGGCACATCAGAATAGCTATGAATCCAAGAAAAAAAGCATAGGACTTAAACAAAACTAAAACCTGAACTGGGTCATGCCAAAGAAGATTTCCATTTATCTGTAAATATATATGCAAGAAATGCTTTTTCAGGGGCAACTTTTGATTTACAGAATAGAAGGCAAAAAGGTTCTACCTAAAATCTGTGAAATGTTGAAGTCTGGCTTGATTGCTTAAAATAGCCTCCCTTCTTTTCAGGAATAAGAGCAAATCTGATCTAAATAATACCTCTGTAATCAAGTACTTTACAAATTCACTAGGGTGATTAAGATTTGGGAGGTAGGAAAGAAATTCCAGAAAGGAATAAGGCTAAGTTCAGTATACGGTAACTCAGGAATAAAGACAAACAGTGGCCAGAGTTAGGGAGGCATAGTTACTCAGCAGACTACACTTGGTTCCCAAATAAGAAACAGGATCACAAAACAACTGTTTTCTATATAGTGCTTGTTACAGGGAGTGCTTTCCCTTGGGATGACAGGGACTATGATCTCAAAGATGTGTTAGTTCTCCAGAGCATCCCAACTGTACTTTGCAAACAGGACCGTGAAAATAGACCTTGGACATCATTGACTAGCATGGAGTATCTGAAAAACAGCAAACAAAGCTTCACTGTTATCATAACACAATCCAGAATGAAAATCTAATTTATCCAAGATCCTATTTAAACTTCAGGTAAGAAAAACTCACTCAGAAAATTATATCCTTGTTCCTATCACCACACACTTCCTTGCCCACAAATCCAGTTCCAACTGTGCCTTATAGACCCAGGCTTCTATTTATTCCAAAAAGTTCTCTAAATGCTTAAAGATTTTAGGAAAGGTGAAAAGAATTAGGGAGAAAAGTGCTACAGGGGATCTTGCATTTTGAAGATTTAGATATAGCACTTATGAAAAAAAAGTTACAATAGCAAACCCAAAAGCAACTGTTAATATTTTTTTTTCCTTTTTTCCTTTATACACTGTTTTCCTCCATCACAGTATAACACACTGGACTACACAATTCGGTGTCCTAATTTTGTCCTATATATACATTCATGAACATTCTATATAAATTGTATTTTCTGAAATAATTTTAATATTCTCATACTATTCAGCCAATAAATGTACTCACAACTAGTAAATTATTCATCCCATCAATGGATGAATGGACTTTCCTAACGTGTACTACTTAGGAATCTTCTCTCAAAGATCTACCTGTATAGGATTTTGCCATGTATGTACTTTTTTCTCCTAAGAATGGATTCCCCCCAAATGTTGAGGGAGATATGAGCATTTCTTTTAAAGGAAGTTTTCATAATCACTCAACTGCTTTGCCCCCCAAATTGTACAAATCTACAATGCCATCAGCAATTTATGTTTCCCTATAACCTCCACTATGCTAGCTATCCTTAAAAAAACAAGATTACTACTGAAATCGAACAAGTTCTCTGTTGGCAACTATTAAAGGGCATTTGTCTTTTAACAAGTATGTCAGTAGTGATGTGTAAAAAGGAATTTCCTGTATCACCAAAGAAATAGTCATTCAGCTTATAAAAGAGACAAATTGATTTGGAAGTATATAATTTACCACTACTTTTGACAACTGCTTGCTGTTTTTATTTATTTATTGTTAATTAGTCATGTGTACAACTCTTGTGACAAATCAATGTTACTGCATATTTTATTTGATTACAAAGCAAAATTATGTATACCCACCCAACTTGTACTTCTGTAACTTACAATTTACTCATAAAATTTACTACTAATAATGAGAAGACTAAAAGTGGACATAACCAATCCTGAGCTCTCCTCACTCCAGGCCTTCATGGCTAGCCTGTTTAACTGATATCCAGTTTAACCTGACTCCATTCAGCCTTGTTGTTAAAGCCTATTTATAAAAAGTGGCATCAGAAGAAGGAAATGGAGGAAGGAATGTTTGTAGCTCATTTACTTTTATCTGAGTCAAAAGAAACTACACTATCATTTGATTGCTGACATTTTCCTAGCCATTGTAGGGGTTAACACAAAATCATTAAATGAAAAGAACCAATGAATAGGTTCTTTGGTGTTATAGATCAGAAACTTAACATTATACATAAACATTCAGGTTAACTTGTGCCTACCATATGTTCAGATTTCTAAATTAAGTATGTATGAACTTATAAACAAATAATAGAACATATCAGGGAAGCATCATCTCAGAAAAAGCAGTGTGGTACAAAGCCTTTCTATCTAGAGAGACCTGAAAAGGTTAGTGAACAGTGGAGCAGCAGGTGGGTGGGAAAGACAAGATGATCTTTCATGAATCAAATACTTTGAGCTTACATATATCATCACCTTCTCATGAATGGAGACTACATGGCAAGATGAACCTCCGTTCTAAAAACATGAGGACTTGAAAAAAATTACAGCCTTCAGAATCACAATCTAGAAAACAGCTCAGTAATAAAGACATTATTTTTTGCATTTGCCAGTTAGTTTTCCATCATAAAATGTAACTGTTTTACAGTGTCCAAAGTATCAAGGACACCATGAAATGTTATTGAGCTCTTAAACCTGTAATACAGGACAGCTTAATCTAGGTTCCAGAATTCTTCCCCAAAACAAATACACAATTTAAGCAAAATAAAATTACATCTTATACAAAGCAACAGGAAAAACGGTAGCAAAAAGTTCACAAGTGACTGTCAGGTACTATTTCTCTAGGAAAAAAATAAACACATGAATAACTACATGAGAGTCAAAGGTGAGGTAAAAGGGGAAGAGGGGGGAACAAGGGGGGGGAGATTTAAAAGGTCCAAATCACCATAAACCTTCTAAAGTTAACACTATATCGAGCTCTGTCCCATGCACTTAGCAGTACCTCTTAGTGCTTATTCTGCATATAGTTGCTAGATGTGAGTTATTAGGGCAATCAAATTATTAGTGCCCTTGGGCGAACGCTAATTAAATAGGGGCATACTGCATAATCAAGTCGATCATTACTTACTGCACTACACTGTCAAATACACTCCATTTTCAGGTCATCTCAAAAGAGAAAAAATTTTATTCCCTAGGAAATTTTTATTGAATATGAAACCCTAAGTCTAGTTCATAAAAGTACAAAATGGATGACCAAAATAATTTGCTTAGGGTGAATTGGCTGCAGACAGAATTTAAAAAACAAAACAAAATAAAAAAACTCCCCCACAGTTCCAACACTTAATAAAGATATCCTACAATATATATACTTTCCTCTTAGTTTTAATGAGGATGATGACTTATGTCAAACAAAAGCCTTTGCAGCTGAATATCCCAATGTAATCCCTTTTCAACAAGCAACAGGTGTTACAGATGAAGGGGAAAAAAATCCAAAGTTATATAACTTGGGGACAGGCAAGGGACTTTTAGAAGGTATCTTCTGGAGTTGGTAATAGTTGTAATAGGATGATCATCACATAGTCAAAGTATTTAAGATGAACACAATTTAAGGGGTTTTATCCTTTCTGGAGTTGTATACCACAGTCCAGTCAACAGTAAACACTCTTTACAGAGAACAAATACTACAAGTTCTTACTGAAAAACATTTCTAAAGTATACCCTTATCAAAACAGAATGAAATTTCATGAGGTCTTTTTGGACTTTCTGACCGAGAGCTTCTAGATAATGAGAAAAGCAAGAGAAAAATTTTTACTTTCCTTAGTGGGGACTCTTGACAAACCAGTCCTCTGAAGGTCTTTACACAGATACTTTCTTTGTCATGACTCTTTTCTTCCTATCTCCTAATCCATTTCAGTACTCTTTCATAGGGAAAGTAGCAGTATTAATATTCTAGTTCCTTCTGTATTGCCTTAAATCTTTTAAAACAAATATTTATGGCCTTAAAGTAATTTGCATATTTCTTAGATATTTAACGACTAGCCCTCAGTAATATCTCTTATAAGTTAACAGTAATAAATACCTGGAAATATACCTAAAACAACCCAGAAAGGGAGTTATTGGACTCCGAAACTGAATCAATGGCAAAAATGGCCATTTTTTATGTATAATTAGAGATCAGAACCAAGAAACAGCTTTTGGAGTAAGTCTCAAGTGCTGAGAGGAGTTGGATTTTGAGCTCTATCAGAAATCTGATCTGAGCTGACAGAAACTGTAAATGTCTTAAACTCCCATTTCCTACTTCTGGAAGTAACTTAAAATGAATGTCTCACGGTATCCTCATGATATAAACAAGCCGCCTCATTCCTGCAAAATCTTGCCTCTAAACAGAAACACACCACTTTTAGTGGCAGCTCCCTGCTAGGAGATATTCTCACACTCCAAATCTCAATGTGTACATTTCATGCTTCCTATTCTAGCTTGAATAGTTACTAAATATAATTTTTCTTTCAAGATATCCTGAACATGCCACATACCTGTTGTCAACTTTCTTGTCAAGTTCTAATTGTCCTACAACTAATATGAGCCAGTGGCTTTCAAACTTTATAACGCCTACGAATCACCTGGGGCATTAATAAAATGCAGATTCCTGGGCCTCACTCGCCGGTCTCTAAGTGATTCTGATGCAGGTGGTCAGAGGATCAAACTTTAGAGCTCTGGTATAGGCGGTTCTTAAATTTATGGCAAGTTGCATTCCTAGGAAAACTTCCATAAGTCAAAATGTCATTAGCTGAATCTGATTTTCCCCTATAAACCATAACGTAAATAGGAAGTTACAAATTTGGTAGAGGGGCTGGGGCTCACATTTTGAGAGATGTGGCTTAAGCTCATACTTCAGTAGCAGTACACTGTAGAGTATAAACCTTTCTAAATACACAAAGCACAACTGAGAACACAGTAAACAATTATAAAGGACTTAACAGGATAAACAGCAATCTACCACAGAAAGTTGTTTTTTAAAATACAACTCCTGCTTCACTTTTACTGCAGCATAAAGGACCTTACAACAAGGGATTTCAAAGGGTTTTCTCTGAGAACACTGGCAACTTTAAGAAGACTTTTGATAATATTTAACTGCTGGATACTCTTTCAGAAATTAATTCAGAGTATTATTTCACTGCTCCTTTCACTTGCTATATATATTTTGTACCAACATAAAAATCAATTTGTGGGCCTCTGTTTGCAAATAAAATCTGAGCGTTCGTTAACATGTCTAACTTCACCTTGCCCCATTTCATCTCAGCACAGCATGAACGACAGGGTGCTAGTGAGCTGATCTCCCAAAACAGCAGTTCCACAGGATTCAACCGGAGCAGTTGCCTTCCCAACACACCTAACAAACCACTGCATACATTTCTCATCCAATGATCCTTCACAGTGTTTTCCCTGCTAGTGTCCAAGGCCTCAAAAGGCCTGGCTTAAATGGTGATCAGGTTCAAAGACAGAAAAAGCAGGAGTTTGTTTTGACCTAACAATTCTTTCCATTTTGGACAAAGGTACTAAATAATAGGTATCAAGGCATGTGCATATGTGTTATATATGTAATAATCACTAGGTGGGGTCACTGCTTTTTCCACTTCGCTAATCATTTTAATCTGCCTCAAAATTTTCAGCAGATACTGTCTTTGGATCTGCCTTCAATACCAGTTTACCAGTTGATAAAGCTTCACAGCAAATTATTCTGCCTTAGTTGGTTACTTTTAGTCTCTTCTTTTTCCCTTTCTGACCCTCATTAGACATCATTTTCTCAACTGTTTCAGGCCAGAGAGAAACGGTGACAGTGCCTGTGAATAGAAAACCTCCACCGGAGAACAGAGCTCAGAACTGAAGTGCAGCTGGGACCAGCTCAGCAAGCCGTGGGATCTAGGATCTAAGGCCATGTTTGCATTCCCCAGATAAGACAGGACAACTACTGAGCCCTATAAGAAGAAATAACTGCAGTTTCAAAACCAAAACCAAGAGCTCAATTTCTGCTCTATGCCTTCTGTCCTCCCTCACATACAACTACCACAGTTACTTTTTTATACACTGTGCCTCATCTTACGATTAAAACATTCCAACTTTGTTATGATTTCTAAAATTCAGCCTCTCCAGCATATTTTCAACTACCAAATGGTTGCATCTCATGCTAATAATCTGAACTCACCACTGCTGTCAATCTTTCCCATGTCCTGTGCCCCATCCACCCTGAAGATTTTTACAAATTTTGCTTAATTCATCCCACATTTTCCTTTGTAGTTTTCCTTCTGTTTTATAATGCCTCTTAATGTTTTAAAATAATCACTGATTTATTTAATATTTATTACAAAAGGCTTCCAATGATTTATATTTATTAATCACCCACCAATAAACACATTAGTAAGAATTCAGGTCAAGGATAAACTAAATCAATCAGGATAATGATTATGAAAGCATTCTAAGAAAACATCATTAATTTAGTTCCTGAAATGCTAACTGCAATTAGAATCAGTAACATTTAGCTGAGGATGGTGAATATACATTATCAAACTGATCGTACCTGAGAGTTTATATGTTCCTACTAACCGGGTGCAATCTCACTTCATAACAACTTATAAAAATGGTCTCTGAACACTGAAAGCCAAACCATTTGTTAACAAATATTTGCCTGACATGATTCCAACATATTTGAAAGAGTCAGAGAGTTAAACCATGCAGTAACACATAGCTTTAAAATGGCAGTCCAGACATTAAAGAAACATACAAAGTTCAACAGTTTGGACTGATACAAATTTCAAATGCATAAAAGGTTATTTTGAGAATATTAGAATAATTTGAGGCCTATTTACTTTATGAAAGTACTCACCTGACTCTTGCAAGTATCTATATACCAAGAAGTTGACCTCATCACTGCTTATACTCATCTTTATTCCCACTTAAACCATGAGGTCACAACACAGGATATAACCCTAAAAATAAAACAAAGTTAATTAAGTATTTTCTCAATAAAATATTTTTAAACAAAATGTAAACAATGTTGTAAAAAACCATTTGATTTTATTAAATGATGTAAAATGAAGGTTCTGAATTGCCTAATAATAAACCCTAGCAGATTTTTCAATGGTTAGTAATAGATTACACAACCAAAACATGGCTGGGTCTATTTTTCTGCAAGATAACATATTTGCAAAAAGGATTCAAAATTTATAAAAAGACAGCAACATCCTATTTTATTTGACTATATCCAATAGCATAAAAAGTTGTTTCCTTTTCTTTCTTAACTATTAAAAAAAATTTTAAAGGACTCAGAATACTATTTAGGAAAAGAAGGACTTTAGACCATTGGGTGTGTGATGATCCATCTATGCTGGTTTTGTCTACATAATCTGGTAGGATTTGAAGTCTCCATTTTATCAGTATCTAATTTGCAATGTTCAAGTTTCAAAAAGATCTAGGTACATGTAAAGCAGAGAAGTGGGAATACAGTTTCCAAAACTCAAATAATATTCTTTAAGAACATACTTAAACCTTGAATTCAGAGGGAGAGGAAAAAAGGAAACTGACACCTAACTTAATTATGTCCTAATTATATTTATCTGTTCTCATGTCATGGAAATTATTTTAAAAGGAAGTCAACATTTTTTTGCAGAGTCTGACAGTAAACATATTAGGCTTTGCCACTCATATACAGTTTCTGTTAAAACTACTCAATTCTGTTAGAGTACAAAAGCAGCAACAAACAAGATGTAGACAAATGAGTTTGGCCATGTTCCAATAAAACTTTTATTTATGGACAGTGAAATCTGAATTTCATATGACAAAGTTGTATCATAAAATATTTCTCTTTTAACTTCTTTTAAAGCACTTAAAAAAACACACGTTTCTTAGCTTGTGGACCTTATAAAAGGCTAGTGAGCCAGATTTGACCCAGACTGTGTACTTTCTTGGTCTTTTTTTATTTAAAAAGAATACAATGACATCTATTCAGTAAAAAGGGGTATGTAACATCATGTGCCTGTGTGGGTTGACCTGCCACATCACGGGTCTTTTTATGATGCAGAGGTCATAGTATATTTAAAAGTCACAAATTAACGTACACCTGAGTAGCCTACCATGTGACAGGAACTGCCACTGCCCTAAGTTGGGGGAAAAGTGGTGACTAAGCATATCAAGCTTCTATTGCAGAAAAGAACAAAGACAAACAAGGAAGTAATAACAATTTCCCAATGACACATACAGAGGAAATCCTAACCAAATTTAGCAGTATGGGAATACATCTTGAAGAAAGCATCACTGGTATTCAGACTGGAAAGATGGATGGGGGGAGTGAGGACACAAATGCTTGAGGGAGGAAAGCAGGGAACACAAGGAATCCAGTGAGCAGTAACAGTCGGTGGAAGGGCTGGATGAAGAAAGAAAAACAAAACACTGAAGTAAGGCTTGAAACACAAACAAAAACCACGTTCTAAGGGGCCCTGACAGCATCACTTAGAGAAAACACACTGAAAGGTTTTGAGCAGGTAGCGGAATGAACACTTACAATACACAAAGATCACCCTGGCTCTGAAGTGAGGGGGAGACTGGAAGAGAGTCTAATAGGTGGATGCTGCAGTAATCTAGTGGACGAATGAAACCTGGGCTGTGGCACTGAAGCCAGGAAGAAAGAGGGGTTCCAAAGTGTGACCAGAGTAATACAGAATGAGGGAAAACAAAGACTCAAAAGATTCTTTTAGGAAATCTGGATCAGCAGTACTTCCACTTACTAAGATGAGAACCTATGAAAGAAGAGTAACAATTCCCTTCATACAGAGAAAAAGAGATTCTCCCCAAAAATTAACTTAGAGAGTACAATTAGCCACCTGAATATTTGGAATGATGAAGGTATACTCCTTCGACGGTTCTGGTTCAGGACATCTTGTCTCAATTTACTATGGTACGTTAGGTGACTTGTGCTCTGGAGGGTATCTTGCTAAATTTTATCTTGACCCAAAGTAATGTGTTGCAATGTGTCTGGCACACACAGTGGATATTAAATAGTCAATTTTGAAAGTGTGTTAATCCAAATGATTTTAAAAGACAAAACAACCAATCCCATACCATTATAAAAGTATATGAAATTTAATCATAATTTGCCAGTCATGGATATCTGTTTATAAGGGGAATAATTCATCACTATTTCATTAACAGGATAATTTCCCAAAATGAGATGTCCTAGGTGGAACCCAAGTGAAACAGACTGACAGAGAAAACAAAGTATGTACTCTTTTCCCTTTAATGTATCATTCAGTTTGACACTCAAATAATAAACACTGGTGCTCAAATACCTAAGATGCAAAGGTTTTCAATTAATGGCTGGTTCTGATAAGCTAAGGCCATCAGTGTCTCAACTTGAAGCAGTGATCAGTGGTGCTTCAGCATCACCTAATATATTCCAGGGCAAAGAAAAATGCAAACCAAACTGACATAAGTCCTTGTATATAAAAGTTCTAAGACTAAGTACCTATTGCTGACACACTTCAAAAAGTCATCACAAAAAACACCAAACACGTAGAGGAGAAAAGGTCTTATCTGTTCAAATTACTAGGAACTGGTGTATTCCATTGATCATAGTGCTATGTCAATTTCTGGAATCAAGAGTAACATTTTTTTAAGGGAAAAGAGTGAATTATTCAAATTTTAAAAAGTATTATTCCAGCTGTCATCCTACTTCAGCTAGCTCTTTTATATCCTCAGAAAGAACCTTATTGTCACCCTTATGCCAAGTGTACTCCTAGGGAAGACAAAGCGCTATGCTAAGAGTAGGAATGAAGTAAAAGTTGGCCCAAGCCTTGCAGAGCTCAGTTTTTCAATGAAGAGAAACGTACAAATGTATCCTTTTTAAAAAACTATAAATTTAATACAATCCTGTATTAGATGTTTCAGTCACAGTTGCAATAAACCTATATAGTCTAAAGACTTGAGTATGTCCATTTTCAAAGACACTTAATTCTAGAATATGTAGAAAACTGACTCTTGTAAATTGTAACATCAAAAGACACCTGAAAAGAACACAACAAAAATAAAACATTAAGACAGTCCCTGCCTGAAGAACTCAGTTTTCACTTTCAAAACACCTTAGAAGCCACTGTGCCAAAGAGAAAAATCAGAGAAAATACAACCCCCTCTCTAGTGGACTCAGTATGGCTTTACAGAACTGCTCCATTTTGGTCTGGTCGCTTACACAGCTAAGGAGGGTGCTCCGTAATGGGATTTAGTCTTCTCTGTCTCAGGTAAACACCAGACATTCAGATACTAGACGTCACCCATTCTCAGAGGGCACACAAGAAGTCTTACCACTCTATCTCCTCCATTGTGGTATCTTTCAGAACAACTATCTTTACACAAGGTCACAAAACAACAGTGGGACACTCATCCAAACATTATCCTATACCGCTATATTCTGCCTCATCATAGTTATTATATATATATCAGAACTGAGTTCTGATGAATGAATGAATGAATGAATGAAATGCTTGTGTACTTTCCCATCCTAACTCTCAGGAACATCCTATAAATTCATAAAACCTTTTATTGGAAACTCCTATCAGTTATAGGCAGTTGCTTAATTCGGATCCATAGCTATATTAAAATAGCCAAAACTAAATATAAAAATTAGTTTTTTAATAAACTTTTTAAATCTTTATTCATTTTTGAGAGACAGAAAGAGACAAGAGCATGAGCAGGGGAGGGGCAGACAGAGAGGGAGACAGAAACTCAAGCAGGCTCCAGGCTCCAAGCTGTCAGCAAGGAGTCCAATGACGGGCTTGAAACCACAAATTTCGAGATCATGACCTGGGTCGAAGTCGGATGCTTAACTAACTAAGCCATATAGGCAGCTGTGAATGTTAGATTTTTTAAATATTTATTTATTTTGAGAGAAAAAAAGAGAGGAAAAAAAACATGCTGGCAGGAGGAGGGGCAGAGAGAGAATTCCAAAGAGGCTCTGCACTGTCAACCCCAAAGTGGAACTTGATCTCACAACTGTGAGATCATGACATGAGCCAAAATCAAGAGTTGGACACCTAACCAACTGAGCCAGATACCCCCTGAAAATCAATCTTAACTAATATTTAGCCAACATATTTATATTAAAAGTACACTATTTTAAATGAACAGTATGCAATATTTTACTTCAAAACTATAGAGAATAATTTAACAAATATTATAAAAACAGGACTGTTGACACAATTCAGCTAAGATTTGTTCAACTGAATACATACAGCATTTTCAGCATCACAAAATTGAAATCAGCATATACACATTGAAAAATAACTGCTCCACACATTTGCACATTTAATCATTTCCTAGTTTCTCTTTGGAGAAAGATATATTCTTTTCTGATTCCATTCCTGGAGCATGCCAGTGACTAATTATGAACCTAAATCACATTATTTTAAAATTAAAAGAATGAAAAAAAGTGAAAGTCATGGGTAGAAATAAAGAAACCAGATTTTCTTAAATGTCCTGGCGACCACACAGTGTTGAGAGATCTGGAACCCCTTTGCATGATCCAAAACCAAATGTTTAATTGAATACTTGATCTTACAAAATGTGTAAGAGTGGTGGCATATTATCTCATAACAGACAATTAATTTTTGTGTTGCTCAGCCATTTGGATGATCCTAAACTTTCATTATTCTAAAACAGCCATCAGGGCATTTATGCTTAAAGTAGTTTTCTTTCATTTCTTTTTGGTAGGTATGCATTAATTAGTATTTCTCAGGATGAGAAAAAGTCTTTAAAAGTAAATTACTGGGCCCAATGGAATAAATAGTTATTCAAATCTTTTTTTTAACTCAAGTGCAGTCAACACACAATGTCATATTAAGTTTCAGATGTACAACATGGCACACATTATACTATGCTCATCACAAGTGTGGCTACTACCTGTCCCCACACAATGGTATTTTACTACTACTGGCTACACTTCTCATGTTGTACCTTGTAACCTCATGACTTACTTATTCCATACCATGATCCTTCTAGATGAAACATTAGCAAAATGTTCAATTTCACCAATAATAAACATAAAAACATTTGGCCATAACATTAGCAAAGATTTAAAAATAATACTCAACATTATCAAAACTGTGACAAAATAGAAAATTTAATCTTAAATATACCTACAAATATCTGCCACAGCCATTTAAAAGTTGAAAAAAGAGCAATGATATTAAAAGCTGCTAAAGGAATTTCTGATATTAAAAATAAGAATTGTTTTGGGGTGCATGGTTGCGCTCAGTCAGTTAAGCATTCAACTTCAGCTCAGGTCACAAACGCACGGTTTGCGGGATTGAGCCCCGCACTGGGCTCTGTGCTGACAGCTCAGAGCCTGGAGCCTGTTTCAGATTTTGTGTGTGTGTGTGTGTGTGTGTGTGTGTGTGTGTGTGTGTGTGTGTCTCTCTCTCTCTCTCTCTCTCTCTCTCTCTCTCTCTCTCTCTCTCTCTGTTTCTCTCCTGCTTGCACTGTACTCTGTCTCTTGCTTTCGCTCAAAAATAAATAAAGGTTAAAAAGATTTTTTTAAAAAAGACTTGTGTTTTAATACTGGCAAGTAACTGTCAATGCCACCTTGGACATTTAGGGTTACCTTTCCAAATAAATATTGATGACCTACAGGGGCACAAGGGGATTATTATGGTAGGCATGGTATGGTGCAGAGAGTCCACCTAACAGGAAGGATAACTTGGGCTTATCTGGAACTCAGCTGCTGAGACATGTAGTGACTGACTATAATTAGCAAGATGAAGAAAACTGTGGCTTGCCTCTTGCCGCTTCTACTGCCAGTGTCTGACAAAAGACACCACTATTCCTGCCTTCCATTTGGAGGACTACTCCATTCTCAGCCCTGTGGTTTAAAGGGGAGGGACTTACTGGTTCAAAGAAAGGCACTTAGTCAGCATATTTTAATTTCACCTAAAAGCTGATGTCCCCCCCCGCCCCAACCCTCAGATACACGTTACCTCCCTCTGACCCAACTCAATCATTCCTGGTGACTGAAGCCTGGTGAAATCGCTGGTTTCAAGGAAAGACAACCTCCTCCTTTCAGAAAGGAGTGGGCAAGACAGCAAGGACACTATGTACATCACTGAGGTTAGAGCAGAGATGAGAGAGAAACAGAAAAGCACAAAGAGACAAGAGGATGTAATTAATGACATCAGGTTATCTATTAAGTAATTGGATTAAGTACTATCTGAAGCTAATTTACCATTGCAATTCAGTTAAAGAAATCAAAAATTAATTTTATTATCTAAGCCAATTTCAGATTTTTCAGTTGCAACCCAAAAAAAGGCACACAAATCAGGGAGAATCATCCAAGTGATGTTTTAAAACAAGAAAAATGACTATAAAATTAGTGACTGACTATACTTAGAGAAATAAGAAAAAGAGGAGGGGAAAGTCACATTTTTTAAGTTTCTATACCAGAAAGTATGAAAAATTACTCATATACATGAGTGCCTAGAAAGTGCAACCCTCTGAGGAGTCACACTTGATGTATGTTGAACTAGAGGTAAAACAGGACATTCCAGCTGAAAAGCTCTAGCATAGTTATAATACTACAGCTCACGTCTCATGGAAAGTGGTATCTCTGATTCTGTTCCCCTCATACATGAAAGCAAATCTCTAGTTAATTCTATTATTTTGGGGTGATAAACCAATCCAAACAAATGCAGATGAACTACAATAGTAGGGGTAGGGTAGTGAGAAGTGAAAAGTCAACATTACATGGTCATGCAATTAACAAAACCTAAGAAAGAAAAAATGCACTAAAGCACTATTTTCTGACCAATTTATTTTATTCATTCAGTCAGTCAAAACTTTGGTTGAACACTTTCAATGTATCATCACTCTGAACAGACAGGTGCTGGAGATGTGGCTAAAAAAGGAGACCAAGGCCAGACCTTGTGCCTTTACAAGTTGTTGTGAAGAAAACAATTAATTCCAACTTGGATAAGAAAAAACACAGAAAATTATGAAAGCACAAACCTTAAAGCTGAGGGTATAAGTAAGCAAAAAATGTAAAATGCAAGTGGCTCACAGGTTTCTGTAATAGACACAGTATGGAAAGAATTAATTTTCTTTTTAATGTAAAATGTTTGAAATGTACCAAGTTACCTGTGCTCCTGTGTGTGTTCACTCCTTCTCATTCACTTGAATGTTACGGAAAATGAAGAAGAATATCTGCATTTATTGAGAAACTCCTATAGGCTATGTAAGGGGTTAAGCATTCTACACATTATTTAATTTCGTCAGTATTAACTTCCTCTTTTTAATGTCAGAGCACTAACACATGAGAACAACATCTCTGTATACACTTCTATGTATTCAGAAATGTTATTAAAATACTAAACTACTTTCTCAGGACAGAAAACAACACACACACAGAAAAGAGCCTGGAATGTATAACGTAAAATAATTTAATTACTATGAAGAATCAAAATTCTTAGGAATCGAAGGTCCTATGGAGTTGCTCGTTCCAAGCCAGGACATCCGTTGCCCAGGCCCCACATCCAGTGCAGGCTATCAGTGCTCAGCTGACGTAGCCTACGCTGGGAGTGGCAGTCCAAAGTGGCCAGCCAGCCACTGCAGTCACACACAGATTACAATAGCCTGGAAAGATAGGCTTCTAACCTCTTTTTCAAAACTAATTTGTTGGGTCCAGGTTCTCAATCTGCCGTGAAGCAAAGTAGACCACAGTTTACGTCAGCAAAGTAAACCATTGCTGCCATATTACTACCCACTGAGTTATGGTAGAAAATTCTTGTGAAATTGTCTTGCTAAAACCAACACATGCTGCAAAAAGTAACTCATCACAACTAACAAAAATACAAAGTATATGCGGGAAGGCAAATGAAACAGGAGAGAAATTAAATCAATTCCCTCATTAGTAAAGTCATGGTGGTTACTGCCATCTTATGAGCTGAACTGTCCCTGTTGAATTCTTATGTTGAAGACCTAAACCCAGCAGTACCTCAGAATGTGACTTTATTTGAAGACAGTCATTATTTAAAGAGGTGATTAAACTAAAACAAGGCCATGAGGGTGAACCCTAATTCAATATGATTGGTGTCCTTATATGAGGTAAAAGAGACACCAGGGATGCATACACAGAGAAGAAAGACGATGTGAGGTCACAGTGAGAAAGAAGGTGGCTGTCTACAGGCCAACAAGAGAGGCCTTCTAAGTAATCTATCCTGCCGACACCTTGATCTGGGGACTTCCAACATCCAGAACTATGAGGAAATAAATTTCTGTTGTTTAAGTCATCCAGTCTGTGGATTTTGTTATGGCCGCCCTAGCAAACTGATATATACCCATTATTACAAATTCTTAAAAACTGTAATTATTTATCGGGAGTCTAAAATCACTGATGTTAAACTCACAATGACTAGGATCTGCCTTTTTGAAAATTTGCCGCTATTTTTAGGAACCAATCCTGTTCAAAGACACTGAGATTAACAGGACACATTAACATTTTATAATCATCTGCCCCACAATGCCCTTCTCCTTGAACTGCTCCCTCTCCCCCACCATGAAACACTCTTAGGAAAAGCACTGAAAAATGCATTACCCTTCATTTCCTGCCTCATTAAAAATAATTAAAATTCTACCAGTGTTAGGCAATAACACTGTTGTGGATATAAAATATGGTACAATGAAGGAAGTTTTGAAGTACTTGATAATATAGCTTAAAATACATATAAAGTACATTTGAGAATGTACTTTTGCCATACTAAATCTTATAAGCTTACACAAAATTTTATTAGACTAAATGTAATCATGTTTATCAAATTACTTTTAAACTATAAATCCCAAAATTTGGGGGGTGGGGAGCGCCTGGGTGGCTCAGCAGGCTGAGCATCCGACTTTTGCTCAGATCATGATCTCACATTCTTGAGTTTGAGCCCCGCATTAGGCTCTGGACTGACAGCTCAGAAATTGGAGCCTGCTTCAGATTCTGTGTCTCCCTCTCTCTCTGCCCCTCCCCTGCTTGTGCACTGTCACTGTCTCTCAAAAACTAAAATAAAACAAAAAAAATTTTTTTAAATAAAGTGCAACCTTAGGATTTAGAAACAATCTAATAATCTCAGGAAAAACACCAAGCTCTAAATGAAATACTTCTAATATAATAGTACCCAAACTAAAACTAAAACAAAACCCAGTACAACAAAATCAAATTATCAGGCTGATTTGTTAAAGCATTAATGGGAAACAACAGCATATTTACTTTTTTGTGGATTAGCCCTGAACTACAACTACAGTTTAATTATCAATCGTTTTAAGGATATATTTTTAAGGCTACCTATAATATTAAGTCCAAAAACGGCAAAGCAGTATGTTTCCAAAGAACAAAAATTCTACCACTCTTCACATTAGGACAAATGTTAAGTTTAAACTGCATTTTTAAAGACTCATGAGATCATCTGTATTCACATATTAAGAAGAAAATACCTTTTTATAAATTAAGTATAATTGATATACAGTATTATATTAGTTTCAGGCATACAATATGATTCAACACTTCTATATATTACTCAGTACTCATCACGGGAAGTATACTCCTAATACTTACCTTTACCTATTTCGCCCATCCCCCCACCAATCTCCCCTCTGGCAATCACCAGTTTGTTCTCTAGAATAAAGAGGCTATCTTTTTGTTTTGTTTCTTAAATTCTACATATGAGTGAAATCATATGGTATTTGTCTTTCTCGGACCTAATTCACTAAGCATTATATACCCTGTAGGTCCATCCATGTTGTTGCAAATAGCAAGAACTCATTTTCTATGGCCAAGTAATATTCCGCTGTGTGTGTGTGTGTGTGTGTGTGTATGTGTATGTGTGTGTGTCTGTGTACACAAATATATGTTTAAAATTTTTATTCATTCACCTATCAATGGGCACTTGGGTTGCTTTCATATCTTGGCTATTGCAAATAAGGGTGCAATAAACACACAGGTGCATTTCGTCTTTTCAAATTAGTGTTTTTGTTTTCCTTGAGCAAATACTCAGTACTGGAATTACTGGTATATTACTGGAAATACATGGTATTTCTAATTTTGGATTTCTGAGGAACCTCCACACTATCTTCCACAGTAGCCACACCAATTTGCATTTCCACCAAAAAGGAGAAAATTGTCTTTTAAAATATAAGCTCTATATTTCATTTGTTTTATGTAAGACTTTTTTTTGGGGGGGGGGAGCTATCTTTAATCATTTGAATATAAAGTGCCAGTAAAAAGTCTATAGCATCCTCAAGAGAAAAAAAAATTCAGCTTAAATTTTTTTAAAAAGGTAAACAAGATAGTTTGCAAAGGCATTTTACCTTCTACTTTTGGCACATGAGCATCTTCCAGTAATTTTGGTAAGAGTGTAAAAGCTAATTCTTTTTAACAGAGGCAATTTTTGTGCTGTGTTTTTTCTTTTGGTTCTTGTTGCTTTGTTTTGTTATCAGATTTAATGGTCACTGACATTCCAAAGTTTCTGACCCTTAAGAAACTAGAGTATGGTAATAATAACTTAGGGATATGCCTCTATGGTATCTTTCTTTTCCTTCTTTTTCATTAGAATCTAGAGCCCTCAGAAATAAACTGAAGATAACATGACAAAAAAATAAGATCTCATGTATCCTATATAATTTTAGATAGAAAATTTAAATCTTCTGGGCCTCTGTTTCTTCATCTATAAAATAAAACATTAGATGTCTCTGACTTCTAAACTTCAATGACTAGCGTCAGTATAAGAACATAAGGGTATTATGTATGAATCTTACAGGCTAGCAAAGAGTTACCAGATCATAGAGTGGTTTTTCATAAAACATTTTTAATAGATTTTTAAAAACTGTCAGATGTTAGATGTCCCTCCAGAAATTAGGGAAAGAGAAAACATGAGCCCACCTCATTAAGAAACATTTAGGTATTGTGCATGATGCTTATTAGGACCAACAAACGCTCCTTTATAAATTAACATTGACTTATATAAAGACATAGGCAAATGGCATACCAACTCAATTATTCATTAGTAACTGACACGTCTAATGTCAGTCATTTATTTCAACTGTGATCTACACCAGGAATCTGAAAACTATGGCCTGTGTGTCAAATCCAACCTATCACATATTTTTGTACAACCCACAATACCTTGTGGTTTTTACAAAACAGAATGGTTTTTACAGAACATTCTTTTTACTAGAACATTTGCCATTGATTTAACAATAGGGGACACTAATTTTGAATCTTAATTAAGCAATATTAAGTCTCAGCAAAGCTCTCTAGACAGAAAACAGTAAACTAGCATCCATTAGGTGATGATTCAACTTTGATTTAAGTTAAATTGACATTAACTAAAAGCTCCATTTCTTTTTATACCCAAAAGGCCTCTGATGAGCTGCCTTACAGTCCACAAATGTGGACTTTAACATGCTATATACATAAAAGATCAGTGGTTTACCTACATATCTTCTAGCATCTCTTTAAAATACAAAACTATATGACTTCAGGATAGGTTCAATATGTATTGAATGATAAAATAAATTACATCCAAAGAATACTGTCAGAGGAGTGAAGAGGACAAGAAATTAAAACACTACTGGAAAATATACTTTTTTAAGATTTTATTTTCAAGTAATCTTTACACCCAACATGGGGCTCAAATTCAGAACCCCAAGATCAAAAGTCTCATGCTCTATCAACTGAGCCAGTCACGTGTCCCAATAGGCCATACTTTAGTACATCTTTTCCAATTATTGAGGAATAATCAGTCATAGAACTGAAGGCAAACCACTGTCTGTCTGGGAAAGAGAAGCCTAGAAATGAAAGTATGAAAATGAAAATCAATATGCTGGTCCCCTCCAACTAGCAAGAAAAGCTCTGAATGGGAACCAGTATAAGAAAGGTAACAAATTTTCTCAATTACGACAAACCAATGTACTAGCCTATATTCTAGCTTTGGAACAGACATGCAATGAGGACATGAAAGACTAAAACATAGCTAAAACTTTAAAAGGATAATCACATAAATGGATGGAAATTTTGCTTAAAAATGAGGCATTACAGGCAAATAGAGAAAAGAGGTACTAGGTATAATGAATTCAGAGTTATAAATAAATACTACTTATAACAGCATTTATGAAACAGTTTATTAGACTAGAACTGGGTACTCTTTGTTCTCTAAAGGGCGGGGGATAGGGGGGAGGACTAAGTAGACAAAACTAAGACTACCAAGCCATGAGAGAATCAAAACAAGTGTCCTTAGGACTGACTAAATTTGGTGAATTATTTGGAAAAGCAAAAATAAAAACAGGCAGAAGACTGTTCTAATGGCAGAAATATATGATTATTATAGATCAAACATCCAAGTATGGGTAAAAAAAAAAAAGTATAAAAGAAGATCAACATTCATCCCAATGGGTAATAAATGTTTGTTCAAATCAAGTGAAGACAACTTAAACCCAATTTAATACTCAGGTAACAGACTGGCACACACCTGTACACGTACACACACACACACACACATACACACACATACAAACTCCACAAGCCAGCTACCAGTAAACCTGGGAAGGCAAAAGGCAAAAGAAAATGGAGTAGAAATCGATGATAGATACAAACTGAGGTAGGCTTTGAAGTTTTATTGAAAAGTGCGGAAATCCACCATGGAAGTGTCAGAAGTCAATTTCACAGGGTGAAAGAAAACAGTTTACAGTACTGTCCTCTAAGATGTTTTTCAAAAACCAAACAAACAAAAAAGCTCACAGAGGAACAACTACACTGAGGCTTTGCAGTATCCATCCTTTGTTAAGTACTCAACCAGGTCAGGCTATAGACTAACTGCAAATATCATCTTATTAAAAAATCTTATTAAAAACATATTTCTTATTAAAATATTTATTTTAATACTATCTTATTAAAAATATTTCTTCCATTTCATTGTAAATGTACTTCAAAGCTAATAATGTTCAAAGTTCTCAAATCTAAAAATTAGATTTGTTATCTTTGTCCTGTCCATGACAAAGTTTCATCGATTTTTTTTTATTTAGTATACAAATTAAGCCTCAAAGTGAGCCCTACAGACCCCTGAGGTTCCCAAGACTTTTTAAAGGGGTCCTCAGGTCCAAATTTTTACAGTACTAAGGCATTACTTGACTTTTTCACAAAATTACTTTAATACACTCATGTTACATGTTGCAGAGCAATCGTGGGTGAAACTGCTCACATCCTAATGCAAATCAAGGTGGTTACCTCTTCCTATATTAGTGGTCACTGAATTCTTAACTATCCTGTACTCAAAAAAATAAAAACAAAACCCACAAAAATTCTTCACTGAAGAATTTCCTTGAAAGTAGCAAAAATGCTTAATTTTAGTAAAATCTTCTCATCTATTTGATATCCTATATAATAAAACATCTGTTTGATATCCTATATAATAAACATAAAGTACAGTTTATAAAGCACTTCTGTTGCATACTAAAATGATGGGTGTCTCAAAGAAAAGCACTGTGCAATTGTTGAATTGCAAGCTTTTTTCATGGAACATCATTTTTACTTTCAAGATCAACAGACAAAGTATGGCTTTTCATACTGAGAATTTGGCAGACATCTTCTTGCAAATAAACAAAGTGAAACTGTCACTTTAAAGAAAACAACTAGCAATATTTGTTGGCAAGAATAAAACGTAAGCTTTTAAGAGAAAATTAAGATTTGGAAAATTTATCAGCCACCATGAGCTTGTTAAAAGGTTCCCAATATTCAAAAAACGTTCTGAGATCAGTGGTGATGTTAAAGACTCTTTCTTTCTTTCTTTTCTGGATAAGGACTCTTTCTTTATATTGTATAATGAACATATAGAAGGTCTACAGAATTCAGTGAACAAATATTTTCCCAAGGACCAGTACAAAATTATGCATGAAGAAATGAAGTATACTAAGTTCAAGAGAGACTAATGATTTTATCTAATAATACAAAAAGTTCACAGATCCCATTTCAGATCCTGCATTGCAACTAATCGTTGAGAAGCGATGCACTTGCAGGGTGTCTGGGTGGCGCAGCTAACTACGTGTCTGACTCCTGATTTCAGCTCAGGTCATGCATGCTCTCACAGTTCGTAAGACAAGGCCCTGCAGTGGGCTCTGCGCTGACAGCGTGGAGCCTGCCTGGGATTCTCTCCCTCCCTCTCTGTTGCTCCATCTCACAAAATAAAGAAGCAAACATTAAACAAAAAAAAAACTATCCACCTGAGATTTAGTAGTATCAAAGAAAATACCCAAATTCACTTGAAAAATAAAATTTTATTCTGATTTGAAAAAGTTATAATTATGCATCTTTGTAAGGCCAGATGTTTTTTCACAGATTTCACCTATAAGAACATACCTCAACACGAGAATGCAGAAGGAAGTGTGAGAACCCAGCTACACTGGAGTCAGCCAGAGATGAATAGAAATTTGCCAAGAAGTAAATCAATGCCATTCTTCTCATGAAATTTTTTTTTGGAAATTTAGAAAGTACATATGCTTCATAAAATATGTTGTGTTCACATGTTATAGATGGGTTTATGTCAAAATGCACTGGTAACATAAAACTTCATAGTTTTAATTTCTGGTACAACAAACTGCTAGTATAAAAACTGATTCCTTCTTGGCAATATTCATGCTAATCTTTTTGGCAATCACTTGGGGCACAAGACCTCTTAAGCCATGACTATGTTCAGACTGCAATAGGATATAAATCTTGTTTGTCTTCTGTTATGTTCATGTTGGAATACACATAGGTTTCCAGAAAATTTATACCTAATAAATTAACAAAAAAGGCACTTAAGAAGTCATAAATACCCTCATGCAAAAGTTCTACTTTGGATAAAACATATGGAAATCTACTAAATAAAACATGTAAGAGTAACAATGAGCCATTTTCTGAAACTACACCTCTGTAAATGGACTTTGGTTCAGATACAATTAGTCGATTCAGTAATTTGATTACAATTTAGTTACTCTATCATTCATTCAACAAATATTTACTGAGTGCTAACATATGTCTGGCATTATTCTTGGCCCTGAACACTGTAATAAAATAGAAATTCATTAATATAAAGCATGATATTTTGAAAAATATCCACAGCCGAGGTCCAGATTGCACCCCATTTCCTACCAAACTCTTAAGAGCTGTAGGAAGGTGTAGCAGCAGCGCCACCACGACACATCTCCTTCTCAGGGTAGATTCTCACGTCCTGCATGTCTGTTAGGACTCATCACTTGCGTTTCGTGGTGAGGTTATGTAGAGCTACAACTCAAGTCCTTTCCCACCGACTAAAACAGTAATTTGGTCTCCTCTTGTAACCTTTATATCCCAAAGAGAATACATTCAAGACTATAAGTAATGGCACCCTCCTCTACCATATATATGGAAAAAAATAATGTCAAACGTTGGCACTACAGAATTGATCCAATCATATACTCTATTAGCTAGACAAGAAATAAAGAGAAGTGGCTAGCTGAGCAACAAATCTGAAATTCTTCATGGTCAGATTTCCAGGATACCTGGTACAATTTCCATACCTGCCCCTGCACTGTGAGGAAGAACGGAGGAAATGTAGGGAACAGAGGAAAGCTAGGGAATACAAGCACATCTGTGACTAATTATGGCAAGTCCATAGTCCACACTCTCTTCGCTACTCGTGACTATATTAATAATTACTGTGAATACACTGAGAGAAATCCAAAGCGTAAGATAATAGCTTCTCTTCTTCTTGACATCCTTGGGCATGCCCCATTATTACCTTTCTGCCAGGTAAAGAAACCTAGGCCTCGGCAGAACTGATGCGTAAATACAGCTTCCCTACAATCTCCTATCATTCTTTTTCCTGGACTAAGCACACCAATACTTAACACTATTCATTCTACCAATGAAACTCTGCCTTGACAACTTTTTCCACCTTCCCTGAAGCTCCACCTCTGAGCCCATTGCTCTCCTCAAATAGTATTTGCAAGCTAGGTTTTCTACATTAACTCCTCAACCCTCACCACCAACAAATACATTTAATCACTTAAAGCCAAAGAGATGACAAGCTTAACTATCTGACATAACAAATGTTAATAAATAACAATGCCTTAGTGTTCTGCTTTCTAAAAAATTTATATACAACAAAGCCACAAATATATCTCAACTCATTTCTCATATTTGAGTAATATCAAGTGCTTCTGAAAATTATAAAAATCATTTCCAAGGTGTCTAATGTAAACTACAGTATTAAAATAAAAACGAATAGCTTTACTTTGCCACATAATGGCCATTTGAATGATCTAAATATAATCACATGTCTAGCCAGGTTGGCAAGAACAGAGAAGAATAAAATACAATTTTTTAAGAATCATAAAAGGCCAAGGTACAAAGAAGCTTAACAGGGGATGGGGAACTGAGGGGATATATATATTACACATAGGCTGATAAAAACGAAATGAACACAAAATTGTATGTGTAGACGGGGTGGGAGAATATTTAAGCTAGAAGGTTCACCTGATGGTTTTTCAAAATGTGTTGCACATTAAATCACCTGGGGAGCTTTTACAAATCCTGATGTCCATGTAACTTACATCCAGAATTTCTGGAGGTAGGAGCCAGATGTCAGTATTTTTTGAAGAATCTCAGGTAAATACAATGCAGAGCAAAGTCTGGAAACCTCCTGTTTACCTAATTGAAAGCATTCTAATAATCTGGAAAATGTGTTAGGAGAACAAGCTCTTCAGATCACTAAGAACTTTTCGAAGTCCTTGTGACCTCTGTATCAGTTTCCTGCCGTAACAATGTACCTCAAACCAGGTGGCTTAACACAGAAAAGTACGGTCTCCATTCTGGAGCTAAAAGTCTGAAATGAACATACTAGCAGGGCCACACTCCTACCAAAGCCTCTGGGGGAGAATCCTTCCTGATCTCCTGAAGCTTCTGGGACTTCTAGGTGGCTCATGGGTTTGCAGCAACATAACACCAGTTTCTGCCGCCTCCTGTGTCTGTGTCTTCACATGGTGCTCTCCACTGTGTTTGTCTGTGTCCACATTTCCTTCTTAGAAGGACACACGCGAGTCACACTGGAATAGTCTACCTAATGACCGTATCTTAACTTAATCACACCTGCAAAGACCTTATCTCCAAATAAGGCCACAGTCACAGATACCAGGGGTTACAATCTCAATGTATCTTTTGGGGAACCTAACTCAATCCATAATACCTCACTCTTAAGAGTCACCTACTAATCAACCACAAAACTTAGTGTTATATGGTTTAATACAGAATTCCAGCTTACAACGAACTGAAGCATGCTGCACCTTTTCAGAGCCTAAAAGAACATCAGATGTTAAAGTACTCTAAAGAGAGGATCCATCCTCTGGTATCCCCTCAGTAGCTACACAACTCCATTATTAAACAGGAAAGGTTAAAAAAAAATACAAACTACTCTCAAGTTAGTTTCCTCTTGCCCTGGCTGCCAAACTTCTATTTCAAAACACTCTTTTAGCAATGTCCAAAATTCTTTAGTCTAGCAATAAAGTCCCTTCCAGTATGGCAACCTACAGTTCTACCTTTATTCCTTCCCACACTCTTACAAACCTGACTGCACTGTGAAACTGTCACTGGGTTATATATACACACATACATTTTATATGTGTGTATATATATACATATATATATTCATTCAAATGACCAAATGTATGTCCTTGGTTTCTGATTCACAGTTCCCCAAACCCTTGGAACGTCACACTTGTTGAGAGTGACAAAGGTGTCTTCTGTGGACTTTTGTTATGTTAGGTGACTTTGGGACCACACCTAAGCATGGGGGCTGGCTGCCAGAAGAACTAAGCTTGTGATTAGAGAGCTGGGACTTTTCAATTCTAAATGTCCCCAAATTCTGGGGGAAGGAGAGGGCCTGGAGCCTGAATCAATCCCCAATGATGTAAACATGCCTTTGTAATGAAGCCTCCATAAAAACCCGAAAGGACAGGGTTCAGAGAGCTTCCAGGTTGACGAACCTGTGTGGAGATTTGGGGGTGGGGTGGAGGCCTGGCACATCTGGAGAGGACAAGGAAGCCCCGGGCCACTTGTTGCCCTGATGCATCTCTTTCATCTGGCTGTTTCTGAGTTACAACCTCTCATAATTAACCAGTGCTCTAGTATGTAAAATGTTTTGAGTTTCATAAGCTGCCCTAGCAAATTAACTGCACCCAAAGCGGAGGCCATCTGATTTACAGCCAGCTGGTCAGAAGCACAGGTAACAACTGGCGTCTGAAGAGGACAGGGGCAAATCCTGGGAGGACTGAACCCTAATCCTGTGGAATCTGATACCCTACTTGTATCTGAGAATTGTTGGCTGGTAGGGGGAAGGGAGGAGTGTAACCCTATCACAGGTTAAAAATTGAGTCTCAACATCAACAAAACAGCCTTCCATTAATAAAGAACCACAAACTGGGTGATTTACAACTAAAATTTATTGCCTCATAGTTCTGGAGCCAGAAGTCTAAACTCAAGGTGCTGAAGGTGCTAAGGAAGGCTCTTTTCCAAGCCTTCCTCCTAGCTTCTTTGGCTCATAGATACACTGCTGTAGCCGCCCCACCAGGGCTCCCACTAAAGCTCTTCATACTGTCTTCCCTCTGTGTCTGTGTCCAAATTTCCTTTTTATAAGGAAACAAGCCATACTGGAATAGAGCGTACCCTAATGACCTCATTTTAACTTAAATACCTCTGTATAGATCGTATTTCAAAAACAACAACAACAACAACAACTATATTCTGAGATACTAGAAGTTTGGACTCCAGCATTATGAATTTGGAGGACACAATTCTTTTTTTTTTTAATTCTTTTTTAATGTTTTATTTATTTTTGATACAGAGAGAGACAGAGCATGAGAGGGGGGAAGGGTAGAGAGAGAAGGAGACAGAACTGGAAGCAGGCTCCAGGCTCTGAGCTAGCCATCAGCACAGAGCCTGACACGGGGCTCGAACCCACGAACGTGAGATCTGACCTGGGCCGAAGTCGGAGGCTTAACCGACTGAGCCACCCAGGCACCCTGGAGGACACAATTCAACTCAGAACAGTCATTAAGATGAGAAAGCCCAGGATGAATAAATACAGATGCCATCATTTTAGCCCTCCAAAAGTGCAGATGACCGGTAGATTAGGGTTAACAAAAGCCTTTCCTTCCCTACCTTATCAATTATCTCCCTAGCATATCCCTTCAGATAGATAATCCACTTATTTCTAGATAATCCCTTTAAAACAGAATTTAGGGGCACCTGGATGGCTCAGTAAGTTACGCGTCCAACTGGATTTCAGCTCAGGTCATGATCTCAGGGTTCATGAGTTCAAGCCCCACACTGGGCTGTGCTGACATGTGGAGCCTACTTGGGATTCTCTCTCTCCCTCTCTCTCTGCCCCTCCCCTGTTAGCTCTTTCTCTCTGAAAATAAAACATTAAAAAAAATTTAAAAACACAGAATTCAAAACAAAATACTAATTATGATGACTATGATGGCATCAACATGCAGGGATCAACCTAATTTGACTATGTGGTCCAGTGAACTGCTGTTCAGAATTCAAAGCACTCTTTTCTTCCTGCGACTGAGCTAGTCATCCCTAGCCCAACAATCTGGACCTTGGCCCTGTGACCCACACTGACCAATGGAAACTGAGTAGATGTGATACACAGCACATCCAATCAATCACAATTTCAGAGGTATTCCAAGTGTCTGCCAGCTCTGTTGCCACAAGAATGGGCATGCCCTACACATGGGGCCTGGATCCCCAAAGACGACGACCAAGAACAGAGGCACAGCCAACCAATATTCTCTGCATTTATGATATACAGGAAATATTTTAAGTTTATTTATTTTGAGATAAGGAGAGAGTATGCATGCAGCAAAGGGGCAAATGGAGGGAGGGAGGGAGGGAGCGCGGGAGGAAGAAAGGAGGGGGGAGCAAGCCTCCACACTGTCAGCTCGGAGCCTGTGTAGGGCTCAAACTCACAAACCCTGAATCATGACCTGAGCCAAAATCAAGATTCAGACTTAATCTTAAGTAAGCCACACAGGCACCCTAAACACAAATATTTTTTAAAACTACTGAAAGCAATAAACTGGTGAAAGCAAACTTTAAGGCAATTATTTTGACTGCATTTTCCCATAGAAACAAAAATGAGTCACAAAGAAACTTTAAACTGCTCTCAGTATGGGTGCCTGGGTGGCTCAGTCGGTTGGGCAGCTAACTTCAGTTCAGGTCATGATCTCACAGCTCTAAGGCTTGTGAATTCGAGCCCCACACTGGGCTCTGTGCTGACAGCTCAGAGCCTGGAACCTGCTTCTAATTCTGTCTCCCTGTCTTTTTGCCCCTCCCCTGCTCTCCTTCTGTCGCTCTCAAAAATAAACAAACATTAAAATTTTAAAAAATAATTATTAAACTGCTCTCAGTAGACTTCAAACAAAAATTTTCATAAAGAAAAAATACATGCAAATAGAGAAGCAGTAAAAATTGCTTTGCCTTCTCTTCAGGATATAGTACTGTACTCCTCAAACTGGCTATACCTCTAGGACATGCTCTAGCAACATACTAGAGAGTAGAAGTGAGAAAGAAGGTGAATGTGTCACATGTATCCAAAAGAACAATTTTTCTTGATGGCAAATAAGTTTGATCAATTTTACTTTTACTACAAAACTCACATTTGATGGAACTGAATACAAGTAATTTTTTTTAACTTTTTTATTATAAAAATTTTTATTTATTTATTTTTTTAATTTTTAAGAGAGACAGAGAGAAGAGACAGAGCATGAGCAGGGGAGGGTCAGACAAAGACACACAGAATCTGAAGCAGGCTCCCAGCTCTGACCTGCCAGCACAGAGCTCGACATGGGATTTGAACCTACAAGCCATAAGATTATGATCTGAGCCTAAGTCGGATGCTTGCTTAATTAACCAACTGAGCCACCCAGGCACCCCTAAAATTATTTTAATGTTTATAATACATGGATATTTTTTCAGTAAATTTCACAATACAAGCTTTAAAGCCTATAATCTTACATATGAACTAAAACATAACTAGGAACTCATGATTTGTTAGTTCTAAAAAAGCCATTAATGACAATCTCAAACTAAAAAGCACTCTCTATACTTTGACTACAGTCCCTAAATGAACACTGTCCCGTACAGGGAGTCAGGAATTCCCCCTGCAGGAATGGCCTATTCCAAAGCTTAGGCAGGAAGCCTGGGACATTCTGTCATGCAAGAAAGCAAGGAGACCACCAAAGACCACGGGCATCAGAGCAAAAGGAGACAGAAATGGAATTAGGCCACCTAAAAAATAGATTATAAAAGTTAAATATAAAATCCACATCCCTGGTCACCTTGAAAGCTTACTTGAGTACCACCCATTAATTACTCTAAAAATTGGTAACTAAAACATTCTAGTATGTACTTTGTCTTTCTTGTGCCAGATCTATTTCAGAATATCACAATACTGGTCTAGGAACAGTCCTTCACAGAATTCCAGCAAAATCAATGCAAAAACAATGATAATTAGAAAACAATTATTTTTTAACCCTAAGAAAATGATGAATCTAAACAATACTGAATAGTGCTACGCCCAATCGGGAAAAGTCTGATGTGCAAATGTGTAATAGGTAGATAGGCTAACAGCAACTGAACCACCTAATTAATCAATATCAGCATCACTACAAGTGAGACAACCAGATGGTTTACGCATCACGTGGTATGATGCAAATGGAAGGAAAAGAAGATATTATGATCAAAGAATTAAAAGTGAATATCAGGTCTCTACATACTACTTTAAAGAAATACAGGATAACAGTGAAATATGTTAGCACTACCACAGGGATGCAGAACTGAATTCAGAATACAGGAAATTCAACATGACAAATGAATCACTTTCCTCTACCAATAAGTGGAAGAGACTTAAATTTAGCAAACCAAAAGCAGTATGTATACCTTATTTGGATTCTGACTACAACTAACCATCTGAAAAGGTCATTTGGGAGGTAAAAGAAAAAAAAATTAATTCCCTTTACCTCTTCTAGTTTCTCATAAGGCTTGTATCCTTTCTGGACCACTGTAATACATGAAGCCTAACCTTTTCCCTATAGAAATGGAAAGGGCAGGGGAAACTACTCACTGCCGTCATTGTTAGAGACAACACGATAGGTGTTATTGTACAGGCAATGTGTATCCTAGTAATCTTCTAATCCTTACTTTGCTTAAAGATTAAGATTGTATTTGAAAACAATATTTGGGTTTGACTCGGTTCTAGAAAATAACCTCAGAGAAGAGGATTCTCTAGTAGTTCATCTAGACATAACTCAAGGTTTTTCATCAGAAATATTTACCATCAAACTGCTGATGAATTTAGTGTTTCTCAAGTATAGATAGGTACTAAGTATAAATAGCCTCCTTCCTTCAATATAATGCAAATGTATACCTATTAGGCGCTCAAATAAGTAGTTTTAAAGAAACAAAACTCTAAGGCGGAATAATGAGAGTAACTGAATGCTTTTCTTCTCCTTTGCACTCAACCTCACCTCCTTCTTGGGGAGGAAAAGGCATTTAGAGAGAAAGAGGAAACTATATACACCCATAGACATCAACTTCAAAATCAGTTTGACTTACTCCAAAAATATTAAGAAATTAGTAGTGGGGCACCTGGGTGGCACAATAGGTTAAGTGTTTGATTCCTGATTTCTGCTCAGGTCATGATCTCACAGTTCTTGGGATCAAGCCCCACATAGGGCTCTGCAGTGACAATGCAGCAGAGCTTGCTTGGGATTCTCTCTCTGTCTCTGTCTCTCTCTCTCCATCTCTTCCTCTCTCCCACTCACTCCTTCAAAATAAATTTTTTGAAACACATTAAAAAATAAAAAGCATATTGTGCTGAATCTGAAGACTGCGAGAACTAAAGGGATGTTCCTTTTTCTTCCAATATGTAGTAGAAATGGGTTCACTTTTTTTTGTCCCTGCTTTTATTAGTGGGAAAAGAAACTTTCAGGATGATACTTATAAACAACAAGCAAAAAGTAGTCAGAGGTAACAGCAACAAATGAAAGCATTCATTTCAAAATTAATGTTTTTGTTTATACAGAACATTACTCTAAAATAATACTGGCTCATACAATGTGTGGTACAGGTTAAGATTTTTTGAACACTGGTGACTCAACAAATACTACAGGAATGACAACTTATGTTCATTTAAAAAAATGCAAGCTGCCTGAAATTTGATACGTGGATCCATGTTATTCACTACTGTGCTTGTGCCTGAAATACAGCCGGATTCATTCACAAAAGGCGCTCAATCATTATTTGTTGCAAACAGTAAATAAAGCTTTCTTTCTACTAGTCAGCAAGCAGTGTTTTAGAAGACCAGAAAAGATCTCCTTTAATGACTAACATTCAGTGTTCCTTCTCATCCATTCCCACTTTGATCTCCATTGCCTCCACAAATTCAGTAACTTGCATCTCCAGTTTTTTTCGGCCAGACACTGAATGTGAAGAAAGAAAAAGGACCACCACACTCATTTCTAGCCCACCAGTGGTTCTTCCTAAGTATGGTGTTCAAATTCACCTGTGGTCAATCAGAGGTACAGACCAGGCATGCATATTTTAACACGTTTCTCAGTCATGCCAACCACGACTTGTACATCATGCCACATACTTCAAAAACTTCTCTACCTTTACATCCCATAACACATACACACACACACACACACACACACACACACACACACTTTTACTATAAACTCCTTAAATCTGTGATCTACTCACTAACTGAACAGATTTTCATAATCATCTCAAATTACTCATACTTCTCAGCATCCTTCAATCCATCATCATACCTCCAGGATCACATATATTTTCCTCCATTTTGATGCAAATATCCTGATCTGGCATTTCAACAACAAATGCTATTATAATCCTGACATTCAGTTCAAGCAGTCTTGCCAATTCCCACTCAAGCCCTGTCACTTACCTAAATTCTAAACCATAATAGGTATCTAACATCATTTGCCCCTGTAAGTCATTTGGCAATCATTTTATTATGTTTTTAATTTCCTTATCAATTTTTCCATCATGGATTTTAAAAAATTTTAAACTTCCCTCAAAGGCCCCCATCTCACCAAAAGCCCCTCCAATCTCGGGTGACTTCACTTCTTCAGTAAAAGTTATGAGTATCTCCCTTGACATTTTGTTTACTTTGAAATCTATTATTTGTAGTAGTAAAAAAAAAAAAAAAGGATACAAAAGAGAAAAACTTTATCATATAATCTGATATACTATCATATCATTAGCAAAATTACTAGACATTTTTAAAATTTATTAATTTATTTTGAGAGAGAAAGCGCAAGTGTGCATGTAAGAGCAGGGGAGGGAGGGAAAGAGAGAGAGAGAGAGAGGGAGAGAGAGAGAGAGAGGGAGGGAGAGAGAGAGAGAGAGAGAGAGAGAGAGAGAGAGAGAGAGAGGGGGAGAGGGGGAGAGAGAGAGAGCGCGCACAAGCGCAGGCGGGCAGGCATGGGGGAGGGAGGGAGAGAATATCCCAAGAAGGCTTTGTACTGAGTTGGATGCTTATCAAAATGAGGCACCCAGGCGCCCGTTCTAGCCTTTGTAGAGTAGCTTTTCCCTGCTCCAATAAGAAGTACCTATAAACAAAGATAAGAAAATAAATATTCCAAGACCAAATAAAACTATTTTAAATATTTGCTGAATTTATACAACTAAACTTAGTACTCTACTGAAAGATACAAAGGTCTGAGCAATGGAAAAGGATGGAGGGTAGACACTGTTGCCACAAGTGACTATTCCTCTGAAAGAAAATAAACGTGGGCACACATGTTTTACAACAGCAAAAAAACAAATTCCAGGTAGATTTAAAATGTATAAATTTTAATTTTAAGAGCCTGCGCACAAGCAAGCTGGGGAGGGCAATAGGAGAGCGATCAAGAGTGGATCCCAAGCAGGCTCCATGCTGTCAGTGTGAAGCCCAATGCGGGGCTCGATCTCACAACCTGCAGACTGGGTTTGCAGATGAAACCGCGACTGCCAGGGTTGAACGTGTGAAACAGGAAAAAGGCATTTTCTGGGAACGCTTTGCTAACGTTGCTGTAGAAGAAGCAAAGTGGTCATATTTACAGCCTGGCACAAAAAGAGCGTGCTGAGAGCTCCCTGCGAAGAAGAAGAGTGCGCGTCGGCCCTGCAGGCAGCGTCAGGGGCCTTGACGACCATGGAACGACTCCTCCAGAAGTCGCCTGCCCCCAAGTGGCTCCCAGGGAGACTGGAGCTGCTGCGGGAGCGGATGGACAGGCTAAGGTGGTGACACACACTCTCCGCGCGCCCCCCCCCCCCCGCCCCACGCACTGGACCGCCTCCCACTGGGTATCCCCTTTGTCAGCCTGCTCTGTCGCTCGTAAATGAGTGCGTTGATGGGACTGTGCGTTTCCTAACACAAATAAAACAACTACTGTAAAGTTGAGAGAAAAAAAAAGAAGTGCGAAGCCCAATGCAGGGACTGGAGCTTACAACCTGTGACATCATGACCTGAGCCAAAACCAGGAGTCAGGCGCTCAACTGACAGAGACACCCAGGCGCCCCACTACTTAAGGATTTTAAATAAATGTGTGTATGCACATACCTATATATACATACCTCTTAACAAAACACTGAGGCTACATGTCCCATCTAGAGAGCAAAGTCAATCTTTTTTAACCAAAACTGGAAATTCAAAAACCACAAGAAAAAATAGCTATATCTGAGTACACAAACATTTACTAGTTAAAAAGGAAATACATATCAAAGTAACAAGGAGTAAAATTACACTCGCTAAAATTAGTAGATATTTAAAAGATCTAGATATCTATTTCAGAGCATAATGTCAGGAAAGGTTTTTCCCCTATGCCTGCAAGTGGAAATGAGAAGAAGCCTTTTGGAAAACAATCTGTCAACCTCTATTACAGGTAGAAGTATCATGAACTGTAAGAATTTGACATTTTGTTGCTGTTTTTAAAATGGTCAGTCATGCAGTTCAACAAATACATGTACCTTACGACCTAGAGAAATAAAGAGATTTTTTAATGTTTATTTATTTGGGGGGGGGGTGCAGATAGGGAGACAGAGGCTCTGAAGCGGGTGCCATGCGGACAAGAGAGCCTGATGTGGGGCTTGAACCACAAACTGTGAGATCACAACCTGAGCCGAAGTCAGATGCTTAACCGCCACCCAGGTGCCTCATAATGTTGAGAAATAAAGCATAAGTTCCTAAGAATATTTATTTTAGGATCATTGTTTTAGAGTGGCAAAAAAGGAAAAAGAAATAAGGTAAACATCCATTAAAAAGGGGGTACCAAAACAAGATTGTGGTACATACATAATATTCATGGATTATACCATCATGAAAAATAATTAACTGATGGAGGAACAAAAAAATGAGTACAGTCTGGTACAAAATATAAATAACATTTACACATTTAAGTATAATGTGTAAAAAAAGAAAACTATTTTTATTATTGTTAAAAGTTTACTTTTAACCTTTTGAACCTAAAACACTTTGTTACAAACTACCTCCAAATGCAATGGGTTTTCATACTCCTTGATCGCCACTCCTGGCCATTTTTCAGCATTTAAGAATAAAATGAGAACACTCTTTGAACTTGCAATAGTCGGCTTCCTGATTCTGCCCGGTCTCCTATCTTTCGCTCATTTTTCTTTCTTCCCCAGCATGTGTACAGCTGACTTCTGTATAGCCTTCTAGTCTTCAGTCTATACTCTCCCAACTAAGCATCTCAACCACTCTAAAGATTTAGAAACCTACCATCTTCTCCTATTATGTGCCACTACACATATCCAGATCTTTCCCACTTAAGCATTCACATTCTAGCTAATGCACAAATCTATTTATATGCCTTTTCAGAATCTCATAATTCAGTATCATCCAAGGCAATTTACGTCCTTTGCTCCCATATCTGTTTCTTCTCTTGCTCATAACTATCACTGATTCTACCATTCACTGCGCTTTAAACTTTAGTATTAGGGGAGCCTGGGTGGCTCAGTCAGCTGGGCAAGCAACTCTTGATTTTGGCTCAGGGCATGATCCCAAGGTCGTGGGATCAAGCTGCACATTAGGCTCTACTCTGAGCATGGACCCTGCCTAAGATTCTCTCTCTCTCCTGCTGCCCGCCCCCCCTCATTCTCTCAAAAATAAAGTTTAGTATCCTATTGGATATAACTTCCTATCTCTGCTTTTACCTGCAATCTTATAGATTCTATCTTCTGTTACCTGTACAGCACCACATTCAGTACAACAGCCTCAGAGTCTTCTAGGTCTCCTCCTATTTTCTTCGGACACCAAGGCTTTGTAAAGCATAACTCATTAGATCATATATATTTATTGGTACCTAGTAACTTCCACATCTCACTCTAAACTGACTAGTCAGGCATTTAAGTTTCCCATTCTATGATCTTGAAGTATCTACACAGCCATACAATATCTTTTTTGAATGTACTTTACCCATAAGGTGCATATATTCAGGTGTATCATTTAAAACCCCTGCAGGGGTGCCTGGGTAGCTCAGTTAGTTGAGCATCTTTGTCTCAGGTCATAATCTCCTGGTTCATGTGTTCGGACCCTGCGTCACGCTCTGTGCTGACAGCTCAGAGCCTGGAGCCTGCTTCATATTCTGTGTCTCCCATTGTCTCTGACACTCCCCCCTGCTCTCGCGATCTCGGTCTCTCAAAAAATTAAAACAAAACAAAACAAAAATGCAGTTTTAGTTCTCTGTTCCAGCTACAAGTGCTAAAATTCTTCTACTCTTGAAAGGTCACCAACATCATAGCTGTTTTTGTTTTTTGTTTTGGTTTTACTCTTCTGAAAACCTGGCAGTAGTATAAGATTATCACACTAGAAATGAGAATGTTGAGGTCTTCTTTCAAATGCTATTGGCTTTTGACATTCGGACATTAAATCAAACCCCTGAGTCTGCTTCTTGTTCTGTAAAACACAAATAAAATTAACCTACATTCATGCCTAGCTGTGAGGTGTGTATGGAAAACCAATTATAATTTAAGTGCTAATGCTGCCATTATATTACCTTTTCTTACACATATTTGCTTTTTCAACCACAGATTATAAATATTCACTTCTTTTTTAAGTTTATTGATTCACTGAAAGAGAGAGACGAAGAGAGTGCTATTGAGGAGGGGCAGAGAGAGAGAGAGAGAGAGAGAGAGAGAGAGAGAGAGAATCCAAAGCAGGCTCTGCACTGTCAGCACAGAGCCCAAAGCAGAGCTTGAACACATGAACTGTGAGAACATGACCTGAGCTGAAATAAAGAGTCAGCTGTTGGACTGAGGCACCCAGGTGCTCCACAAGTTACAAATATTTAGAAGTCTATACTTCCTATTTAGCACCTAACACATAGTATCAATTCAAATGTTTTTTTAAAAAAATAGTTCATAAGTCATAAAATCCAGCTCTCCCATTCCAGCATAAGAAATACAATCCACATACAATTTATATATAATTATGCATTGATTAAGAAAGAATCTCAACCCTTCTTCCCGCAGATAAGTTTTCAGGAAAACTACTATCATATGACATTTCCACACCTCTGATGTAGTTTACCTGACACCCAATTAGTTATCAGTACTCCTTTAAAATGGCTGATAAATAACTAAATAATAACTAAATAGTTGAAGAATGCCAAAACCTTTACAGTATATGTAAGTGACGTGAACTATCCGCTGACCGTGATGGTGGTGTCCTGTCCATTCCAGCATTCATAGTTGGGCACTAGTGCTTTATTTGCCCTAAAATTATAGAAGTTGATACCATGGTTATTCCAGTGACATAAGACAACAGATTAAAAAGATAAATATATAAGAGAAATAGGTTAATTTTCATTAAGCTGAAAGATCGTGGTTTTTTTCTACTCTTTCACAAAAGCAAAATTAATGCTGGCCAATGTTCAAAAAATTCAAAATAATATGGAAAGTGGAGTGAAAATGCTTTGGTCCTACAGAAGCCTGTGAATCATAAACTTACTATGAGAACATGAAAGTCCTTGAGGTACCCTCCATGTTGTATTTTAAACCAGAAAACAAGAAAGCTACCAAAAAGTAGTAGAGTCATGTCTAAAGAACACAAGAATCAACTTGAACAAGCACTCACTAGCGAAAAATGGGACAATCTGAACATCAATCCAAAGGCAACTCAAAAATCTAAAATGCAAATATGCTTATCTAAATCCATGAGTTCACAGGATAAACCACCGTTACTACAACTGTATTAACATCACTGGCTGATATTTCTTGGCATATTATTATTTCACAAAAAATTGCTCTCATAGCATATCTGCTCTTAGATGTTGTATCTACGCTCTTGTACATAGTTGTTATTCAGTTTTTTAATCTAAAGTTAAAACTCCACAAAATCATCCCTGTCATAAATTTTACCTTACTGTTGCTATAGTGCCTGGTAAAGCTACAGTGGTTACTAGTAAGAAGCCTTATTAAGAGTTTAACTCTTAAAAATAATGGTTGAATGCCAAGAAGAAGTAGTAGCAAAATAAAGTAACTGCACTATATTACGGATTAAGATACATATGGGTAGGAGCGCCTGGGTGGCTCAGTTGGTTGAGCAACCAACTTCAGCTCAGGTCATGATCTCGCAGTTCCTGGGTTCGAGCCCCACATCGGGCTCTGTGCTGACTGCTAGCTCAGAGCCTGGAGCCTACTTCGGATTCTGTCTCTTTTTCTCTCTGCCCTTCCCCTGTTCGTGCTCTGTCTCTCTCTGTCTCTCAAAAATAAATAAAATGTTTAAAAAAAATTAAGAAAATAAAAAGATATGTATGGGTAAAAAAGGAGAGTAAGTTAGACAGGAATGCTGAATAGCAGTTGAGTAGACCGGCAAATCACTTTGTGTGTCTAAAAGAAAAAGCTCACCCTGTACGTGATGTTGCTGAGCTCCATAAACAAACATCGGGCAGCATGATGTAACAGAGTACTGGACTGAGCGAGGGGACCTCTGTTCTAGCCCCAGGCCTCAATTCCTCATCTGTAAAATGAGGGTGCTGAATTAGGTACCTGAGAGGGCTCCTCTAGCTTTAACAATGAGGGATTCTATGGACAAATTCCGAAAGAAGCAATAAAATGTAGGACTTTTGTTAACAGTGAAGTTTAACTGTTAACTGGAAACAGCAGGTGGGAACAGAGATGAAAACAATTTTCCTAAAATTTTAAACTTCAAAAAGCAATTATAAACTTATAACCGCTAGAAAGGTTTTTACAATATACCTGTCTTAGGAGCAAAATCATCTAAATTGATTAGTAATGAGTGACCAAATTACGACCTGAAAAAAACCTATTCACCTTTGGCCAGTCAGATTGCCCAAGTAAATCTAAAAACCGTGCAGAAACACTTTTGGGCTAATGATTACGTTAAGTGGTAAAAGTGCCTCCTAAGTGTCCCCAATTAGGTAACTGCACAAAAAGAGGACAAAAAAATGATTAAAGTAAGTTAAACAAACATTTAATTTTATTAAGCAATAAGACAATAATTTTGTTTGTGATATCCTTCTTTGTTCATGAGTATATTTCCCCCAAGCATATTTTTTTATTCTGACTCGCTCTGAAAATAGAACATGGCTTCTCCTTCTGGCAAAGCTAATTGAAATAAACCATTTCCCCCACCCCAATGACACAGAGAAACATTTCAAGAGTGTCTTTCAGTTTTCTACACTGAAAGAGAAATAAAGCTACTTACTACCAGTAACAAATAATAGAAAGGCTCTGGTGCCTCAAAAAATTAGTGGTTTTCTAACTGCAATTGCCTAAGTAACGTTAGTTGCCTAATCCTAGTAAATTCTTCTGGGTCTAATAAATGGAATACTAAATTTAAGTTCATAAATCAGGGGCCATTCTACTTTATTATTATTTCTTATTTCTTTTTTTTTTCTTTTTTTTTTTTTTTTTGCTTACACTGATGCTATGGTTCTTAACTGGCAGACTTAAAACTCCAGAGAAAGGAAAACCAATAAACATACCTCTATAATCAAGAATCTACCAAAAATCTACTCTTTTAAAGAATGCATCCATATCTTTTTTTTTTTTTTTACATTTATTTATTTTTGAGAGATGAGAGAGACAGAGCATGAACAGGGGAGGGGCAGAGAGAGGAACACACAGAATTGGAAGCAGGCTCCAGGCTCTGAGCTGGAGGTCAGCACAGAGCCCAATGTGGGGCTCAAACACACAAACCACGAGCTCATGGCCTGAGCCAAAGTTGGACACTTAACCAACTGAGCCACCCAGGGGCCCCAGAATCTGTATCTTTTAAAGGATGTAAAGACACAATGAAACATTCAGTAGAAAAAAAAAAACTTGTTTTTTAAAGCTTGTTTTATGCAAATTACCTAAAGTGATTATAAAATAAATGACATACACCCAATTCTATTCATTATTCATTTGAGCATTTCACCTTGGCAATATATTGCCTAATAAGTTATTCAGAATCACTAATAAAATTTCTCTCTGGTTGGCAGAAACAAAGGCAAAAATAAAGCAGTCTCGATAATAATGAAATTTGTTCCTGGCTAGTCTTAAAATGGTGGTGATATCCATAGGTCTTTGAGATAAAAATCTGTGTAACAAAATTTTCCATTCCACTGAATTTATTTTCCATTTTAGTTAAGATATTTTGATTTACAATCCTAATGGGCTGATTAAAATAAGCTCACACTTAATGGCAAACAACAGAAATCAGGATGGATATGCAAAGCATCCTCAGGGCTCTATTTTGAGTATAAGCTGTTTTCAGCAATTTTCTCCATCTACTTTACCACCCCCCCAAGACTTTTTCAGAGAGACTTAAAACATTAAACTTATTTACTGACAATAATATTAATGATAAAATACCCCAGCCATATTGGTTTAGTCAATATTATACAGCTGAAAATAAACTCCTGCAAAAAATCAGGACTGAGAAACCACTGTCTTGAGTAAGATATTCTCCTCCAGGAAGGGTTGGCATCAAGATCAGCAGCTAAAGGAGAATCTGAAATTTAAATAACTAGTTGATATGTCACATGAAGCCCATTGGATTGTTCCTTGCTAAATTTCTTTGTAGGACATAAAAAGTCAGTACAAGGTTCAATTTGCTCAAAGACCAAAATACCTCATTTAGATATCAATAATACAGAATTCTTGGAACAATATATATGGCTACAGCGAAGCACAACACAGCAGCACATTTTCTTTGAAAAAGTTCTGATACCTAGAAATGATAATTCTTTTTATATTATCGCAATACAATTGGAGAGAAAAAGACAAAAGATCAAAAGTAAGTCCAAATTTGACTATACTGATCACTAAGAAAATATGAAACTCTATACCATAATTTCATACATAACAATTTCATGTAACTTTTATTTTATTTTTTTAATGTTTATTTATTTTTGAGACAGAACATGAGTGTGGGAGGGACAGAGAGAGAGGGAGACACAGAATCCAAAGTTGGCTCCAGGCTCTAAACTGTCAGCACAGAGCCCGATGCAGGGCTCAAACCCACAAACCTTAAGATCATGACCTGAGCCGGTCAGAAGTTTAACCGGCTGAGCCACCCAGGCTCCCTGTAACATTTATTTTCTAAAATATATCTAATAACTTCTTAATTTTGTTGGAAATTCTCCTTTTAGGACTGGGGAAGAAAACAAAGGCCAATAAAAAAAGAAAGTAAGTTGATCAAATTAATGGCTAAAGATCCCACATCTCATGGCACCTGGGTGGCTCAGTCAGTTAAGCATCTGACTTCAGCTCAGGGATCTCACGGCTCATGGGTTTGAGCCTCCTGTCCAGTTCTATGCTGATGGCTCAGAGCCTGGAACCTGCTTCGGATTCTGGGTCTCCCTCTCTCTCTCTGCCCCTCCCCCACGTGCACTCTGTCTCTTTCTCTCAAATATAAATACATTAAAAAATTTTTTTAAATCTCACATCTCATAATTACATTTTACATTTTAATATTAATGGTTTTACTTTTCTCTTATCCTCACCTACTTACAATTTATTTTGATATACACGTTTTGAAAATCTAGCCTTTCAGAACAGATTTCCTAACAGTAAATAAACTGAAGATAAGAAATGAATTAGTATCTTATAAGCATTATACTTAATATTGGATTTTACATTTTTAATTTTTTTAATGGTTATTTTTGACAGACAGAACACAAGCGGGGGAGGAGAAAGAGAGAGGGAGACACAGAATCCTATGAACTGTGAGATCATGACCTGAGCTGAGGTTGGATGCTTAACCAACTGAGCTATCCAGGCCCCCATGGTTATTATATTTTTATTAGCACTACACTTCGCTCTCAAAACTTTGTAAGAGAACCACCAAATTTTTGGAATAATGGCCATTTGATTTTTAATCTAATAACTCAACATACTATACCATATTCCTAAAATACAGATATTTAAAAACAAATTCTAATTCAGTCTAATAATTCTAGCATAAAAATCATGCATCATTCCTCTTGATAAATAAAATGCACTTAAAAGGATGTGTTCTAAGAGAAACTTCGTAAATGATAAATGGTCAATTTAAAAAATAGAGAATCAAATAACTGCCTCTAAAATAGTATTTTCAAAAACATATTCAAAACAAGCAACCCCAGGGATTCCACCTCCCATTCACCATACTTGACTCTGAGCATACTCTAATTATGTATCCATCCCCTCAAAATTTATAAATGATCTTAATAAAGCCTTTGCGTATCACTTTGAAGTAATCAAATTATTTGTATGGATATATTTTGCCTTCTTACTTTTATTGTTTATATTTACCTTTCTGCATCCTATAAAGCTCAGAGCCCAGAGGCAGAAAAATGTCACTCAAAATTTTAAAATACTTTCAAACTTAAAAATATCAATTTTGATAAAAGCTACTAACAACAACCTTTTTTTTTTTTTTAATGTTTTTAATGTCTATTCAGTTTTGAGAGACAGAGAGAGAGCATGAGCAGGGAAGGACAGAGAGAGAGAGAGGGAGACACAGCATCCAAAGAAGGCTCCAGGCTCGGAGCTGTCAGCACAGAGCCTGAAGCAGGGTTTGAACCAAAGAACCACGAGATCATGACCCGAGCCAAAGTCAGGCACTTAACCGACTGAGCCACCCAGGCACTCCTAACAACATCTATTAAACAGGAAAGTGGTTTAGAAAAATACTATTGTGAAAAATTTCAAACATACAGAAAAAAACTCAAGACTGTATAGAAAATATTCACACCACCAAGACTTTAAATTAACATTTCCTTGTATTTGTCTTATCATTCTCTTCAATTAATCTTAACTTCTGAAGCATTTCAAAATATGTTGCAGATCAGTACATTTTCCCCATATATACTTCACCTTCTCTATCATTAATTATAGTAAGGTATTTAATACGGTGTTTCTTTCAAAGAAAAATTTTATACAAAACAGATTTCAGGCTTATCATTCAATGATATATACATACTCAAGTAACCCAAATCCCTAACACAATACAGGGTACTACCTCACCCTAGAAAATTCCCACATGCCCATTCCCACTTAATCTCTGTCTCCAACACCCATGCATCCATTTCTAAGCCCTGCCAACCACTTTTTTCCCCCAACATTGTTTTGTTTGCCCTACCCCAACAGAGTACATAAATTTGCCTGTTTCAGGGGCATCATTGAAATGGAATCATAATTATGTCCCAATTTTATGTAAGGCTCTGTTTACTCAGCATTATGTTTCAGAGATTAATCCACGTTGCTGCAGGTATCAATACTTTGTTCCTTTCTATTGTTCAGTATTACTGTGTTATACATACCACAGCAGTTTATCTATTTTCTTGTTGACAGGCATCTGAACTGTTTCCAGTTTAGGGGTCAGCGACATATTTGGCAGAGTTTATACACAGAATCTGGTATTCCACCACTGTGGTTCCTTCTTTTCCGGAAGTTCCTCCCTCTTCCTCCTGCTGGACCGCCATCACCCTACAGCTGCTGTGGTATTTCCAAATTTGATCTCATTCCTCAACCAGTAAGACTGCAAACTAACCAAGAGAAGTCTGCCTGAAGCAAAACACCAGGCAACAGGAGAAACTCACCCAAGGCCATTCCTTTTTTTTCAAAGAAACCTCTAAAAAAAAAAAAAAAAAAAACCTGGTTTCTACTGGTTTTTGTTTGCTCTACAGTGTCCTCATGTTTTTTACATATTGCCCAGAGATTGAAGTCACAATTTGTGGGAGGATTTGTTCAGTAGGATCTCCATTTTTAAAATTATAACTCCCTATTTTTCTACTTTAAGAGCTTGACTGATCCAGTCTCTTTCTATCCAAAGAGCTAAACTAAACCAAGAAAAGGCCTCTGGGAGCTGCAGCTTAGGAGAGCTGGAGGAGGGAATCCTGTACAGGAACCAATACAAGTCCCAAAGGCATCCCGACACATGTATGAAGAACACACTCAAAGAAGCGAAGGTTTGGAGACCTTTAGATAGAAGCCACGCTGCAGGTCCCACACTACCCTTGTGAGTGGTTCACACAAGAAGCAGAACCAAAGCAGCAGGGCAAAGGCTTTGAAAACTGAACTGGCGCTGGAGACTGACAATGCCCAGGCCACAAACACTGAGAGCTTGCAGTTCTCATGAACCCAACCATGCTCATCACCTGCTTTAATTAAAAAAAAAAAAAAAAAAAAAAATAGACATTCCCCTGAGAAGATACGACAAATTTATTTTACATACAGAGAATCAGGAAATCTGACCAATTCTCAAAGGAAAAGACCAGAAGAGATGCCAATCTTGAGATTATCCAGATACGAGAATTATCAAACTAAAATGTTAAGGCAGCTATTTTCATCTATCCTCCCCAGGGTGAAAGTATACGCTTAATAACGACAGAAACACAGAAGTTCTCAGAAGTACAAAGTAAAAAGAACCAAATGGAAACTTGACAATGGGGAAAATTTTAGGGAAAAAAATGATTTGACAACAAGTGTAGACAAAGGAAAGCAAGCACAGAATAACTGATTTCCCAAATAAGAAAATAACACAAATAAATAAGAAAAAAAATCTAATCTTAATAAAAGAAAACTTCCCTGACATTTTGCATCTTCAGCACTGAATAGTAATGGGTGGGAGGACTGGGGGGCCATCCACACACAACCTAGAGATCACCAAGATCTCTAACTGAAATGCTTTAATCCTTATTCTGTCTCCTCCTGAGCTCCTCTGAAAGCGCTCATGATTCACCTTTGAAAAATATTCTGATTCTACCATTTGTAGGATATACAATTTTTAAGAATGCTGGGCTGCAAGTGAAGGTATCTGATCCAAGTCTTGGTTCTCTAGGACAAAATATGTAAAGTGGCATCACTTCTCTAGACTCTAATTCCTTATTTGTAAAATCAGAACCTACTTAGTGAGTGAGGACAACTTATTTAGCTTTATAATAAAAATCCATTGTTAGAGTAGACAGTTAGGTTCTAACAGGATACCTGGAAGCCAGCAACAAGGTCATGCTGGCTTTGGGGAGAGTCAGGCCTGGCAGGCAGCACTCTACACTAACCCTAATCAAACTGCATGGGCTTAAGATAGAAGACGCTAGGACAGAAAACCCTGGACCAGGACCAAATAAGGAAGAAAACTCCATACACCCTGCCTTCCTGCCCCAGGTCATGAATATTCCACTCCTAGTTAACAATCCCGTAACAGCCCTCAGTAAAAAGACAGTGATCCAGCCCCCGGGGGCTCCAACTTCCCTCACCCTACCTCACGTCTCCAGACTGTACTTTCACTCTAATAAACACTCTGGTTTCTTTCACAGTGTCACGACTGTCCTTGAATTCTTTCTTGTGATAAGACCAAGAACTTTTGATGACACCTATTGGACAGGCTGGGTCTCCCCAGTTCACCTGAAAACACCATGATCTAATTTCAGGAATGCTCTGAGGGTCACGCCTTTCCCCCTAGATCTTAGCATTAGCCAAGTTCTTCACCGCTCTCATTACTTGTTTCTGACAGATAAGGAAACTATGGTCAGGTAGCTGTCACTGGTAAGGTCTAGAGCAACCCTGTTAACAGGTATACAAAGCAAGCCACAATACAAACCACATTATGTAACTCTAAATTTTCCAGTAGCCACGTGAAAAATTTAAGGAGAAACGGGGGCAATTATTCTAACAATATACTTTATTTAACCCAATATATAACTGAAATGTGATCATTTCTTGTAATCAATATTTCAAAATCAAGATTTTTACCTTGTCTTTAAAATCCAGGATGCATTTTATATTTATAGCACATCTCAACTATGACTAGTCATATTTCAAGTGCTCAAAAGCCACATATCATTAGTGGCTACCACAAACAACTATATACTGCAGGTTCAGATGTGGAGGTGGAAAGGGGAGCAGGACACAATGGCAAACAAGGGCCAAGGTGTCTCAACGGGTCATATTTCACTCGCTCGTGTGCGAACATGTACACCAGACTGCTGATGTTAAAGAGGTCATCCCCAAATGGCAGACAGAGCAGAGAAAGTTTGTTTTTGAAATAAATTTCCATCTCTACTATGGATAGAACCCACTACAAAAGAAATAAAACAGGTAGATAAATGGCTTACATATCATTTCCAAATGCCTGAATTGGAAGAATTTATTTTGGGGCACCTGGGTGGCTCAGTAGATTAAGCATCCAACTTCAACTCAGTTCATGACCTCTCAGTCTGTAAGTTCGAGCCCCTCGTGAGGCTCCGTGCTGACAGTTCAGAGCCTGCAGCCTGCTTCAGATTCGGTGCCTCCCTCTCTCTCTCTGCCCCTCCCCCCCGCTCACACTGTCTCTCTTTGTCTCTTTCTCTCCCTCCCTCCCTCCCTCTCTTTCTCTAAAACAGTAAATAAATATTTTAAAAAATTTTATCGAGTATTTATTTTTATGAAAGCCACTGTTTATTTTATTCTATCCACGGTTGTAGGGGAGTACCATCATATAGGGAATATACTGAAAGGCATTATAAAACAAATAATTTTAAAGATTCGTGAAGGAAACACAAAACATACTTCAAAAGTACACAATATTCAAATCAAAGGCTTTATTGTGACTTAAGTTTCTGAAACTGAAGCTAAAATATCAAATCCCGCCTTTGAATGAAAATAACAAAAACCTTAAGTAAATGTATGAATACTGAAGCCTCTATTTTTAAATGGATAATTTCTTTTGCTTTGAAGACTATAACAATTTTATTCCTTAAATGTTTCTCATGCAAAATATAGGAGAAGTGATCTTTGTGAGAACCCAGGGTCCCACCCCAGGTGCCATCTCACCACAGTTCCAACCTCTCGATTAGAACAGTAGTGCAGACACTCAGGAAAGGACAGAACTGTGGAAACAAGATCCGGCTCAGAGCAATCTCTATGATTCACCATCTAGGTGATTATAAACAGGAATAATAGCTTCCTCATCTATAAAACAGATGACAGAGATATTAAAAACCTCACAGTTACAGAGACTTATTATTTAAATAAGATATTTACACTCTATCACAGAACATTCACTCATCCATTTCTGGTCTGATTTCTATTTATGTCATCATTTATCAAAGAACTTTTAATCAAATGCCTTTTGGTGTCTCCAAATATCTTACACATTTAAAATATTTCTATGTAATCTATTCTAAATTTGCAAACCCTTATGTTCTAAGTCATTTTTTTTAAAAGTGTCAGATTACATAAACTCAAATGACCCTATTAAACATCTGACTGGAAATAAATAATATCGTGAAATAAGAGCATTAGCATCTTTTTTTTTTTTTTAAGATCCTGCTTTAAGCAGAAATGGTAATCACAGGAATGGAAGAAAGTCATTGTGAAGGATCTCTGTTTCAATGAACCAGAGGAAAATAATCAAAAGATATGACTGAAAGTAACTGGCTTAAAAAGGGTAGAACAGAGAGAACAGAATAAATAGTATCCATTAAAATCAGAAATTCCTCTTTTACATACCAAATTTTACTATGTTAGTTTCCTTTTGGAGCAAAAAAAAATTGAAAATTAAATTAACAAAAAAAAGTATTACTATCCACTGGAAAGATGGATGGATTGATAAAAGAAAGGAAGAATTGGGAAGAAATAAAAAGACTCCTAATGGCTTCAATACATCCAAAAAATTTGCAATGGCCTATAGTTTCAAATGTTATGGCTATACTGCTAATATTAAAGCATGTAGCCCAACCCAGAACGTGTTAGAACCTAGTACAGACAGTGTGAAAAGTCCAAAATACTTAAAAAATAAGGTCAGGAAATAAGTGGAGATAGGATACCCCCCCCCTTCTTTTTTGCAAGAGACAGAGAGAGAGAAAGAGAGAGAGACACACAGAGAGAGAATGAAATCCTAGCACCCGAGAGAGGTGGATATGGGGCTTGATTCCATGACTCTGGGATCATGACCTGAGCCTAAATCAAGAGTTGGAAGTTCAACTGACTGAGCCACCCAGGTACCCCAAGGACACTTTCTGTTTTAACATTTTTCTATTAAACACCCATTCTCTACCTCTATCTGAGTTTTAAATTCTTGTTCTCACTCTACTCTGGGTTCCTTGAAATAAGAAGAGATCTATATTTTGTTTCTGGCTGCATGGTGCCCATATTAAAACCTAGGGAACAGATGTCAAAATTATGTGAAGCATGAAGATCAATTTTTAAATAACAACAGCAACCCACCATAACAAGTTCTACTATTACATTTAATGTAAGGTTTAAATCTGTGTAAGAATTCAAGCTTCCTTTGACTTTCAAATGATAGATAACACAATCTTTCAGGTGCCATTTTAGTTATAGGAGCCTCACATCAAAGAACAATCATCCAGTAGTAAGATACAGGGGATTAAATAAACATAAATCCAATGTGTATGTGGTCTGCTTTTTTGTTTATCTTCTTTTTGATATTAATAAAAGATAACCATACATTTTCAAAGAGACAACTGTTCAGACATATACAAGGGCATAAGCCCTTTGAAAGAAACTGAGCCTGTAGATGTTTTCACCTACATCCATTAAAGGGGGAGAAAACTCAAGGGTAAAAGAGCTTTTCAATGTAACCATTTTACTATTGATTTGAAAATTAATTCTCCAAAGGCATAAATTCTCAACCCAAAGAAAATGAATACTTTATACAATACCATCTATACAGTAATGCCATTCATTCTTCACATTTAATACATCACTTCAAAAATCACATGACAATGAAAGATGATAATGACAATGAACTTTTCTACAATGAATAGAACATGTTAATTCATAGATGACATAATTAAAAAGTAGGTTAGTAGGGGCACCTGGCTAGCTCAGGTGGTTAACTGTCCTACTCTTGGTTTCAGCTCAGGTCAAGGTCTCATAGTTTGTGAGATGCAGCCCTGCGCTGGGCTTTGCGCTGTTAGCAGGGAGCCTGCTTGGAATTTTTTCTCAAAATAAATAAATAAACTAAAAGAAAAAGAAAAAGGTAGATAGTAAAACGCACCAAAACGCACCACCTCAAAGATCCTACCTCTAGGAAGCATCACAACTCTTTCGGGCCTCATCCTCAGTCTAGCAAGCCATAACTTACTTTTATCAGTTCTCTTAGGATAATCTAGTTTTGACAGACTAGATGTTAACAAAATACACCAGAGCAATTTATGGATGAGAAGAATGATTTACTGACACTGAGAACGTAACTGCAGACTGGAACACGCACTGAGGCAACACGCTGGCAGCGCCAGCCCACATCCCTGGCCACTCAGCTTCCCTTAGGAACTGGGGAGCTCTTTCCCACCATCACCTACGGGGTCATCTCTGGCCACAGGTTAGGGCAGGGGGAAGCTGCTGAGGAGCTGATGACCTGCCCACCCCGAAAGCCTAACTCTACCAATATGAAATGGGAGTTGGTAGACAAATTACTCCCACCTCCCTGACCCCTGAGTGAAAGAACTCAGAGGCATGTTCTACTCTATCTCCCAGAGGTCCCTACTTGATTTGAGCTCCAACTGCCCACAACAGTAACCTACTCTTTAAAAGGCATCACTACTGGCCTCTTTATCTTTTCTTACTTCTCCACTACTCTGCCACACCAACAGGAACTTTCTGGGTTCACTTTTAAAATAAAATGTTTATTTCAAAGGTCCGATTCCACTGAAATCAAAGATAAGACACGACTGGTCAGCTTACTTCTTTTCTTAGCAAAAAATATTATTGTTAAGCCAAATTAATTTTTAGAAGTTGTGAGATACCTACAGAATCAGAACAAGAGAAAAGAGGGACTGGTCAAAAAAGCGGCCATATTTCCTTGAAAATAAGAATCTATCTTTTGAACAGTTCAAAGAAAAAGACAAATAGTTCTAAAACATATGAAAAGATGCAAATGAGAACTATAGTGAGATACCATTTCTCATCTCTCAGATGATTATATACACCCCCCCCAAAAGTTCTGACTATACACTATTTGCAAGAAGAAAATTGGCACCCTCATACATTGCTGAAAAAAAACAGAAGATGCCAAAATGTCTAAGGGAATTTGACAAATTGCCTAAAAATAGAAAATGCATATTTATGGTCACACATAAAATTCTCATTCTTGCAACAGGTACTGTACATCCATCTCATGGACTACTACACAGGTATTAAAAGGAAGGCAGGCTAACTATAGAGTGCTTCAAAATTATCTTCAGTTTACATATATACATGGGTTTGCTTATATGTATTTTTTTAAATAGCAATATAACTGGTTACCTATAAGGGGAGAAATAAAAATGTACCGTATTTAGAAGTAACATAAATGATTTATATATAATTATAAAACAAAACTAAATCAAAATATTTAAATCCTGAATAATAAAAATAAAATCAAACGAACAGACCTGACTATATAATAAAATGGCAGAAAAATCCTAACAAGTGAATTTACTTCAAGTACTAGAAAACAGAATACTCGGACTGTAAACCCCAGCAGGACAGAGGCCCAAAAAAGCTGTTTTTAGTAATCATATTGGTGGTACTGGTATAAAGACATAAACATATATTAGACAAAAAAATCCTATATAATATTTCTATATGTATTTTATATATTTACATATTTATGTCTTACATGTTTCACTTACATATTTTATATTTTAATATATTTGCTATGCTACATATATTTAATAATACCTAATATGATACATATATGAAAGAAAAAGAAGTTTATGTAAAAGCCAACTGAGAAAGCCTCCTTTGGCCAAGATAATTTGAGCATCATCATAAGAGTGAAAACTACAATGCAATAAACATAAAATATTTAAATATATAAGCTCAATGTTACCTTTAAAAAAAAAAATCCTCACTGGGCTACTTTTCCAAGACTCTAGGAATTTTCAAATACATTGAAAATGGCAAATAAAGGAACGAGTAATTAGTATGCCTTTCCTGTGTAAACTGTCTCACAGAGTAACCAAGCATTTGATGAGGGAAGTTTCTCTTTACAGAGATATTAAATATCATAAATAAAGCCTTGATGTAAATAAGATATCAACATTTTGCACAGAAGTAAGAGATCTAGGCAGTGATTAACAATCACCTAATCTCACAAATAGAGACAACTAAAACACCTATCTCTTCTTGGAGTACTTAGCACCTTATGAAATATTCTGTAACCCTAACACCCCAAAATAAAGCAAAAAAAAAAAAAAAAGACCTGAATTAGATTAAACTCTTAGATATACCTACTAATTTATAAAACAGCACACGGGAAAGAGAGGCATTTTACTACGGGAATGCAATTTAAAAACCAGGGGCACCTGGGTGGCTCAGTCGGTTGGATGTCCAACTTCAGCTCAGGTCAGGATCTTGCAGTCTGTTTCAGCCCCGCATTGGGCTCTGTGCTGACAGCTCAGAGGCTAGAGCCTTCTTCTGATTCTGCATCTCCTTCTCTCTCTGCCCCTCCCCAACTGTCTCTGTCTCTCTCTCAAAAGTAAATGAACATTAAAAATTAATAATAAATAATAATAAACACAGAATGAGGAAATCTTATTTGGCAAATAAGTTAAAAGGGGAAAAATAAAGTAAGTGAAGACGTAGAAGAGTTAAGATGTATATAACATCCAAATGTAATATATGGATTTTGTAGTGACTCTGTAGAAACATTATTTAAGAGCAAACGAGGAACATTTAAACTAAAAGGTTATTTAGTGATACTAAGAAATTACTGTCATCATCTCATGCATTAGAATGTCCACTATCAAAAAAAAAAAAAAAAAACACCACAGAAACTATAGCAAGTGTTGGAAAGAATGTAAAGAATGTACAGAAAGAAATCAAAACACTTGTACACTTTTGGTGGGAATAGAAAATGATGCAACCACTCCGGAAAACACTACGGAGGTTTTCATAAGATCCAGCAATCTATTTCTGGGTATATATATATATATCCAGAAGAAGTGAACGCAGGATCTTGAAGAGATAGTTGTACACCCACATTCATCGCAGCATTATTCTCAACAGCCAAAGATGAAACGCAACCGAAGTGGTCACTAATGAGTAAATAAAATATCGTATGTGCATACAATGACAACCTTTAAAAAGAAGGAAATCCTGTCACATGCTACAAGACAGATGAGCACACTAAGTAAGCCGGTCACAGAAGATAAATACCGCATGATACCACTTTACTAAGTACAGGGTATCGAAAGTAGTCAAACTCATAAAACCAAAAAGGAAAATGGTTGTTGCCAGCTGCTGGTAAGAGGGAGAAATGGGGAGTTTTCTGTTCAACGGGTACCAGTTTCAATCTGAGTTTTGCAAGATGAAAAAGTCCTAGAGATCTATTGTACAACAATGTGAATATAGTTAACACTACACTTAGGAGCACTAACTACAAACTTAGAAATGTTTAAGATGACAAATTTTAAGCTTTTTACTACAATTTTTCAAAAGTATATTTAAATCCCTTTTTGAATAAAAACGAAATTATTACCAATTTTTAAAGTGGGATTAATAATATTGTGGTGTGTGTATATATATAAATGTGTATATATATATATATATATATATTCACTCTAAAAACAGGCATAAAATATATATATTTTTAAATAGTACATTTCCTACATAGCTACATACTAAAGATCCACATTTATTTGGGAAAGTAGGTGTAAACCATGATGATGTAACATACAATTAAGTTAAAATAACTACCTAGCCAAGTGAAGAATAAGCAAAAAAGAGTATTATGAATCTCTCATCCTTATTTATATCAAAAACAAAGTTGAGGGTGAGGGTGGGGTGGTAGAGGTAAGGTATACGTTCCCACAAAGCATTCCTCTGTGGCATTTTCAGGGAAAGAAAATATAAGATACTACATAGCACAAGTTTAACTCAAAACACAGGCATTTCTCAGGTTCATGAGAAAGCTACCACTGTGAACTAATATCTATATATTTATTAGCACATTATGCAAGTATGTACAAATGGCTGTCGAGTTCTTAGCTAGACTATAAGCAAATTTGTTGTAATCCTGGCCTTTTACTAACGTATTTTTAGAACTAACATAAATTTCTGTGACTATGGCTGAAAAATGATTTAAGGAATTCTCAACAAAATTGGTAAATGTATGGAAATAATGTGATTTGAAATACAGTTTAAGAGCTGTTCCAAAAACAAAACAACATACAGTCTCTGTGAGAGACATACTGAAAAATTCACCTGAAGATAGGCATTTAGAAAAAGATAGGCAGTTGCATAGCACCTGTACCTCACATACAGGCCTGTACAACGTATTCTCAAGGGGGACAAATAAGACTCACTTCAAATGTGAACTTCAAACAAAGCCAAAGACAGGTAATCCAAATGATGGAGCTGATTTACCAGAGAGCTGTTTCTTACATGAGAAACTGCAATGCTTCAGAAGAAAACAGCAGATTTTAACAATGGTTAATGAGCCACCCAAGCACCCTAAAGAACCCAGCAAGTATCTCCTAAACTAATGAAGAACCATGTCATCGTGCTAAGTAAGGCCACACAAAAAAAATCTCTCTCAGCAGTTAATGGGAAATGTTGAAGAAAATAAGAGGGGGAAAGGGGAGAAGAAATTTTCCTCTTATCAACATACTGACCAGTCCATCTTTAAAATGAATCATTTCCTAGGAATTTGTTCACAGATAATTCATCTGATCCACTTATTCTGGTTCTAATTAATTTTTAGTAGCTATGATTTCAGACTGATACATCTACTATTTCCCACCAAGTTCTAGAAGGCTTTTTCAGTTTCCATAGCTATTTGATTTAATGTTTAAAATAAAACATTTGGTTAACTAAAAACAATTAAAATTGTTAGTAATGTACTACAGAAAATATTTTGAAATTGATTACCAAGTAATATAATTCTATTTATTGAACTCTAAAATATATACCAATACCACTTAGATAAAGAATTACTTTTTATAAGGGAGAATCATTCTGATTTTAGTTAACAGTAATGAGATTACTTAGCCTACAGTTAGAATAAACTTTAGAAATTTAGTCCAATTCTATCATTTAATTGCAGAAGAGTTCTTGCCAAAAGTCATCCAAGACCTATACAGAAAACAGAGCTATCTCAACTCCTACAGATCAGCTTTTCTGCTGTATCACACAGTTCACAGATGTTTATTCCACAGAGAAATGTTTCTAAATGATCTTTTTATATAGTAGGTTCTCTTGAAAATCATTCACTCACTAATAACAGGTAGAATATTAGCCATTTTACTGCCCATTAACTATAAATATTAAGATAAATGAAATATGCAAAAAGACTGTTTAACAAGAAAATTCTATTCACAAAATACAGCCCACTTGTTAAAATACAGGATCATCACTATATAATAATAGCTTTTATACTGATAACCACAGCTAAGTGGTTATAAAATCTACAGATCAAGGAAATCTCCAAAGTAAGGGTTCACCCTTTTCTTTTTTAACTAAAAAAATATATGTATACCTTACATATATTTTTTAAAACATTTCTTTACTCTGGGAACACAGATTTTGTAAACCTGGGAGAAACTTTAAATATTCTTAAGAGGCACTTACAAATAAGAGAATAATAAAAAGACCAATTAAAACACTCTATCGTTCGGAGGGGGAGGAACTCTTACCATTGGCAGTGCATTGATGTGGGGATGTGCAATTGGATATCCGGTACCGCCAATCACAAGTTGCTGCGGCTGAGAAAAAGGAAAGTAAAATATTCAGTGTGCCCTAAAACAAATTCAGTTTAAGAGATTTCCCACACCAAATTTTCATGTTATCAAATTATTTTTATTTACATCTGTCAGGTCCCCGCCACCAGTGATTATCCTTCTCCCCCTAAACAATTATCATCTTATATAAGCAACAGCAGCAACTTTTGGGTAGTACGTGGCAGGCACTGAATCTTTACAACTCCTAAAGGGCTGACACAATGAATAAAAGGGAGACTGAGAGAGATGAATCTGCACAAAGTGTACTCACCTCCATTCAACTTAACTTGTGCAAATATTACTGCAATAGGGCCCAGGATAGTATGTTCATAATCTATGATCATGAGCCATAAAGACCGATATGAACTTTTCTTCTACATATTGTATAATAAAAACAAATGCATGATTGGTTTTGAAACAATTTCAATCAAAACTTATTCAAGTTTAATCTCTTCAGAGTTTACATTTTACAGAATTTACCCAGTCATCTCAATTGCTAAATCATGGCACGTTATTTTCTGTGAACCTTCTGTATAAATATACAAGTTGTTTTTCAGACACCCTGTCAAAGTGGTGGCTCTCAGGTCTAACGCTGACCACTGCAGATTCCACAACGTGCTAGAGTACAATTTTATGTAAGAGGGCAAGTCAATGCCACAGAAAGGAATGCAGGAGCTTTACCTCCTACACCAAACCAGTGAATTAAGTCAGTAAACACTAAAAAGATAACTAAGCAAATACACTGAATAACTGTAGAAAGAATGTAATCCCTTTAAGTTTGCTTCTCTCTGATCTTATCTTTAATTGACTAGAACTCTCATTTGTGTTGCCAACTCCGTGGCCAATCTAAACAACTTCAGGGCTACTAAATAACTTTCGGGTAGTTAAGTTATAATATCTAGGAATTAAAATAACATTTATTAAACATGACACACGCCTACTGAAATTATAGACAGTTATATCAACATATAAAATCATGTCAGCCTCTGGGGCTTCAAGACATCAGAGTGGGCACTAAGGTCTTTTGGCATGAGACACTTATGAACCAGCTGGTAGATCCTTTCTGGCACCTACTAAAGCGATATTCTATAGACCTCATAACAGAGTCCAAATAAAAACTAGATTACCACTAGACTGTTTACCTCAGGGTCATTTGCTATGAACATCAATTGTTTTATCATAAAGGGGTCACGAATTTTTGAGCTACGAGCTATATGGGGCTACCTGTTATCCAAAAACTGACAGAGCGCCCTTATCAGAGAGAAGTTCGGGCATACATCCATTCTAGGTACTTATAAATAATTAACACGTGCTACCGAATCACATTTTTTATGTTTATTTATTTTGAGAGAAAAAAAGAGAGGGAGGGAGAGTGTATGTGTGTGTATGTGCAGCAAGTGAACAGTGAAGGGGCAGAGACAGAAGGATACAGAGAATCCCAAGCAGTCTCTGTGCTGTTCAGCACAGAACCCAATGCTGGGCTTTAACTCACAACAGTGAGATCATGACCTGAAGCGAGACCAAGACAGGATGCTTAAACAAGTGACCCACCCAGGCACCCCTAAATTATATGCGTTTTAAACCACAGAAAACAGAAGGAACAAAGATGTATGCCTACATACATGTCAAATATCTTTCTTGATAATCTCTTACATGCTTAGCCATCTTCTAAAATAATTAGATCATGATACGTTAAAAGCTCATTCTAGGAATTTAAGTATCTGCTCTACCATTTTCTTCTTTCCTATTCTTAGTCACATTTTTAATATTCAGGTTTTTTGCAGAAATCTTTAAATTACTTATCTGTTTTGCAGGGTTCAGTTGAAATTACGCCATAAATCTATGTTATCAAACACAAGTACACTTACAATAGTAAGCTCAGCCTCGTGGCAACTCCCAGAAACAAAACCAATGACTGGGAGTGCCACAGCTGCCTTAGGGAGCCCCCTTTACGTACCACTTTAGATAGGACTTTCTGACATCAGTGCTCAGTGAGGGTGCAAATTTAACCCCTAGGTCAAATATTAGTAACATTTAATTTTTATAATAGAGTCCTGTACCCCAATGGATACGTGTTTTCCCTATCAGGGTGTGTACACACGTACCACACACAAACTCACACAAATTGATCTACCTTTGGAAAATACTAAATTAGATCATTCCAGTTGCTAGTCTTTCTTGTTCCTCCTCTGCCTGGTTCTCTTCTCTTCCTTTCCTGTGACTGGTGAGTCTTTCTTTCATCATGCTCATAAAGGTCTCTAATCTCAGTTTTCTCTGATTAGCTTTTCTCTACTTTTCTTCATCAACTCATTTAGTCTTTTAGACTATACCTCTTTACGGAAAAAAGTCAAAATAGTAATTTAATAAATACTTAAATAGTGAAATAAATACCTGATTCTAGGATTTCAAGAGTGAATAAATCTGTGGAAAATGGTATGTCAAGAAGTATGCACATTTGCACATATAATACAATCTGAAAGACTTAGGAAGTTTCTACATTAGCTGTTTTCCTAGTCACCTTATTTAGCCATGTCCACCCATTTTGGAGTCCATTTATAAAGCATATATCACATAATTCTTAAGTTTATAAAATGAATTATGTGAATTTTAAAAAACATAATTATATATTCTATCAAAGAATTATAAAAATCTAATGTGTACTTAACATAATTTGATAGAATGTATAATTAAAACTATTTGTACTAAAGTAATTCAAGTTGTCCAAAAAAGGCAAAATGTGTATCCTTTACACCTGCCTCAATAATCACACTTGCCCGGGATGTTTGGGTGGCTCAGTCAGTTAAGTGTCTGACTTTTGGTTTCTGCTCTGGTCATGATCTCACAGTTGGTGAGACTGAGTTTTGCATTGGGCTCTAAACTCATAGTGTGGAGACTGCTTGAGATCCTCTCTCTTCCTTTTTCTCTCTCTGCCCCTCCCCTGTTCACTCACTCTCAAAAATAAATAAATAAACTTATAATCACACTTGTCCAACATCCTCTACTCTCACCAGCACATCACCAGTGTCTGTTCTCTGCACAAATTGGCTGCCATGACATTACTCATCCTCTACCAGGAATTTCCTTCTACTATGTGCTTTGGCCACTAACTGAGCCCATCTCTTTCAAGGCTCAGCCCAAATCAGCTTCCTCTCTTGACTATTCATCCTACTACTTGAAGAGTCAAAAATGAGCATCCTTTATTACAACCGTATAGTGCCTCACTATCAAGCAAGTATCAAATTATCCAAATATAATGTGGGAATAGGTACATCCATATTTGAAAGTAAAACAGTAGAAACTGTATTATAGCACAAATAAATATTATTGGTAAGAAAGAACAGTGGATTTTTATTCTAAAAGTACTTAGGAGACCCCGGCTATCACCAGTAATTTCAGTACCATGGCTAGGAAGTGGCAAATAAAAGCTGATTATTTTGCCATTTAAAGAAGACTCAAGAGCATGTGATCAATCACATTATAAAATTAGTGTAAAACAACCAACTATTTTTGTATACTACATAAACTAAACCCATTTGCTTTACTTCTTGTGATGAAATAAATGTTTGCAGGTTTTGGTTTTGTATCCAAATATAAAGCTTTGCTTTTACAAACTATATATCAGAACATTTTATGTGAAATAAATGAAGTATTAATTTTAGAAAAGACTTTCAACACAAAAATACACTGTCAGGGTGCCTGGATGGCTCACTTTGTTAAGCATCTGACTCTTGACTTTGGCTCAGGTCATGATCTCAATCAGGGTCATGGAATACAGCCCCATGTCAGGCTCTGCACTGAGCATGGAGCCTGCTTAGGATTCTCTCTCTCTCCTCTATCTGCCTCTTCCCCACTCACGTTCTCCCTCTCAAAAGAAATAAACATTTAAAAAAAAAAAAAAAAGGACACTGCTAACTCAGTAGACCGCTCTTAAAATCTACCACCTATATATAATTAGAATCTTTTTAAGGTGCAAAAATCTTTTAAAATAGCACAACACTATATTTTGAATGATCTTCAAAATTAGTGCCCTGCAGTCTCTAGAAGTAAATTTACTTGATTTACAGGTTTCTTAAAAAGCTAATGGATTATGGGCTCCCACCCCAGGGAAAGGTACAAGCAAAACAAATACTTGCTTATAATTTAAAGTCACAATATAATCTAATCTGTAATCTCGTAGCCAGAAACAAATTCAAGAAACTGTACCTGATATTCTTAACAAATAGAAATTACAAATGAATTTATAATTATGCAGAATTTAGGAAAATCATCCCAAGAATTAAAATAAAAACATAACAATCTGCTTAGAAAGATTTTGAGTTTATTTATTTTGAGAGAGTGAAGGAAAGAGCAAAAGGCAGAGTGGGGTTGGGGGGGCAGAGAAGATGGAGGGGGTGCTGGGAAGAGAGAATCCCAAATTCCACTGACAATGCAGAGCCTGATGCGGGGCTCAAACTCACAAACCACAAGATCACGACCTGAGCCGAAGTTGGACACTGAACCTACCGACCCACCCAGGCGCCCCAGAAAGATTTTTATTAAATGAACTTAACAAAACTCACAGCTAAAGTCCAAATTAAACTGTTTAGTACATGACTAAAACCACAATAAATAGTGATTACCTGCAACTGGAACCATAGAAAAAGAAACTATTTGTAAAACAAGTGTTTCAACTTAATCTTCTCAATTCCACGGATCCATTTCACAAAAGATTTAATTAGTTGTCTTCCTCCACATGGCAATTTCTAGTAACATACTAAGCATTCATCAAGGCCTCTAAGCATCTAGAAGTCTGCACCTCTCCTCTCCCCATTCTCATTTCCCACCCTCTCACATATACATATACAAGTAATATTTGAGGCAGCCAGACAATAAAAGGGGCTGGGAGAAAAGCTGAAACAGGAGGACTATCTAAGGAAACTGAGACTGAGAGGTAGAATGGCCAGCTCAAACAGCTCTGACATCACTGGCTTTAATTTTCCACTTCTCTTCGTTATTTAGGTGACTCAGGAAAAATGGATTTAAAAGTTGTGCGTTACGATCCCTATTTCCTAAAAATTAGATATACTCAGTACCACATACCCACATTAATAACAATTTAAACATGCACTAGTATCTAATCATGCTATTATAACTTCAGTACAGTTAATTTCATTGGTAGCATCACATGCGGTTGCATTTTATATTAAATTTATATGAAAAAAATTATTGGGCAAGAATAAGACAAAGACCTATCATGTACCCTGAGATCTGCCTGTCAGAGTAAGCAATGCAATTAATGACAATAAAAACTAGAAATTCTCTTTATAGTACACCACAGTGTTTTTAAAATTAAAGTTTGGTTAGGCAGTTTCAAGTGTTAATGAAAGTCAAATTTATTTTTTAGGCACTACAAATCTACCCATCAAAAATTTCCAGTTCACTGACTTTTAAAATGCTGAGACGCTGAACATGAGAAGAGTCTTAGACTCAAACTTGAGTTATGATACTCAAAAGATGGTATTAAATGTATGGATAAATACACATTATCAGCTACTTTCAGCTACTTTAAAAATAAAAGTGAATATATCAACAAAGTAAGTATAATTTCCTTTTCTAAAAACGTGTTACTAAATAAATGGTGCAATTTATAAATCATGATACCTTAGAGATATGACAAATCTGGGGGCACCTGGGTGGCTCAACTGTCCAACTCCTGATTTTAGCTGAGGTCATGATCATGGAACCAGTTTGGGATTCTCTCTCTCCCTCACCCCCTGTTCCTCCTCTACTTGTGTGCACGCTCACTCTCACACTTTCTCTCAATAAATAAACTTAAAAGAAAAAAAAAAGAAATATAACAGATCGGACTTGTTTTTAACACAAAACTGATTAACAGCTCAACTTTTTATTTTTTTAAGGACAAAGAAACAAGTAGAGGAGGATGAAAAGGAATAGCATCAGGGTCTAATAAAAAATAGGATGGGAAAAAAAAAAAATCAAACTTTGCCCAGTCCAAATTTGCCTATGATCACACATGTAGGTGGCTACTACATAGGTACCCTGGCACTTAACAAGTTAGAAAAAAAAAAAAAACTGATAAAATTCCTACATTTTATTAAGTTTCTCACTCTTCCCAAGGGTTGAATATTTGATTCACAATACCAAGAATTTGAACAGCTAATTAGGACAACACAAAAATCATTCTGCTGAACAATACATTCCCAGCAGACATGAAAGGGTTCTGCCAAGGATACTGGGTCTTTGATTAACTGTGTCCTACAGAAATGCCCTTCCAGATTCTAACCTAATTGTGAGACACAGTGGGTCCCTCATTCAGATTTAATTGGTCTAGAGTAACAATATGCACATCAGCTGCATGAAAAGCTCTTCAAGGTGGTTCTACCTGGGGGTTAAAAACCACTGGACTCTGGCAGGAAAGGGCGCAATGGGAGTTTTACTCATCAAAGTGTAATAAATAATGTACTCTGAGGGAGAATGGAGGGATCACTTCTTTCAAACATTAGCACTGCAAAGTGAGTAGTTCTCAGAATCAGAGTGGGAACCACACTGTATCAAGTAAAAGTTTTATTAATTTGATTTCAAGATTAACAGTAAGGAACAAAGATAAACTTAACCCTTCTCCCCCAAAAATGAGTTAGAAAAGGGAGAACAATAGTGAGAACATCTTAGAAAGAAACCCAGTAAAAACAAAAAACAGGGGAGTTACCTTTAAAAAAAAAAAGCACAAAAGGAACAATGCTAGTACCTACATTTAGACAAAGAGACGCATAAAGCCTGAAACTTAACTACATGTGACAAAATTGTTAGTAGGTAGAAATTATAGAAGGGTATTTTTTTCTGCTCAATATAATGGAAAACAGTCACACAAGTCAACTGAAGTCAAACAAAAGTCAAAGTCACACAAGTCAAAACCTGGATATAGATCACTCAGCAAGAAAGTTACTACAGTGGCACATGATGGCGGGGTGGGGATGGTGGTGTCATATGTGCCCCCTGTCCAATTCTTTTCAACTTGGCATTCAAATGTGCCATCGAGGCCATCAGCAGCCTCTTTGGTACCTCTGTGCAAATGAACTCTAGCAGGACAAAAAAGGCCATACTGTGGTACAGGGAGGTAAGCCTGTACTGCGGAGCCAGAGATTAGACTTGACTCAAGGCTACGAAATTTAGTTTATGCTAGCCCATCTAAGGCGAAATTAAACTCCTGGTGCCTTAGTTTTCTCATATGGAAAATAAACTGCTGTTATGGAAAATAAACTGCTGTTACGAGGTGAATAACTTAATATTTATTTATAAAGTGATCAACAGTGCCTGGCATAGGAGTCACATGTAATCATTTTAAAATAATACATGTAAGAAAAAGGAGCCCTTCCCTCTGAAAGAACACGGCCCCATATGAGAGAAATGGCTTGGCTGACAGTGTGGCACCCATGTGTCCCCTTGGCCATGCACTTCTAGGCAGGAGCCAAACTGCTCACTGGTATTCTGCTGGACCGTGTGCTACCATGACTCAAGAGTCCAGTTATACTAGGTCTTTCATTAAGTTCATTTAACAGCATTACTACTCAAGATAATTAATCATTGATAGAACTTTTAAAGTAGAATATATTTGGAGTATGCCCAAACATGGTAGTTGTCCTGTGTGATGACACAGTGACAATGAACACACCGTACCAATGTGACAACACAGAATGACAAAATGAACACACCTGACCCTCTGAGTGAAGCAGAGACAGTCTCTCCATCACACTTGAATACTAAATCTTCAACTTTCACTTTGTAACAGAAAGGGATAAGCTTAACTTAAAAAAAAAAAAAAGAACATGCCAGCAGATATTACTTAAATGGAAACTGTCATTCTGAAGTCTTCTGAGCACAAAGAGAAAAAATTCATCTATGTTAAAATAGGTATTAGGTTCAGAATTTTAAAACATTTTATTTCTATCTACTGCTAAAGGATGTAAAAGTCATTCTTGTGGGTCTCTACTAAGAGTGTTTCCTTACAAATTTTCATATGAAAAAACTCAAACTGCTTATTTTGAGTTCATATTTTTTAAATTGGTATAATCTAGATAGTACCAACAAATGCTCTGCCTTCAGTAAATTAAAACAAGCTTACTTACCTACCATTTTTCTATCAAAAAAAAAAGGGGGGGGGGTGTCAAAAAACAGTTCTTTAAGCAGCCAGGGCTATCCTGGGGCACCTGGGTGGTTCAGTCAGTTAAGCATCCAACTCCTGATACTGGTTCAGGTCATGATCTCACAGTTCATAATTCAAGCCTTGCATCAGGCTCTGAAATGACAGTGCGTGGCCTGCTTGGGATTCTCTTTCCTCCTTTCTCTGTTCCTCCCCCTCTTGGCTCTCTCTCTCAAAATAGATAAATAAACTTGAAAAAATTATTCAAGAATTCGCCACTAAAACTATAACCACTTAGTGGGAAAGAAATTTTCTAAGGCATTAGAGCACTATCTTATGGGACACCAAATGGAACAATGAAATTACGAAAGGACTGAAACTTCAGTATTTCCCCTCTGTGGTCTTCAGATACTTAGAAGACAGAAGGAAAATGGAAAGAACCACTCTTTCTGTTTAAAAGTTCAGCCCTTTCATATCATATCCATACAACCATAAGCGTGTCCTCATCTGTAAAATGAGGGTATTGTACAATGCTATATTAGATGGCCCGACAACAAATATGAACAGAGTTCAGTTTCTTGTTTAAAAAATAAGTTAAAAAATAAATACAAGTCTATGATTTAAAAACAAAAGCACCATGGGGCACCTGGGTGGCTCAATCCCTAAGTGTCCGCTCTTGATTTCGTCTCAGGTCATCATCTCACAGATTGTGATATCAAGCCCCACACCATCGTGACGACAGAGAGCCTGCTTGAGATTCTCTCTCTCTCTCTCTCTCTCTCTCTCTCTCTCTCTCTCTGCCCCGCCCCTGCTCACAAGTGCATATGCTTTCTCTCTCTCAAAATAGACTATAAAAATAGGGCACCTGGGTGACTCAGTCAGTTAAGCATCCGACTTCGGCTCAGGTCATGATCTTAGAGTTCCTGAATTCAAGCTCTGTGCTGACAGCTCAGAGCCTGGAGCCTGCTACAGATTCTGTGTCTCCCTCTCTCTGCCTCTCTCCTGCTTGCACTGTCTCTCTCAAAAATAAACATTAAAAAAAATTATTTTAAATAATAAAAGTAAAAACAAGAGCACGAATCATACTAAGTTCCTAAAGATGTTTTCACACAATATACTAATATATATTAGCAGCTAACGGTAACTGCTTATATAGTTTAAAAAGCCACAACAGGGTTAAGAATAGTATTAAATGAAAAAAAAAAAAAAGAAGAACAAAACAAACCTGTTTACGACTTAACCATGAGATTAAAAAATAGCAACTGGAAATATTAAAAATAAACAAACAACAAAGAAAGAACAATGAAGGCACAGAATAACAGACTGGTCCTGGAAATGAACCCTCTTCACCACAGCAAATGCAAGCAGGAAAACATGTTAGCCCTAAGTTTTGCCAAAATTAGCTAATGTTCATCAAGTAAGCAGTGAGAAGTTGGGGCGCCTGGGTGGCTCATTCCAACTTCAGGTCAGGTCATGATCTAACAGTTCATAGGTTCGAACCTCGTGTCAGGCTCTGTGCTTACCGTTGTGAGCCAGGAACCTGCTGTGGATTCTGCATTCTCCCCCTCTCTCTGCCCCTCCCCGAATCGTGCTCTCTCTCACTCTCAAAAATAAACATTAAAGAAATTTTTAAGTGGTGGGTGACAAGTGAGTTATGCATATTTTAAATTAAGAGAAAATCAGCTTGTATTTTAGCTTTGACATGGTTGAATGACAACTAAACATCAAAAATCACTTATAGAAGAAGAACGAAAATGTTAGTGCAAAAGATGTTTTTACATTTTTTAACTCTAAATTATAATATGATGCACAAATATGGAAAAGAAACAAGTGAACTGTATAACTTGCAATTATTTTTTCAATTTTTTTTAACGTTTTTATTTATTTTTGAAAGACAGAGACAGAGCATGAGCAGGGGAGGGGCAGAGAGAGGGGGAGACAGAATCTGAATTAGGTTCCAAGCTCTGAGCTATTAGCACAGAGCCGGACACAGGGCGTGAGCCCACGAATTGCAAGATCATGACCTCAGCCAAAGTCGGCCATTTAACCGACTGAGCCATCCGGATGCTCCTGCAATTATTTTTTAAATCAACTTCATAAGTTACCTATAGACTGAACTGCATTTAAAACAAAATGTCAGGGATGTCTGAATGGCTCAGTCGGTTAAGCGTCTGACTTTGGCTCAGGTCATGATCTCACAGTTGGTGGTTCAAGCCCTGCATTGGGCTCTGTGTTGACAGCTCGGAGCCTGGAGCCTGCTTCAGATTCTTTGTCTCCCCCTCTCTCTGTCCCTCTTTTGCTCGTGCGCTGTCTCTGTTTCTCAAAAATAAATATTATAAATTAAATAATAAATAAATTTTAAACAAATAAACCAAAATGTCAATTTTCTTTCCATTTCCCAGTTTTCTAACATCAAAGCAACCAGAAATTCCATAAACAACAAAGGACCTACATACTACAAATGAACTCTCTCCATTAGTGATGCATCAGTTACTCAAGAAAACAGAAACTGAGAAGCCTGATTCTCGTTCAGTAGATTAGGAAGAAATGGAATTTAATGCCTATCTATGTTTTATCTGTCAACCATGTTAGATAGCAGAACTGTCATTGTTACTGTTGTCTGTACTGACTGTTAAGAGTTATCTGGCTACAGACAATAGAACTGTGAGGAGAAAGCAAAGGGGGAAGAAAAATTTTATTAACATCTCTCCTAAACATTGTTAATTTTAAAAGTTAGCCCTTTACTGACAACAAAACTACTAAAGTACATCAAAAAATAAAGATCCTTGCCCTGGTGGAGTTTAAATTCCAACATAATTTAGGATTAAGTGTTACGTAGAAGGTGACAAGCTATGAAAAAAGTATCAATAGGGTGAGAGGTTCCAGAGTTTTCTGTGGGGAGCAGGTGGTGTTCCCAAGTTGAACGAGTAAGTAGGATGGTCAGAACCAGTCTGTATTTCAAGTGAGCGCTCGCAAGATAAGAAGCTCCTGTGTGTTCTATATTCTGTTGCAGGCAATCCTAGATGAGGATGTGTACCTTACTGCCGTCATCTTAAGGTCATGTTCATGTTTGTTGGAAGCCATACCTAGAACACGCATACTAACCAAATAGGTTATTTATGTTTCAATTACTCTGGTTTATTCTCTGAGCTACCTGTTCTTGTCCACATTTGTTGTGTACTATAAAGCTTTAATTCTAGGGTACATATTGGGCATTACAAAATGACAGGTTTACCTAAATATTTTAGCATTGTAGGGGTACCTGGCTGGCTCAGTTAGTAAAGTAGGAGACTCTTGATCTCGGGGCTGTGACTTCAAACCTCATGTTGGGCACAGAGATTACTTTTAAAAAGTTTTAAATTAAAAAAAGTATAAATAAATATTTAGCACTATAATATTACAGAGGCCATCATAAATGTTATCAAATGAGAAAGAAGATATATTTTTAAAAACTTTTATAATTGTCATCCAGTCTGTTTAGTCAAATTATTTTTCATACAAGCATTCTTTCACTGTTAACATCAAATAGCTTCAAACTTTTTCAAGATACAAAATGCAAAAACAAAAAAACCCAGAGGAAAAAAATGCCAGTGGAATGGAATGTCTAGTCACTTTAAGGTCTACTGCAGTTTAGACACAGGCGTGCGTGAGAGAGAGAGAGAGAGTGCGAGCGAGTGCAAGCACTAGCTAGCTGTCGGTCATTTTCCCCCTCACTGTATTCAGTATTCTTGAGACCAAAAACTGAGACTAGTTTATGAAAATGCATGAAGCTAGAATTATAAGGCTAGCTGAATTTATTTCGATACCTTCAACTGTAAATTCCTATAAAAATTAAGCTATCTTGATAACTGTGCCTACTATCATACCTAAAGCAGATTCCAATGAGCATTAAATGACAAGGGGCTGGTGAGCCTCTGTGCAGGCAGGGGAATGGCAACTACATCTCAACCTCTTCTCCTCAAGAAGAAACAGAAGCCAGAAATTGTTTAAAGAATACTATGAGGAAAATATCTTTCCTACAAAGAAGATGAAAATCTGTTGAGCAGGACTGCTCACTGGCCTCTTGATTTCAAGTCACAGCTAATTTATCAGATAAAGAGAACTCTTGAGGACTCAGACTGGATTAGACCAACACAAAATGGAAGAAGGCCACTGGGTTTACGGGGAGGGATACAGGACAGAAAAAGACTGTCAGCTTCAGGCCAGGTGTGCCAGCAGAACACACAGTCCAGGAGCAACGGTCTCTGCAACTTTTCCTCCTACCGCTACAACTTCACTGCTAATGTAAGAGGGAGCAAGAGTTCACAAAAAGGCATGGAAGCTTCCTTGGCTTAAACACTGCAAGCTCCATAGAGGGTAAGACTTTTCATGAGCCTAGCTTCCTGGGGATCCAACCCACCAAAGAATATGCTCAATTGTAAAAATGGGCCACATATGTACTCCCAGCCCAGATGCAGTTCACAAGTCAGGGACCACTCTGCTATGCCCCTATGTTGGCCAGTAATACTGCTGGACAATCTGTTTTTATGTTTTAAATGAAAAACAGCCAAAACTGAACCAAGGTTATTTATCCATAGAAAGGAAAATGATTTGGTGACCCCTTGTGCCACAACACACATGGGTGGGTCCTCCTCTCTACACTGTATCTAGGAAGTCAGTGGTCTTGGATCTGTAACCTAAAGCTTCTAGGAGACTGGCTCACCTCCTATAAGCAATGACTGGGATTGACTGAATGGAATTGAGAAATATGGTAACACAGAAAACCAAACACACTACAAGGTATCTTACAAATAGCATAAAAAATCTCTTTTGATTGATATGAAGGTTAAAGAAAAGCAGTCTAGTTCAAAAGGAAATTGAGGCCCAGAAGTTAAATATTCCTTCTAGAAGTAAAATATTAAACTCTGCACTGCTTGCACACTCGGTATCATTTAAATCTCCTAACAAGCTGTATAGTAAGTATTACATCTATTTAAAAAACAGGTTAACAGGTTAACTAAGGCTCAGAGCAGTTCCTAGAGCAAGATCAACAGTTAATAAGAGGCCAAGTGGATATCAGACGCCGGGTTAAATTCCTAACCACTCGGTCTCCTGAATCTCTTTTCAAAGCTTTTGTTTCCAAAAAGTTTCCTTTACTCCAACACAATAAACGTTTTTTTTTTAATGGAAGTTGAAAGTACCACTTAGAAGAAAGAGATCTATATCCATAATCTCTTACTGCCACAGGGAGGGCAGAATCAGTACAGCCAAAGACCACTGGCACCCAGCAGAAGACAGCTTACATCAACCCACCAATAAACACTATTTTTCATCACCTATCATTATCCAGCTTCCAAACATGTTGGACTTAAGAGTGTTTCATACAACTAACTAGTTCTTGAAATACTATGTAGGTTTAACTGTTTAAAAACAGATACATACTGAAACCAGGAATTTCATTGATGAGAGGCTAAATTTATTTAAATTATATATCAGAATTCATAAGGGAGCATTAAATTCTAAAATGCATAATCCTTCTACTTTTGGAAGTTTACCAAAAGTCCTGGAAGGCACAAAAACACTATATATAGCCATTTATGCAGCAAATACTATGTGCTCTTGGCTTAATATCCACTACCCAAATCAAAAGCCTGAAAGTGATCCTTGACTCTTCTTTGTCTCCTTTGTCAGCCATATCAATCACTAAATTTGATCAAATCTTTTTCCTAAATATCCCTACAATGCCTACTGGTTCCTTGAATCCCACTGCCCATACTCCTCAATCTGCTTCCCCACCAACTTTGATAAAATCCAAAGCAAAATATTATATTTAATAGGCATGCACCTCAAAGTTTGTAACTGAGCAGCACTTGATTATATGAAAATTCAGACTTTTTGTTGTTCTGTTGTTGTTGTTTGTGTGTTTTTTTGTCATTTTGAAGTGAAAGAGGCAGTAATGGATTTCTCTGTTGGGTCACTGTTTATCTGCAGAACTATTAGTTGCCTTCAGCCTCCCTGTTAACAATGCCAATTTTGTTCAAAGCAGCAACATATCCACAGAATATTCACTTTCTCAGCCTTTCTTGCAGCTATAGGTAGCCACTGTGAAACAGCCTGGCTAATACAATCTAAGCAGAAACAGGGGTGGGTGCAGGGGCTCGCGGCTGTCACAGCGAGGGGGACAGCTAGGGAGTCTTCTGTTTTCCTAAAAATAGAGAACAGATGCAGATGTTTAAACCTGACGCCTCCTGAAGCAGTAGCCATTTGTCAACCAAGGCAATACACCTGATAGACTTCCTTACACTAGGGACAAGGGAGTAAAAATATACCAATTTCCTGCCTCTAGATTTGTTTAAAATAGTGTTTTGAGTTACTTGACGCCAACTAGACATGCCTCTCCCCACACGTCCCCAAAGCATTTCAAACTTAATATTCATATACTTAATTCCTCTCCCTTCCCAAACTTGTTCCTCTTCCTATATTCTGTACTTCTTTGTATGGCTCCAACCTCCCATTCACCCACACTAGAAACATGGTTCTTTCTCCTCCCTTATCTCCTACATCTACCTACCTACCTACCTACCTACCTACCAACCATCAAACACCATTACATTCTATCTCTAGGGTGTTACTTCACAAGTATGTTTTTAGTTCCCTGTGCCTTTACGACTTATTTATGCTATGTCCTCTAGCTAAATTTAGATCACTGACATCCCACCTAAGCTCTATCACCACTGCAGTTATTTATTTTGTATGTGCATCCTCCTTCACTAGAAACCTAAATACTTTATTATAATCATCACATCTTGGTGACACATCTTAATGCTATACTATTGTTTAAAATGTACATTCAAATTAAACAACAACAGTTGCTCTTTTAAAAGGCTTAAATTTTGCTTTTATAGAGTACACAGTTTGATTCTGACCCCACTGATGACTTGAGGGCAGAGCAGAGGAACTGGGAAGGCAAAAGAGAACTGAATGAAGAGAAAGAAGTATCAACAGCTGAAGTTTAAGTTCACTGAGAAAGGTTTGAGGTTTGCTACTTTTCCTTCTTTGTTCTACAGACAAAAACTGGAAAGACTACTCCAAGAAATCAGCTTACAATAGGCAGGGATGCTTTTCATCATTAGTTTCTGACCCCAAGGTCCTGAGAAGAAAGACAAGAAACTAGAAAAATCTGCTCTACTGGCATTCTAACACTGGAGGAAATAACATCTGAAAGAATACTGATATATGTCCCTTACATGTTTACTATAATGAAGTCTTTCTGCATTTTCAGATCTTCTAGATTTATTGGTGGCTACTTTGAAATTATATCCCTAACTCATACCTCCTATCATAGTTACTTTTTGCTTTTTCCGCCTCTTGTAACAACCTGAATATTTCATGTCCTTGTTCTCATCTAACCACACCAAATCTTCTACCTCTTCCCACATTCATTCAATAATCTTGTGCCAGGACATTTCATAAACAAATGTCTGGTTCTTTACAATTACTCAATTATATTCGTGCATTCGCTTATTCAATAAATATTTACACTGCCATTCCATTCCACAGATTCATCCAATCTTTACAAAATTCTAAGAATTAAGGTAGAAGAAGCTACACAGAACTAGAACAAAACCAATGCAAGAGTACTGTGACTCCACCACCTACTGAGCATGAGATGCAAGAATGCTTATTTAATCTCTCAACGTATTTCCTCATCTGTAAAACAAGGACTTTAAACACTATCCACCCAGAGGGCTATTGTTCCAAGAACTAAATAAGGGAACGCATACCAGGCATGTAATCTTACCTAAAATATAAAAAGCACTTAATTAATGGCAATCATTATTTCACCAGATTTTGTGTGTGACAGGACACTCTGAGCTGTCCTTTAATACAACCACAGTCTTGATTTAATAAACTTATCATTCAATATACCCAATCTAAATGTCTAGAATGCTTTATGTTTTCATGAATGTTAATGAACAGTTTATTTCATTAAACAAAAATGCAACTTTATTTTTAAACACACTCCTACTAGCATTCTGAAAATAATCTTATCATTTCTGGATTAAGTACTGGATATAAAATAAGAAAAAAAGAGGATTACTGGTCATGGAAGCAGGAGTGGGTTAATTTTGGCCTCTAAAAAACAATACTCAATTTTCAATTAACACCACAACCAAGCATCTATCTGGGTACTGGATTAATCAAATCCCCATGTTTTTTAAAATTTTTTAATGTTTATTTTTGAGAGACAGTAAGAGACAGAGCACAAGATGGGGAGAGACAGAGAGAGGGAGACACAGAATCTGAAGCAGGCTCCAGGTTCTAAGCTGTCAGCGCAGAGCCCAATGAGAGCAGGAGACCATGACCTAATCCTCAATCAGACACTTAGTGACCAAGGCACTCAGGCACCCCTCTAATGTCCATGTTTTAAAGAAATATCAGTCTAATATTATTACTCCTGTACCCTGGCTTCTAAATAGTAGCTGAGAAGCCATAAAACTATTGCCTAAAGAGCAGCACTGAATTCCTAGAATGGATACTTACAGTGATAGCAAATAATGGATAAATTTAATAAGGCTTTTATTAAGCCTTCTACATAATTACACAGTATTTAAAAATAGAACTTTTATTTTGGTTTTGAATGTCATATAAACTACTGAATACCTGTGTAGTCTGGAATCATTTCCCTTCTAGATAGAATATCAAAATAATTTTAAAACATTAATAGGAAATAACTGGCGGTTTCTCAATCCAGGAAATTCCTTATAAGCAATGTAAGCTCTTGGTTCTCCCTGATGTTTGCTACCCTGGGCAATTCAACATGCTCTATGAGTTCTATTAAAACACATCTTCTCTACTGTAATATAAAGATGTTAACAATTTGAGTCAGTCTAACTTCAAATTTCACTAGCACAGTGACTAATTTTCTAATGTGAAAGAAGTCAGAAATCCCACTTGGAGCGTTAATAAATTCCATTTTATTTCCATGTCATTGATTGGGAGAAATATAAAGTAAAACCAGCTATTTCATTCAAAGGGCAGAGAAGCAGTAGTGAAGAGCAGAATGAGTTCAGCCTAAGGTGAATTATCAACCAAGACCACTGAACCCATCAATTCGCTATTTTTCATCCCGTGCAAAGTATTAAGCAGTCAGAAACCAGAAATCTAGGGCCAATGGCCTTTCATACATTTCTTACTACACAGTATATAAATTTTTAATTCTTCCCCTTTTATTTTATCCATGTCTCAGCCAAAACCTCAGGACATAACTGTAGAATGTTCAAGTAAGGACTACCACTAAGCCACATTCTAAGAAACTGAATATAGAAGGCCTGCTCTTCCAAAACACTCAATCTTTTCAAAGTCTCCACTGTTCTTGAATGTTCATTCATTCAGAGCCTATATAAGGACATGGACTCTATATATGAAGGGTCAAAGAACAGCATAGTTATAACCATACTATAGATGCAAAAATAAACTTTTAGAATTGCTTCAAACTCCAAGTCCCCAAGGAATTCTCTGAATGGAAAACGATTTCGCAGAGGCTAAAAGTCCTTGAAGTCCAACTCTAGTCAGACATGTACTCCTAGACTAAAATTAAGTATACAAGGAGGACAGAGAGAAATACTAGACTTTTGCTCAAAGTCTATCTAGAATAGTAACTTGACCCATTTATTGCTGTGAAATAATAGGGAATATAGATACATATATATATATATAATGCACATATATATATAGATACACACACACACACACATATATATATATATGAATATATATGTATGTATAGGTCTCTGACCCTACTTACTAGCAAAGAGCTCCTAAAACTTGTAATTTCCTAATGCCAAGAACACTAGAAATATCTTTTGTTCTAGTATTTGGTGTTTGACCCTGGTTTCTCACACAGAGCTCCTAAATGTCTTGGAATTTGCTGGATGATACAGACACTACTTCAGGATGAGAGCTGATCACTAGCCACCAAGCCATGATTTATCAAAGCATGGAACTTTCAGCGCCTCTCTCTCATCTTTCCAGAAGGGGAAGACTGGTGACTAAGTTCATGACTGATCACACTCTACATGATGGACCCTCCATACAAATCTCAAAAGTATGAAATTCAGAGTTTCCAGATTGCTGAACACATGGAGGTCCTGTGAGCGTAGTACACACAAGGCTAGTAGGCAAGAGCTAGAGCATGGCAGTGCTGAGCCCTCTCTCATACTTTGCCACATCCATCCCTTCTGCCTGAATGTTTGCTCATTTACCATATCGTTTTATAACAAATTGTTTAATGTTAAGTGGGTCCCTGAGTTCTACGTGCCACTCTAGCAAATTATCAAACCCAAGGAGGGGATCAGGAGACTAACTCACAGCCAGTCTCAGAAGCAACAACCTGGGACTTGGCAACTAGCATCCGAAGCAGAGGCAGTATTGTGGGACTCCCCTACCCTGTGGGGTCTCATGCTAACTCCAGGCCGACAGTATCAGAGCTGAAGTACAGCATACCCAGCGGGTGTTGAAGAGAATTGCTTGATGTGAAAAAAATTACCACATAGTTGGTGATCAAAAGTGCAGGTTATGTGTGTGAGTAAAGGAAAATGCAGGAATGTTTTTCCTGACAGTTCCCAGTATTTCTCCTACCCAATAAACCTCTTATTGCACTCTCATGTTCCATGTCATTCTAAAACAATCTTCTCTCCCCAGACATCATTCTAAGAACACATATTTCACTAAGACATTATCAAGGACATTTAGAAGTTGAAGACAGAAAATGGATTGTGTCTCGAGCTAACAAAGACATAAACAAACATAGAATGTTAACCAACAAAGGAACCAAAATACAAGATCTTAAACACTGTTGTCTCCTGAGGGTAGGCCTAGCAGAGAAGCCTCACTTTTTTTTTTATTATCTGTCATCATATAATACATTTTTTTCATTTTATTATATGTATTATTTCCATGGTATTAAAAAAAAAACTGAAATTCCTGATTTTCTAGGACACCCAGGGCCTGGAAAAAAATTTCCTTTATGCAGATAACAAACTCTGCCTTTGCACACCCCCATCACTCAGTGTATCTTTGGTAACTTAATAAGATTTAATATAACTTTTAGGTAACAATTCTTTAAGTATGGGATTTTATCAAATAAGACTTAAATTTTAAATAATCACTACTACAAAACAAATTTAAAATTGCTAGTTTTATCCTGTTAAAGGATGTTAAGTGTCCTTTCCACAGAAGGCTAAAATTCTGGCCATGGTATGGTCACCCAAAGGCATGACTAAGTTTTCTACACAAAATTAAAATGTAGCTTGTCATTCTGACTCCTTTCACTGATTGAAACAAAGCCCACAAACAAAGGGGTAAGGAGAAAGGGAATAAGAACAAAAACTTTAGGAAAACCTGCAGCATTTCCGATGCTAATGACAGAGCAGTAAGGAAACTCCTTGGAGTTTATATTCTAGTGGGGGAGGACAGACAGACGTGAGTACATTCTAAATAAATGGGGGCTGCGTTATCTCAATTTCTTAATCTAGCTTTTATAAAACCAAGAGATACTCAGGTTTTAGCACTATAACCATTTAGGTTCACTGACTGGAAATACTAAAAAGCAAATCCAGAAAACAGGATTTACTGAAAGCATTAGCTCAGAAAAACTGGAACCACCAGGTTTTCAAAGAAAGAAAGAAAAACGGCAGTTCTATGGATCAAGAATATACCTATTCTACCCAATTAAGTTTGTTCCCAGAACCTCTTTCAGTAACTTGTGGTCAAATATGGTCCCATCTTGCTATTTCTTCAAGGAGTAGCTGAATTCATATATAATTAGGACTTCCACTCATGTTATTTATAGATAGGCAAATAGATACAGATGACTGTCAGAGGAAGGTTATTAATCAGGAGGCAGAGAGAACAAAGAACAGTTATTTGTATGCTGTCTTTTTTTACTGCCACCTGACAGGATTGTTGAAATTTACTCTGAACAGACAATGGTCTAGATTCTACTACATTGTGATACACTGTTGGCCTAGATCCCGGGTCCAGGCAGCAGCACTGGCTACCAATTTTGAAACTGTTTCAGTTTACACTTCCACTTTCCTCCAAGATCAACTGCCATACTTGGATTGCTAGGTCTGCAGAAGCTCCAGAAGCAACTGACATGCAGAAACATTCCAAAAACTCTTCAGGCCTAGATCCTCAATCACTGGCCTATATTTCAACTTCACCGTTTTCTTCAAGTCCATTTTATTGCAGTACTATAGTTGCCCTCTATTTCCACTGTCTTAGTATTTCTTAAATTTCTGGCAGAAGAGAGTTTGAGGTATGAAAAGCTCTCAGGCTCCCTAAACAAACCATGCAAAAACTATCACCCCCGAAAACTGCATAAAGTGAATCCAGTTCTATTCCAACATGCATCTCATCAACCTTTATTTAAAAAACTGAGAGCCATTTTTCTACTCCAACTCTAAATGCTATATATCATTATAAAGACCCTACTTACAGGGCTCAGAACTGATAGCCTTAATTTCTCATTACTTTCCAACATGCATCACTCCTTAACCTATGATGTAATAGGTTTATTTCCAATAGTGTCTTCTTTAATTTAACACGCTTGTCTAGTGGCTTTCCCTGTCCTTCTCCTCCTATCCAGAGCCTACCTATCTTTCAAGACTCATCTTAACTCCTTCGTGCTGACAGCCTTCCCTTACTACTTCCACCTACCAGGGATGATTCTGCTTTCTGAAAACCGCTGGCAACAGGTCACTGTAGAGTGCTAGAAAATACAGTCCAGACAAAGGAAATAATGTACCCCAAAGCTAGTGGCAAAGGCTGGACTGTAATGCAGACCTTCAAACTCAAATGCCAACGTTTATGTTTTCACCAATATGACCACCCTAACATTATTTCCTACACTAATCTGAACATATCCCCTCACACATATAACTTTCCAATGGATTCGTCACACCTATATAGTTTATCCAAAGCCAACTCATCCTTCGAATCATAGGTAAAGTGCAATCTTCTCCACTCAAATTTCTTTGACAGTTCTAATTCATTCTGATTTTCCTCCTTTCCAAATTTACTATATTTTAATAAATAACATGCAGTGTGGCATCCTTGTACTCTGCATGTATTATCTCACTCCTCCAAACATCTTGAAAAGGCAGAAATATATTAGCCATATTTTACAAAGCGCTCTAAGACATTAATTTGCTTACCTTTATACAATTATTCACAATAGAGTTGAGATAATTATAACTTAGAGCTTCTTGTTATGTGACTCCATACTTTTCATTCCTTTAAAACCGCAGTTAATATAACCTGAATCTGTTCCTGCAGAAACAAACTCAAACTGAAGAACATTCTTTAAAACTGTCAATGTCTAAGTAATAAAATACAAAGAAAGGCTGAGGAACTGTGCCAGATTAAAGATTACTCAATGTATGATCTTGGATCCTGAATTAGGGCAAAACAATTGCTAACAAGATCAACAGGACAACTGGCAAAATTTTAATATGGAATATATTAAATACTATATTGTATCAACACTGATTTAAATATCCCTAAATGTGACCACTGCCTGCACTGTTATGTAAGAGAATCCTTGTTCTTAAGGCATACACCCAAGTATTTAGAGTTAAATGATCATAATGTGTACAACATGATGTGTACATTTATTCTTAAATGGCTCAACTAAAACAATTATGAGATAAAAATGACATGAATGAACAATTTCTATATGTAATATATATAATTTCTATGTAAAGCAAATGTGAAAAATATCAAAAGTTGAAAAACTATTTGAAAGGATCAGAGTTCGAATTTACAGAAAAGGAGAACAAATACACTGCTGAGAGGAATGGGTAGGCATATAGCTCAGGAACTGGCAAACATTTTCTGCAAAGAGCCAGGAAGTAAATATTGTAGGTTTGGGGGGGCCTCACAGTCTGTCTCATCCACTCAATGCTGCCTGCCACTGTAACACAAACCCTATAGACAGTTATATAATAAAAGGACTTGGTATGTTCCAAAATATCTTATTTACCAAAACCAGGCCTTAGTTTGCTGACCCTGGATACAGATAAAAAAAGTCTGACTATGAGCTGATAAATACTGGAAGTTTAACAAGAGAAACGTGAGAATTCATTACATTATTCTCTTTTATGTATTTTGAAGTTTTTCATAAGAGCTTAAAAATAAAACTTAGAAATTTTCCTATATGTCAATCTCTTTCATCACATGCATAGCCTATCTCCTCCAAAAAAAGTACCAATTTGACTTTTACACATCCTTCTTTCAACCATTATCTTTTACTTCCAGAAAATGTGCCGTTTTTTCAACCAGACTAAGTTTGTACAGGCCACATGCATTTACTTTCTCTTTAAACTCTTAACTCCCAGAGGGAAATCGTCTTAGCTGGTGATTAACATAAATTTGGTGGCGTAACAAGATTATGCAACACCTCTTATCATTGGCTCTGAATTCAAGTCTCTCTTTGGCATTTCGCACTGTGAGAAATGAAACTCCCACAATCTCACTGAACCTATCTCTTGTGAGATATAAGGAAGGCAAGCCTGTAAAGCTTGGTAAAGCTGACATCATATCTGATTCACCTTTAGATTTCATAAGACATTTTTTTGGTAGCTAAACAAGTAAAATCCATGGAAGTTGCAAGTAATGAAGAGTCACAGATTACCGGAAACACAGAACGAGATGGAGCTTGAAGGAATTACAAAAACACCCTCCAACCCCAATCCCACAAAAGAAATACAGGTAATCCCAACATTCCATTTAATTTTCATTAATTTATCTGAAGTCAAAATTGTGAAGTGCATTAGAAACTAAAGCAATATTAATAACTGTTTTTCCTATTAATAGAAGATATACTTAAATCACAATAGATTTGTGTGGACAAAGGCACCAAAATTCTGCTCCTGGGCACAAATGTCAAAGTCTACTAAATGAAATTCATTTCTATTTGGTGCTACAGGTTACAGCAATTCAAATATTTCCTCATCTAAAATAAGACACCTAAAGACAAAGAACTGCTGTACAAGATAGACGTGCTGCACACTGTAAGTCTGTGTCAAAGCATCTAGAAATGCAGAGTGCCACTCCAGGTGGGGGTAACAGAAGAGGTGAGATGACAGAACAAGAGAGGAAAGCATCAGAAGTTTAGCACATAACCTGAAAATTGCCAAGTACTGACCCAAAGTCCTTAGTATTGTGATAACATCTGCCTCAAGCACTAATGTCAAATGTGGCTCTATAAATGCTGATTTGAACCCTTGTGCACTTGAAGACGACAAGATCTCTGACCTAAAACACTGCAAGTCCACCAAGAGGGAAGGCACATTCTTGGAAATTCAAATTTGCTAGAATAGCTTTCAAACAGCTATTATGGTCAAGTTTAAAGAAAAACAACGGCTTCTGGCTGACAGAGCTAAATAGGCAACTGCAAAGAGCAACAGGTTCTTTAAATAGTTGGGATAGCTGCGACTGAAAAAACAGATTATCACATATGTGGGAAAAGGACTGGTGGTCACGTAAGAGTCTTTTCAGGCTCATTCAAATACCAAATAATAAGCACAAACAATGTCATTCTTCATCTTTCAACTCCAATAGAATTTTTTAAAATTACTATGTAGCTTATAATAGTTGAATGTGGGGTACTCTTTAATACAAGGAATCCCTCCCTAAATTTAAATGAGGCTATTAAACATAATAAGCAAAAGCCATAGGAAAATACCAAGTTGTACACTATTTTCCCCCCACACTCTATCCAGCACTGCACATACATGTCCTTTTTTTTTTTTTTTTTTTAAAGATTCGAGTTAGTTAACATACAGTGCACTGCTGGTTTCAGGAAAATTTAGCAATTCATCATTTACATGCAACACCCAGTGCTCATCCCAGTAAGTGCTCTCCTTAATGCCTATCACCTATTTAGCCCATTTCCCTCCCCACATTCCCTCCATCAACCCTCAATTTGTACTCTATATTTAACAGTCTCTTATAGCTCACCTCCCTCTCACTTTTTATCTTCTTTTATTTTTCCTTCCCTTCTCCTATGTTCATCTGTTTTGTTTCTTCATGCATGTCTTATATCTATTAACTGAGAAGAGAAGTAAAGTCCTTTACTAACTTCTGGTAGTATCGTGGAAACAGACCTGTAAACATTAGCAATCTTTAGGTGATATGTTCAAAAACAGGCAAAAGTAAAGAACATCTTGATAGTATACTTTAATAGACTTTTTTTTCAGTGTATAGTAACTTAGAGGGAAAACTCATCATATACACTAAAAACACTACTTTTACATTCTTATGCATAAGAGAATACACATATTAACAAACATTTTAAATTCAAGCCTTAAAAAGCTACAATTACAGGAAGACATCTTTATTTTAATCTATTTAGATCAACTGCTCATTAAGGCACAACTATACCAATATCACAGAAAAGAAAAAGAAAAAAAAAAAAGCTTTTGTTTGAAGCCAATCATTCCCAACCAGGATTCCAGGGTATACTCAAAGTGAGATTTTGAAATAATCTTTAAAATAATGGAATGCCTGGCTGGATCAGTCAGTAGAGCATGTGACTCTTGATGTTAGGGTTGTGAGTTCAAATCCCATGTTGGGTGGGTGGGGAAGAGAGACAGACAGACAGACAGACAGAGACACACACACACACACACACACACACACACACACACACACACACAGAGACCCCTAAAATTGAGCAATTTTTCTCTAAAGCTCATTCCAAAATCTCACTTCAAAGAAATTAAGGCATCATATTTTTTTCACATTCCCAATTCTATTTTGGGCATATAGTATGAATCTTATCACTAAAGGTTCTTAAATTATTTTGCCTAAAGGCCAGGTATTCAAATTCATTTGTTTCAATCAGCTTATATAACTATCAGGGTTTTTTTTTTTCCAAACCCTAAAACAATTGACTGAAATATGCCTATCACAAAAGGTTAAATATACACTAGCACATTTTCTCCTTTTAACAATATGTACTCTTCTAAGAGATCATTTATGAAGAACAAAATTCCCTGAGAATCAGGAAGGGTAATTAACTGAAAGGAAAATCTGTACTTCACAACTTACATTGCTCTGCATTAATGCCAGCTTCTTCTTCATCGCACAATCCACAGCCATGCCTAAATTTGACCTAAGACTAATACTTCATTAGTTTTCATCCCACCTTTCTCTCTTGCTACACTGCCTCATCCCCACTGTTCACTATGTGTTCCAACAAAGGTTAGAAATGTGCATGTGTGTGTGCGCGCGAACATACATACACAAAAATACACCTTTACTCATGTGGTGAGACTAATTTTCAGGATAATGCACAACAACGTTAGCTAGTCAGAAACTGGTGTACTTCTATCATTTAATTCTTCAAGACAGGGGTGCCTGGGTGGCTCAGTCAGTTAAGCCTCCGGCTTCGGCCCAGGTCAGATCTCACGTTCGTGGGTTCGAGCCCCGCGTCAGGCTCTGTGTTGACAGCTAGCTCAGAGCCTGGAGCCTGCTTTTGGTTCTGTGTCTCCTTCTCTCTCTGCCCTTCACCCTCTCATGCTCTGTCTCTCTCTGTATTAAAAATAAATAAAATATTTAAAATATATATATATATATTTATAATTCTTCAAGACAACAGTCTATTTTCACTCACCCTCATTTTCCTAGTTGACAATAGTCTGGAGAAGGAAGAACCCTAGGAGAAAATCCTTCACAATTGTGGGAAAAATAACTACAATGGGAAATATAAAACCTTCAACAAACTCCATTCCATGAAGAAATCCATTCTGTAATTTTTTTAATGCTTTTTTAAAATGTTTTCTTTTGGGGGCACCTGGGTGGCTCAGTCAGTCAGGCGTCCAACTTGCCTTACCTCATGATCTTGCAGTTCCTGAGTTCTAGCCACAAGGTGGGCTCTGTGCTGACAGCTCAGCCTGGAGCCAGCTTCTAATTCTGGCTCCCTCTCTCTCTGCCCCTCTCCCTCTTACTCTCTCAAAAAATAAATAAAAACCGTTTTATAAAGTTTTTTAACCGTTTTATTTTTGAAAGAGAAAGAGAGAAGGACAAAGGATCTGAAGGGGGCTCCGTGCTGACAGCAGAGAGCCTGATGTGGTGCTGGAACTCATAAACCAGGAGATCATGACCTGAGCTTAAGTCAGACAAAACCAACTGAGCCACTCAGGAGCCCCCCATTCTGTAATTTTAATGACAAAAGCACCCATCATTCAACCTCTGCTTGAGCTCCTCCTATGTTGAGTGCTTTTGCAGAAAGGTGCTGTTTTACTAAATTATTAGACAGCTCTAATTGTTTTCTAAGTTCTTTCTTCTCTGGAATTCAAAAGTATTTATCTGTAATTCCTACTCAGAGCTTCTGGAATTATACAAAACAAGTTAACTCTACTTTAAATGAAACTAGTTAGCGACTGGAAGGACTTTCTCCCAGTCTCTCACTCCCAAGTTTTCTATTTCCCATTTTAAAAATTTGTGACACAACAATTACAAAAACCTGCTCCATTTTGTCCTTCTAAAATTAGGACTCCTAAAACAGAACACAGTGCTTTATTCACAGCGTCTTTTCAATAGATGGTAAATTTATTCTTTTTTTGGACAATGGGGTGGGTGTAGACAGTAAAACTCAAAAATCTTTTCAAGTACAAAAAAAATCTAGAAAGTATAGATAAAAATTCCCATAAATCTGTCACTATAGAAATGGGTGCTAGGACAAGTGGATATCCACATGCCAAAGAATGAAAATGGAACCCTATTTCATACCATATAAAAAAATTATAAAGGATCAAAGACCTAAGTAACTCTGGATTAGGCAATGCTTAGCTAGAATACCTAAAGTACAAGCAACAAAAGAAAAAACAAACTGCCATCCTCAAAATTTACAATACTTTCCCTTCAAAGGACACCATCAAGGAAGAGAAAATCCACAAAATGGAAGAAGATTTTTACAAAACATTGTAAGAGACTTGTGCCTAGAATATGTGAGTAGTACAACTCAGTAATAAGAAGGCAAACAGTGTAATTTTAAAATGGGCCAATTATATGAACAGATATTCCACCAAAAACAATATACAAATGGCCAATAAGCACATGAAAATACCTTCAACAGCACTAGCCATCAGGGAAATGCAAATTGAAATCACAATGAGATACCACTTCACATCCACAAGGAAGATGATCAAAAGGACAGTAATAATAGTTGTGGAGGACACGGACAAATAGGAACCGTCAAACACTGCTGGTCAGAATGTAAAATGCAGCCCCACTGGAAAAGCCTAGCAGTTCCTCAATTACAGAATTTAATTAGAAGTAAGAAATTATTACAATTTCAAAAGAAATCAGTATAAAACTGACAGATGTCATTAAATGATTTCATAAAAGTCAAAAACTGTATTAAGACATGTTTCCTTTGTATATATCTAATGACCACAATACCTCAGTTTTAAATATTCTGGGTGACAATAAAACACCAAGTATACTTGATGGGCCAAAGAGATGTACTAGCAATTTTCTTTGTAATTACCACTCACAAAACAGTCCCCTAAAAATTTCCAAATTTTAAGTTACAGAGCAATGACTTGTGGGGGGGAGCGAGCGCGAGCACAAGAGACAGAGAGAGCGCCTGGGCGCTTACACAAGTGCACGCCTGCAAGCCCAACACGGGGCTGGATCCCACAACCCTGGGATCATGAACCGAGCTGAAATCGAGGCTCAACTGACGGAGCCACCCAGGTGCCCAAGCCATGACTTTTAATCAAAGTTACCAAATGGGCAATTAATCATTAATAGCTTCCAGGAAAAAGATCATGTACAAAAAAAGTAATAAGCTCTATCAAATGAAAATGATACAGATTTTTTCAAAGGGTAAGAATGAATTATAAATGCCTAGTCCTCTCAAAACAAGGTAGGACTTGTTTAAGCAGATTGCTAGGTCTCACCGGTTTTTTCTGATCCAACTACTAGGTCTAAGGTGGAGCCAAGGATTTGCAATGGGACCACACTTTGAGACCTACTATACTATACAATACTCCTGAATCATATAGCAACATTCTTTTGAGAACAAAAATTAGTAATATTAATAATCCAACAATCAACTGTCAAACACATTAACCAAAATCAGTTATGTATAATAAAATTAAGACACATTAGGGAAGGGTTTTTATATTTAGGACTTTCCCAGCGTTGTCTGCTCCAATTGGTACATGCTTCTGTTAACATGCCCAGGAGAGGGGCACCTGGGTCGCATAGTAGGTTAAACCCCCAACTTCGGTTCAGGTCATGATCTCACAGTTCCTGAGTTCGAGCCCCTCATCAGGCTCTCTACTATCGGTACAGAGCTGGTATCAAGTCCTCTGTCTCCCTTTCTCTGGCCATTCCCTGACCTGCCTGACCCTCCCTCTCCCCCTCTCCCTCTCAAAAATAAATATTAAAAAAGAATAATAACTTTAAGGGGCACCCAGGTGGCTCAGTTGGTTCAGCATCCGACTTTGCCTCAGGTCATGATCTCGCAGTTCGTAGTTTCAAGCCCCTGCATCACCCTTTCTGCTACCAGCACAGAGCCTACTTCCAGTCCTCTGTGTCCTCCCTCTCTGCCCCTCCCCTGCTCCTCTCATGCCCTCTCTCAAAAATAAACATTAAAAAAAGAATAAAAATAAAAATTAACTTAAAAAAAAAGCCTGCCCACAAGGTATCGTTCAAGCCCCTGAAGAACTGTACTGTACCCGTGAAACCTGCTCTAATTACCCTAGCTGGAAGTAAGTACTTACTCCTTTGAACTTAAGTCCTCATTTGTAGTAAGACAACTACTGTCGGTTTGCATTGTTTAACTCTTTGTATTTAAGACTGCTATCACCTACTAAAGTCTCATGGTAGCCAACAACCAGATATTTTCATATCCCTCAGACCTCTTAGGACAGGCTTTCCAAAAACATAGAGTAAAAATGTGTTCCATAAACCAACCAAAAACCCCAACCAAAAACAAACAAACAAAAAAAAAAAAAACAGGCTTTTACAGAGAAATGAAATCAAAATCAAATCCTTTTAAAATAACTATCATAATGGTAAGTTAAACTACTTAACAACTTGGGTTCAGGATTTCTGGCATAAGAACACTGGAATGGGAAGTTCAAAACCTAGCTTCAAGAATAATTTAAAATATAAGCCTTGAGTTGATCAATTAACTTACTCTGCTCACGACATGTGTTCACAATCCAAAATTGGGCTATTAGTTTTAAACATTAATCCACCATAGACAGATTATAATTAGTATGGGACCTGTTGCCCAAGTACAATTATTTCTATAATGTATTATTAACATTAAAACATCTTTTTCATGGCATCTGTTAGACATGCTGCCTTCTGACCTATATAAAGATAAAGATGCTCAATTTGTATACAGGGTTCCCACCAATTTCCTTGAAAACAACAACCACTCATGGCATCACCAACATCACAGAACATAGCTAAGAATTCAACAACACTGTAAAAATACTAAAAGTGTTTCCATATCATGAACTTTAATTCTTCTATATTTATACACAATCCATTATGTTATCTTTCTTCTATCTGCACATACTTTACACAGTGCCTAGTACAGAACAGGTTCTGAATACACACACACAACAACCACTGTTGTCCTTCATGATTTTGGATACTCCTCTTCATAAAGCTCATGAGACTATTAAGACCTAAACTTGGCAATTTAGGGAAGAAATGAAATCCAAAGTACCTCCAAGAACTCAAGTCCTTACATACATGAAAAACATACCATTTTCAGAGTTGTACTTAATCTGTGACGGACTCCAAAGTCAGAATAGATAATTAAGAGATCATTTTCTAAAACTATCAGGTCAATTTCAGGAGCTTAGGGGTCGTATGTTAGTTTAAACACACACACAGGCAGCCCTCATTTTGTATGGCAGTGTGGGCACAGAAATGAGCATGTGAGATGAAAGCAAGCAAAGTGACCTTCTTCAGTGGGACCTGTTCTGTGACACTTAAAATTATCAAGACCTTAAAAACTGTTATAGAAGAAAATAAAAATACAGTAAAACTAATATTTTTAAATACACCGTAATTTTTAAAATGAGGACCACTGAACCATTGTGAATTAAAGTGCTTTATTTCAGGGTGCCTGGGTGGCTCAGTCAGTTAAGCGCCTGACTTCGGCTCAGGTCATGATCTCACAGTCCATGGTTCAAGCCCCACTCTACGCTGACAGCTTAGAGCATGAAGCCTGCTTCAGATTCTTGGGTCTCCCTCTCTCTCTCTGCCCCTCCCCCACTCTGTCTCTCTCGCAAAATAAAATAAAGACATAAAAAATAAAAATTTTAAAAAAGTGCTTTATTTCTTTGTAAATAACTTACCAAGTAGTTTGACATTTGTCTTCTCTCATGGTATAACTTAAGAGTACAGAACATCTTTTGTATTTCATATACCACAGGGAACTGTCATATAGCTTCTAACATTTTAGCCCTTACACGTTCAATGTCATGGAAGATCTCGGAGAGTTCCATCAGTAGGAAATTTTTTGCCAGCATCACTTCCTCGGGAACGTCATCCTTTTCACCACAACCACTTTCCTCATTTGCCCATAAAGTTTGTGAGGCTGCATATACCTAGAGTCTCTTCAACAGTGGCAATATCTTCTTCTTACAGGCACCTTTTCTTATACCCCATTTACATTTAATTCAAAAGTCATGGTCAGCATTATCAATTTTCACTTATTACATTTTCATTTTCACTGTCATTAAAGTGTGATTGGATCATCCAATAAACAAGTTACTGATTGATCAGAAAATAGCAGGCCTATTGAGGAAAACATTCTAACGGGAGAAAAAATTTCAATGGCCATAAAAAATTACTCCATTTAAAAAATCTTCCTGTAAGAGCCATTATATGCCAAATCAAAAAGCATGACCAACTTTAGAAAATAGGTACAACTCATATCCATGTAAAGGATTAACTTCCTTTATATAAAGAGATCCATAAGAAAATGATCATCCATCTACCCATGGATACAGAAAATAAACAGCTTATAGAAAATAAAAACTGTAAAGCTTGAAACATGAAAAGATTCTCTCTTCTTAGAAGCATGCAAATTAAGATTTCACTGAGAATTTCCAAAACAACTTGGATAAACTTTAGATATTATGCTAAGCAAAGAAGCCATAAATATGGACACATAACTGTATGATTTATATGAAATACAAAAATAAATAATAATGTAAGTCGGGATAATGATTATCTTTCCAGAAGTAGGGAATGAACAATGCCTAGGACAGTGGCTACACAGGTGTGTTCAATTTATGAAATTCATCAAGCTATATTGTGCCTTTTTACGTATTTTTATCTGTAATATTACAATGAAAACCAAACCTTTAAAAAATACAAGATAGTTGATTTAGGCTCAGGTCATGATAGCACAATTTGTGAGACTGAGCCCCATGTCAGGCTCTGCACTGGCAGCATGGACCCTGCTTGGGTTTCTCTCCTCCTCTCTCTGCCCCGCCCATCCATGATCTCTCTCAAAATAAATAAATAAGCATTTTTTTTTAATTTAAAAATACAAGATAGCATTTTTTATCTACTAGTTTGGTAAAGAAAAAAAGTGCTACAAAAAAACAGTGCTGTGACACTTCATAGTGTTATACTCAAACACGTCTGGTAGGAGTATCCATTACTACAGCCTCCATGGAAACAATTAGCAGTGAAAGACCAAATGCACATATCCTTTGATCCTAAAATCCCACTGTTGAGAATTTGTTCTTCAAAATACACTTGCATACATGCAAAATAACTTATAATATTTTGGGAGGGGAAAGGTTGAGAGAAAACATATTATTTGTTTCCAGGCAGTAATATCCTCTCTGAAAGGATACATAAAAAAAAGATAATACTGAATGCTCCAAGGAGAAGAACAAACAGAGTAGGGGGCAGATATGAGAAGATTTTTCTTTTTTTCTTTTTTTTGATTATTTATTTTTGAGACAGAGACAGAGCACAAGTGGGGGAGGGGTAGAGAGAGAGAGAGAGACAGATACAGAGACAAAGACAGAGACGGACAGAATCTGAAACAGGCTCTGGGCTCTGAGCTGCCAGCATAGAACCCGATGCGGGGCACAGACTGAGAGATCATGACCTGAACCAAAGTCAGACACTTAGCTGACTGAGCCACCCAGGTGCCCCGAAAAGACTTTTCAATGTAAATACTTTGTAACTTTTTAAACTTTAAGCCATGTAAAATGTTCAAATGTTCAAACCAATGAGTTAAAAAATAATCACCTGAAAGGAAATCAAAATTAGAGACCCATAAAGAAGTGATCAAATCCTAGATTTATAAAAATGCTTACAATCTCTCAAAGGAGGACAATCTAGAAATGTTTTTTTTTTTAAGGCCAAAATATTTGGAATTTGGATATACCATAAAATCAGTTAAATTACTGAGGTTTACTGAGTGGTAACACAGCAGCAACAGAAAACTATGTTTCAGAGAATATAAATTAGGCAGAATTTATTTGGCCCATCAGGGGCATCTATTTCAAGACACCTATTTGACATGAATCCAATAAAAGAGATGAGAAAGTTCTAAATACCCAAGTAAAACAGGAAACAGAGAAAGAGGCAAGACAAAGCACTAGAAGTTATGGTTAATACGGAATGAGCAAGCAGTAAGGGGCAGAACTTTGACTTTTTCTCATCTTAATTTCTGCTATGTTGAAAAGTCATCTCACTGCATTCACTGTAAAGTTCTCCTTCTACTGCATGGCATATTGAGAAGAACTCTGGTTTTGGAGCTCTAAGGACCTTGGTCCACACCCACCTCCTCCAAGTTATTACCAAGAACAGCCTTAAGCATAGCACTTCATTTTAAGCCTCAGATTATATTTCCTTAAAACAGGAATATGTGTCCACCTTGTGGTGTCCTCATAAGGATTACCAATAATGTATGTAAAAAAATTTAAAAAGCTTAGCACAACGTTTGATGAATAAAGACACTCAAAACAGGTAGATTATTGCCTCACCTGCTTAGTTTTCTTTATAGGGGACAGCTCAGAGAGAACCTCCTGTGTGTGTAACTCCTCAAAGACACATGGCAACATACCAAAAAAGGGAAACTACCCTTTTTGCCTCATCATAAAGACTCTTACAGGGGAACCAAGGAAAGTTGAAGGAGTAACAAGAAGGGGAACACCTGCTGCCTCCTGATCTCAACACTGCACAAAGTACCTGGTCCTTCCAAACCTAAACGGTGAATGAAAGACAGGAAGAAAGACAGAATTAAAGACATAGGAAAGATACTTTTGGTCATTCTGAATATTTACTGTTAAATCTCACACACATTAACAAAATTGCTGATATCTTCCAACACAGGCAAGATTCCTGCTCTATTGACATTTACAATCTATCAGAAGAGAAAGATAAACATGTAAACAAAAAGCACTCTGACGGAGAGTAAATTCTAGCAGGCCTGGAAATGGACTGAGTCAAGCATTGAAATAAAAGTACCACCTTCTTGGCACAGACAGACACCTAGTCAAGCACAAAACATTCTGATTAATGAGGCCCCTGGGTGGCTCAGTAGGTTAAGTGTCCAATTCTTGGTTTCAACTCAGGTCATGATCTCGTAGTTTTGTGAGTTTGAGCCCCATATTGGGCTTTCTGCAGGAAGGAGGCTGCTTGGGATTCTCTATCTCCCTCTTTCTCTCTCTGCCCCTCCCCTCATGCTGTCTCCTTCTCAAAATAAATAAATAAACTTTAAAAACAAACAAAACATGCTAATTAATAATGATGCTTTGAAACCAGGGATCCAATGAGTTTGGGCTGTTTGTACCAGCTTCAGCACTGTTTACTGTCAACACTGAGACTGATGGTTTGCACCTGGTTGTGGTGAGATGCACCCTTCACCCCCCCCCCCCCCCCCCCCCCCCCCCCCCCCGTCTCTATCAAAAGCCTACGTGCCCAGCAGAATCTAAGAAGTCCCAGGTGAGACTTCACTGTGGGTTCTCAGTAAGGTGTTTTTTGCACACATCAGTGATCATGGTCAGAGAGAGGAAACCTGTCCAGGATGGTCCTACAGAGGGAAGACAAATGGAGTTGATATTCAACCTCTTCAGGTCCACTGCTTGGAGGCAATCTTTGGTTGCGATGCATAAACTTACTTTAAGGCACTTGTTGTACTGCATCCTTTTTCAGCAATAAATCAGACTGACCAGCACTGTGTTTTGGGGTCCTAGGAGTCTCCTTTAGCAACCAAACCCCACCTTCCTGCCACTGTTAGCAGAACAAGTTAAAAAAAAAATTGTAACTGCTACAGAGAAAATAAAACAGAATAATCTCAAAGTAAAAAGAATATCTAGGCAATGGGATCAGAGAATATAGCCAGGAGAGAAGGAAGGGACATTATGAGCCGAGACATATAGGAGAAGAACCCACGCAAGTGCCAACCAGAGATAAGAGAATCCCAAGCAAGTACACAGGCGCTGAGGAGAGAACAAACTTGACTGGATCAAAGGTTAAGTACGGCTAGGGAGCGGTAAGCAAGGGACAAATGGCAGAAAATTAAATCAGAGCAGTAAATGGGACCAGACCAGGAAAGGACTTATAAATCTGGATTTCAACTAATTCGACAGCTTTCCTACTGACCTTGCTGCCTCTATCTGCTCACAAAGAGCAGATTCACCATAACGTCAGCTTTTGCAATGCCTCCTGAATAAACTTTCTAAAAAATAAATATGGTCATATAATTTCACAACTTAAAGTAAATGAATCAGAAATCCCTGGGATGACATCTTTATTATCTCTCTTCTCATATCACATAATTTCAAATATGTGCCCGAGGCCCTGGTCACATACTGTTACAAAGTTCCTTCACTTTTTAAACCAGATGTGTGTCCACTGACACACTCTACACAGGGTAATAATTAAGGACCAGACATACTGGCTCTCCGGAGTTTGAGTAAAAGGCACACACCCCTCCACAAACACAACATACAGTCATGCTGCACTGACTTACTGTTGGCTGCCAGTACCCAGTGTCCTTTCTGGAACAACACTCTACACAGCTTCTATTGTAGACTTCTGGTTGGAATTTGAAAGAGAGTGTCCTCTCCTCCCCTGGCCAAAGGATAGATACGGAACTCACGCTATGCAAATCGGAGTCCCTCCTAGATATCTGAATATAAAGAGAATTCTAAACCACAGAAGAAAATAATGTGAACTGATTATTAACCACTGCCAGTCAGCTCACTGATTTCTATGTCCTCGATCTCTTGTTCATTTTTTCTTTGAACCACCAGGTCTTTCCTGTTTAGCTTCAGCGATCTATAATCTACTTCTGTTGCTTACAATCAAAATACCAGGAGTCAAAAAAAAAAAAAACCCAAGAGTGTGGCAGAGGTCAGCAGAAGTCACACTTCAGTAGAAATCATAAAGCAAAGAAGAGCAGAACCTGTACTAGTGAGAGACAGAACTGAGTTATGACGACAGACTACTGGACCCAGTATTGCTGCTACTGAAGGAAATGTGAGAATTCTGTTACATTTCAGAAGATGCGCCAATTATCCATGAAGTCGGAAAGTAAAAACACTTAGTTATGGTCAAAACAGTACTGCAATTCTCTGAAACAACTATTCCTGCAGCTTTAAATAATTCCTGTTTTTCCTTACCTCCCCTTTATGTGGCCTTAATGTAAAACCCATTTAGCTGTAAGTAATTTGAGGTACCCTGTTCCTTGAAACTTTAAAAAAAAAAAAAAAGGCTACCCTGTACTTGCCCAACTCTAACTTCCTCTATTAGGTTACAATTCCTCTTACATACTCTACTAAAATCCTTTTCACCAGTACGGCAGTTATGTCTACATGTCTCTGTACCAATGAAATGCCACCTACCTCCCTAAAGGCAAGACTCAGTGCCTACTCAACATGACAGGTGGCAATAGTAAAACTAACGAAGATAATAAAAACCTTCTGATTTTTAAATATCTACATTATCCCTAACACTGCTAGGCACTTTGCATTTATTTTTAATCCTCATTATCAAGTTAACTAGATATTATTATTCTCATTTTTCATTTGTAAAAACAAACTCAAAGACAGAAATTACCCACCTAGGTCTCCCAAATCCAAATCCTTCCCTTTTCTCACTATTCTAACAGATGAGGATTCAAATCAGCAGGTCACAACCTATTAGTGGATTATAAAACAAAGTTAGTGGATCATACCCTCTCTGCTAATGAAATAGACAATACAAGTGTAACCTATGAAGGGCAAATACTATTCCACAAAACTCTAAGTTCAGTGTCATGTACACACATGTACAAGGCAGCAATGTAAATTCATGTCTTACTGCAAATACAGACCAAGAGTCTGAAAGCCACATTACATAAACACGGTCTTTATTACAATAGTATGCACTGACATAGCTTCTCAATTTTTCATCAAAGGCCTAAAGTTTAAAAACCTTTAGGCAGTAAAACCCTTCACCTAATATCCTCAGGACATCACAAAAACAAAACAAACAAGGTTTACAAGGTGGTAAGTGAAAAGGTATTTGGGACATAAGTGCCATTATTTCCCCCTCCAGCAAAATCTGTGCTAAAACTACACTGCTGCACATCCACAGAAGATGGTAAAGCACAAAGATGATCTAGCTGCTCTTTCACTTTCTTCCCCCAGGCTTTTACTAAATCATTTTCAAAAATGTTTCTCTGCTTTGCTATGCTTCACTAAAGGTAACAACCCAATTTTTTCAGTTTTCTGATCATTTTCATGAGTAACTGAATAAATTATTATCCAATACATATTGTTTCTTTAAAAAGGCGCCTTCACTCACACATGTCACCATATACATAGAAGGTCCACCCAGAAGGGGCCAGCAGTGTCACTATGGTTATGATGCTCTCTTCTACAAGAAGCCATATGCCCAGAAACAGCAGTGAGCATTATATGGCATACACTGAAAATTACAATGTTGTTACAAGGAGGAAAAGAGGATGATTTAATAATTATTCTAAGGAACGAAAGAAGAAAGAGGTGTTTGAGAACTTATGTTTATCTCTTAAAATCAGTCACGAATTAGTATTATATCTCAAGATAGCAGACTAAATAAATTTCTCTCTCTTCCCTTCTTCCCAAGGTCCCCCTGAAATGGCAGGAAAAAGATTTATATTAAAATAAATTGGTACCACTGTTGCAAAACTAGATGTCACTGAACGATCATAAATTTGAAAGAAATATGGGCAGATAGAAAGTAGGAAAGATTGGATTAATAGAGGAAAAAAAGAGGAAATCACATATACAAGGCACCAAAATCTTTTCAAGGACATGCTAGAGAAGCTCTACGTCTCAAACTAATCACAACTACAAGGAGCAGGAGACAACTAGGGTGCTTCATCAGCGTGCTCCATTACCTTCCTCTGGATAGATGACCCCCTCCTCCTCTGACTGGTGATCAGAGAGATGGTGGTGGCAGCTTTTCCCTTTAGGATAAAGCCAAAGAGCTGATCCTGTATGAAGTAGGCATCTCTGCCTAGGTTACTCTTACTGTGAGAGTAGTCAGGCTTGAGAGAAAAGCAGAGCACAAAGTTGGCGGGCACATCAGACTTCTAACACAGAGTGTGAAAGAAAAGGGGAGGTTTGAGCAGGGAAAAATAGAGGGGGGAAGGGGTCAATTTTTTAATACTAGCCAAGTGAAATATACCAAAATCTCCCCACCTGCAGTATTTAAAGACACCCCAAGTAATCTAAGTTAGAATGGTGCCACTTCACCCCCACACACATCCTCCCTGGAAGGAGGCCTGGTCTGTTGGTCCACACCGAATTCAACTTCACAGAACCTACCACACCAACCAGTCAAGACAGTGTAGAGGCACTGGTAAAGAGCTACGTACTACAGCAGAAATACTTCAACTGTCAGTATTAACCAAGATCCACTAACCACGTGGGGAAAACCAACAGCATGAAAAAAGAACAAGATAAACAGAACTGTTAAAAGAGAAAACCAAATCCAGGAGAAAACAGGCATGATGAAACATCAAATTATTTAAGGGTGGCCTGGGTGGCTCAGTTGGTTAAGCATCCGACTTTGGCTCAAGTCATGATCTCACGGTTCATGGGATGGAGCCCCATGTCAGGCTCCACATTGAGAGCGTGGAGCCTGCTTCAGATTTTCACTCCGCACCTGCCCATGCGTGCTAGCGTGACACTCCCTCTCTCTCTCTCTCTCTCTCTCTCTCAAAATAAGTAAACTTAAAAAAAAAAAACCCACAAACACAAAGATGAAAGCTCTAAGAAAGAAAATTAAAAGTGAATTAACATCTAAGGGGTCCAAGATCTGCTTATATAAAACATCCCAAAGTGGAGAGCAGAGGTAAAGGAAAATTAATTCTCAAAAGTGGGTGGTGGGTTGAGGGGAACATGGTAACCTTTCCAAGAGACAAAGATTCAATCTTCAAAGTGAAAAGACTCAACAAAACAAACACAACAAATGAAATAAGACCCACAACTAGACAGACTCATACTAGTAAAATTCCAGAATACAAAGAAAGCTGTAAAAAGAATCGAGAAACTAATATTCATCTTATCATAAATACTGGGTGACAGACAACAGAGCAGTGTGCTCCAAGTTCTAGGAGAAAAATATGTAGAAACTGGATTCCTATAATAACCCAGGGTTTCCCCACCACATAGGCTACAAACAAATGGGTTACCAGAGCCTCTGCTGTAGGCAACTCCACCCACCGAACAGGATCATTCTCTATACACATACCAAGCCGTAAGAGGTTGGTAAAAGCACTGCTCGCACTAGTCAGATTTTCCGTCAAAAGTCAAAATAAAAACTTAAATTCTACTTCTGTGAAAAAACTGAAATGGTACAGAAGCCAAACAAAAAAGGAACCCAATAAAACACAATATGAAAAACAGTAGCAGCTAAGTACAAATAACAAATATGAAAACAAAAAAGAATACTCATCACAGTGAGAGATTCTCCTTGAATAGAAATTTAGTAAGTCTTATGTTTCTTTCTTATAAAAATTACATAGTAAGTAATATCATAAAAATTACTCCTTTTTCAGTTTCTGAAAACATTGTATAGCAAAAAAGGAGGCACAGAACTAAGTAGTTGCAAGCTCTAATCTGTACTCTGCAATAATATCTAAAAAGTTGCAAAGAGGAAATAAGGAAGAGCAAATACACTAATTTCCTCAAAATTTCACATTAGATGTGCCTCATGGTTAATATACCAAAAAATAAAAATCTTTAGTGTAATTTATTATTTAAAGTTACTATAGCAAACAGTGCCTGCCTCTAGGAAGTAAGACTGGGAGGGAATAAGAAAAAATAAAGGAAGACCAGATATTCTTAGTTTTCTTCACACCATTCTGTACTGTTTGGAGAGTTTTCTATCATATGTATGCCTTCCTTTTAAATTTAAAACTCGATTTTCATTTTTAAAAAGAATGGGTACAACAGAAATTAGAATACTAGATAGTATTTAGGACTAAGATATATATGTATTTACATGAAATAGCAAAGATATGTAGAACAGCATTCATATGATCCCAACTGCTACCAAACTATACTCAACTACAAACGTTAACAAGTCATATTAAATAGTTTTCATATATTATATATACTTAAATTGTGTGCATATGAAAGAATACACACCAAACTCTGTAAATAACAGCTGTCGCTGGTGAATGAGATGAGGTCAAACTGACAACTTTTACCTGTTGCTTTGTAATAAACATCTTTCATTAGCTCATTCATTTTTGCAATATATATGTGTGACATACAAGAGAGAAACCATTGTTGAAAGAAAGCAGGGACTCAAAGAGGTATCTGCACGCCTGTGTTTATAATCGCAATATTTACAACAGCCAAATGGTGGAAGCAACCCAAGTGTCCATCAAAGGATAAATGGAGAAACAAAATGGGGTCTATACATACAATGGATTATTCAGCCTTAAAAAGGAAAGTCTGCCACGTGCTACAACATAGACAAACCTTGAGGATATCATGCTAAGTGAAAGAAGCCAGTCACAGACAAATACTACAGTGCCACCTGTTTCAGGTATCCAGGGTACTTAAATTCATAAACACAGGAAGTACAATGGTAGCTGCTAGGGAACAGAGGGAGAGGGAAGCAGGGAGTTGTCTAATGAGCATAAAGAGTCCTGGAGACTGGCGGCACAACCATGTGAACAGAGTTATCACAACTCAACCATCACAGCTTATGTGCATTTTAACACCATTTAAAAATATATAAGTTTAAAAAGCAAAAAACTTAAAATATAAAAGATAAAATTAAAATTAAAAGTTGTGGCATCTGAGGAGATAGTGTCGATGCTCATTATTCATGGATCCCATATTTGTGAAGTCTGCCTACTTGATAAAATTTACATGTAACCCCAACATCAGTCCTGTACAGAACAGTGAAAACCTTTGAGTCACTTGTTGTACACACCCAGCAAATAATACGGCACATTCTGCTCTCGTTTCATCTCTCATTCTGTAAACAAATATCCTTTGTATGCTACATTTAGTGCCAAATGTTTGTATTTTGTGCTTTTTGTTGGTGATTTCACTATTTAAAATAGCACCAAGTATTGTGCTGAAATTGTGTCTAGTGTTCCTGACTGTGACATGCCTTATGGAGAAAACATGTGACAGACGGGCTTCATTCACTTAGGAATTATAATGCTGTCAGCCATTAATGAAATGTTAATGAATCAACAATGTATATATAAAGTAAGGGGTGTTTAAACAGAAATACAAAACAAGGTTATTATTGACCACATGATGAAAATGTGACCAGAGATTCACAGGAACCTAATCCTGCATTTCTCCTAGGAGCAATGGTTCATTACGTGCTAATTCAGTGTTCACAACAACCTCATAACTAATAAACAATGAGAACCTACTGTATTTACCTAGAATTTTTTAAAATTAACTTATTTACTTTTTATTTTTGAGAGACAAAGAGAGACCGTGGGAGCAGGGGAGGGTCAGAGAGAGAAACACAGAATCTGAAGATAGGCTCCAGGCTCTGAGCTATCAGCACAGAGCCCGATGCCGGGCTCGACCCACGAACCGTGAAATCATGATGTGAGCCGAAGTCAGATGCTTAACTGACTGAGCCACCCAGGTGTCCCATCTAGAAATTTTTAAAAAGGAAAATTATAGGCAAAAAATGTTAATTTTTATGTCACTCACTCCAAATTAACCTTACTGTGGTTTTTTAAAATTTTAATGGACAAGTTTTTTTTTTTTAATCATACCTGAAGTATGGGGAAAAGGGGTATTTATATCTAAATGAAAAAAAAATAAGCACGTGTCAGCTAACCGTTTTTGAATACTTCTGTAGCAGACACTATACTAAGTAAGCACTCCTGTGTGAAAAGTGCTTAGTTCAGTGCATGCACACAATAAACGTTGAATAAAATATTGGTTAATATTATTTATATCATTAAATTCTGAATCGCTGCAGTGAGGAGAATCTGGGAGAATCTTCAAGGTAATGGGAATCTGAGGATGTTATCTAATCTAGCTGGGGTTGAAGGAAGTAAGGAAACAATCACATAAGATAGGTCTCTGATAGTTTATATTCAGAATATTGTAAAATTAAATTACCAACTGCAGTCATCTGTAATAAAGTGCTTTAAAACAAGGCTTTGGGGACCAAGCGGAGACAGTAGTGTGAAGCTGTGAAAGACATGAGGTGGATACACATGTGAACAGAAGACTAGGACATCCCTTCTAACTGGAGAGTTCAAATACAGAAAGTGACATATTCACAGTGTAAATTCTGGATCACAGCAATGACAAAGAACAAGTCAGTTACTGAGAGTGACACAAAAGAGTTTTTCTCCAATCTTAGAGCAGGGACCAATAAATGGTTTTTGTTTTGTTTTGTTTTGTTTTGTTTTGTTTTTCTTATAAAGGGCCAGAAAGCACATTATTTTAAGGCCACAATATCTGTCACAACTACCCAACTCTATTGCTGTGAAGTGAGAGCAGCCATAAACTATATGTAAATGTAAATGAGCTAATGTGGCTGTGTTCCAGTAAATCCTTATACATGATACGAAGATTTGAATTTCATATAATTCTCACTTATAGAACATTATCCTCTATTTTTTTTCAATCAGTTAAAAATGTGAAAAACATTTTTAGCTTTGTGGATCAACAAAAATGAGAGGCCACATCTGGCCTGTAGGGTATAGTTTGCGAACCGCTCCTCTAAAGCTGTTATGACCAAAATGTACGGTCTGATTTTGTTGATTGCTTAATTTTAACATCAAGCAGTACCAAACAAGGTTAAAGAAACAGGAACGCAGTGATTATCAAATTGGTTTGTCTGCAGAATTGTGGAAAATCTCTAAAATCATAATACTAAGACATCCCACCATAACTTTAAGATCTGTACTAGAGGTACAGAAATTACAACCTGCAGTCTAAATGTAACCCACAGTGTTTTTGAAAATGAAGTTTTATGGAAACACAGAAATGCCCATTTATTTAGGTATCAGCTCTGGCTGCTTTAGCACTATGACGGCAAAGTTGGGTGGATTTTTTAGACACTATAGCACACAAACCCTAAAACATTTAAGACATGGGCTGGAGAAAAAAAATGTCTGCTGATCCCTAACCCTACACAAATAAGCAACTCTAGGTATGACACAGAGAGGTTGACAGAGGGGACATAAGCCACCAAAATAGAAAATCACTGCCTCTCAAAAGTTCCTAGACCCAGAGCCTCTAGGCAAAGAATCCTTCAAACAAGGCTCTATGACTATATCACAAGTACCATTATTTTCCATGGAAGAACAGCCGCCACTTAACAGGGTAACTATGTATGTGGGAGAGGGAAATAATACCCTGACCCAAATTTTTGGGACTATAAAATCTAACTCTTGAACTAATCCCTGAGGACCTCTTCGATGCACACTATGAAGTATATATCAGGAAAAAGGATTACAGTATTCAAATAATATATGAAGTTTTGGCCCAAGCCCATTAAGAGAGAGTGCATCAATCGCCCCATCCTACAGGTATTTCCCTGGGTGCTGAATATATAGCTGAAAAAGGTAGTTCCAGGGGACTACCACCTAACAAATCCCACAGTGATGCCATGACAAATGGAGTAACTGGGGTTACACTGGATCAGGAGAGTTCAGATACAGACCCCTGGAGCACTCCCTCTGAACCAAACAGTGCACTGGGGAGTGGGGGGATGCAGGGGCAGGGTGGGAATTATCAAAGAAAAGATGCAAGGGCTGCAATCCCTAGTAGATACTCATTTAATACAACTGTTTGGCTAATGCAGAACATACAAATGTTCATAGAGAATGAGTGTATCTAAATGTAATGACTAGAAGTACAGCTGGTAATCCAAATACGATCTCTTTAGCATAGTACCTGACAGGCAGCTATAGTTCTCCGACAAATGGTTTCTCTATTTCTACAAAAAGAACTCCAGAAGTAATTTGTTCTCACTGGGGGCGGGGGGGAGACAGTAATACATAGTGACTATATTGCCTCAAGCTAAGTTAAGTTTCTAGCTTTCAAATGACCTTAATTATTTCACCATACCACTACACACCACACTGGTCCACTACACTGATAAAATCAAGTCAATAACACCCTGTGAGGAGGAAATAGCAGTACTCTAGATGTCCTAATAAAACACATATGCCAACAAAAGATCAACAAAAAAAAAAAAAATCCCAAGAAAAACTAGGGTCCTGTCACCACAATTTAGTTCTAGAAGCCAATGGAGTGTGGCAAGTCAGAATATTCCCTCCAAAATGAAAACCCTGTACTTCCTACAACAAAGCAAGAAGCAGAAAGCTTGGTAGGCCTCACTGGAAACAATACATACCAACATATGTGCACAGCTCTCTTTACAGAGTGATGTGAAATCCAGCAGTTTTAGGTATGGCCCTGAGGAAGAGAAAAATTCTCTAGCCAATCCTGGATGCAAATACAAGTAACTATGCCAGTTGACCATAATGAAACACTGCTCAGAGTGTCAACAGATCAAGGGCATAAGAAGCTACAGGCAAACCCCTGGGAGAATCAGAGCTGAAACCTCTATGAGTTTTTAGGGCTTTTAAAAATATACCCTCTTCATCAAACCAAGATTCTTTTTTGAAAATAATTCCTGTACCTTTTATACTGGTAAGGAATGAACATCTAGGGTGCCTGGATGGCTCAGTCAGTTAAGTGTCCGACTTTGGCTCAGGTCATGATCTCACTGGTCATGGGTTCGAGACCCGTGAAGGGCTCTGTGCTGACAGCTCAGAGCCTGACACCTGTTTCAGATTCGGTGTGTATCTCCCTTTTTCTCTCTGCCCTTCCCCCATTCACTATCGCTTTCAAAAACGAATAAATGTTTAAAAATTTAAAAAAAAGAAGAATGAACATCTAGCCAAGGTAACTATGAAACCTGAGCTACCCATCAATAATTATCATCATCTGATCCATAAAGTCAAAGCTGATGTGACTCCATCGACAAGTGGTTGTAGTACACATCGACAAGATTCAGGATGCTTGTGAGGCACGAGCAGATGGTTCATATTCTGTGTGACCAACTCCTCATCCACTGCTCTATCTTCCTCAAACAAGGCCTATTCAGTACACAGGAGATTCTCTAGGACTAGCTAATTGAAAGAAAATACATAAGCCTAGATTACACATTACTTTGCATTATATGCTGGTTATCACCCAGAAATGGATTCTTTCAACCATCTGATGTAGTTCTTAAGGAAAGTTAAAAAGAGAAACTGTCCACTGGGTAATATGCCTCATTGTCTGCATTGTCAAGAAAGGGAAACAAAGGGAGATTCAAAACAATTCTTAAATGAGTTTTCATATGCCTAGATTTCCAGGTCAGGTCCTCACAAGAGACAGGTATGCAGAACAATTTAAGGAAGAGCTGTATGGGTGGACTGACCAAGTGTGAAAATACTTCTTTCCCACGTGAAGTCTCACCACAAGTCCTTATTGTAGAGAAGATTTCCATAATCATGTGGAATCACGTAAGATACTACAATTTATTTTTTGCAAGTCAGCCAAAATCTTTTCCCCAGCAACCTCAATGCCTAATCAATAGTTCCACAAAAAAACAGCCATAGCAGAGGTGCCAGGGTGGCTCAGTTGGCTAGGCGTCCCACTTCAGCTCAGGTCATAATCTCACGGCTCACATCTCAGCCCCACATGGGGCTCACGCTCTGTCGCTCTCAAAAATAAACATCAAAAAAAAATTTAAGGGGTACCTGGGTGGCTCAGAGCCTGAAGCCTGTTTTGGATTCTGAGTCTCCCTCTCTCTCTGCCCCTCCCCGGTTCATGCTGTCTCTCTCAAAAATGACAAAACAGTTTAAAAACATTTTTTTAGCAAGACGAAATAATAAAGCTCAGAAACCAATTAAAACTTAAAAAGCCATAGTAACAAAACAGAAGGTCAACAAATTGTACCAACTTGTATTTCTCAATAAAACCGACTTAACCATACTGTCAATGTATTACGTTATGATGTAACAAACAATTCCTATAAGTATCAATCATTTACAACAGTAGTTCTTAAATGTTTTGGACTTATAACCTCCTTTCACTATTAAAAATGGAAGTTCTAAAAAAGACTTTATATGAATTTAGCTACATATATTGTACTAGAAATTAAAATGAAGAACTTTTAAAATTTGTGTTTATATATATTTAAAATCAGCTACATTTTCTAAAAGAAGTAGCAAATTCTAAGAGAAGCAATAGCTTTTACAAAAACTCTTTAAGGTCTGCCTTAAGAAAACATATTGGTTATCATACATGCTTCTGCATTCAATCAGCAGCAATGTCATGATTGAAATATGTGAAGAAAATCTAACCCCACTCTCACATAGATATGCTGTTGAAAAAGGAATATTTCATGGCTTTTTCAAATGAGCTTTGGTGTAAAATCAAAGTTATGAATATTATTTGATTCCACACCAAAACTCAACAAGTGATGGTGTCTCGAAAATTCACTGAAGTGTGGAATCTTCAACCCTATTAATGACGTTCTCAGTACTGTTACATAAAATCCACTGGTTTGGCAACATGGATGGATCTTTAATCCATGCATAATTCTGTGACCTCATTCATCAATTATAAATATTGGTCCACTGAGTTAGGCAGATCTCCTGAATGTTGGCATTTCGTTATACACCACCAATTTTTTTTTAATTATATTCATTACTATCGCTAACAAGCTCATCAGAAAAAGCCTAAGTACCTGGGGGCTTTCAAGCTCACATTACCTGAGACTTTTCCAAAACTCTTATTTTCACATGAAATATCAGTTTTTATTACTGGCAACAAATACTGTTCTTCTCCTCAAAGTAAAAGGCTCATTTTGTTCATCTCAGAAAATGTCTGTCAAATGCTTAGGTCAGAAGAACCTCAGTGAAGCAATGTTTCAAGGGTAAATGGCACTCCATCAGAGGCTAGTCCAGCTCCTAACTCAACTGCACAAGGGCTTTCCTCTGTGACAACCAGCACCCTTCAGCATGCACAAGTGCTTCACGTACATTTCCTCTTTCATCACAGAGACTTGTAGAAAAACACATACTCACAGTCAAGGTTTTTTTCACTAATAACTTTTAACTGCTTCATCAAAGGCATTAGGTAAAACTTTGTTTACTACAAAAATCTGGTGATAAAAGGTACAGTTTGAAGCAACTACTGATCTTTCCTAAGGCACCAGTAGTTTTCCCCACTATCACTTAACCATAATGCAATGTAAGCACAGTAAAAAGAGGCCTAGTATTATTAAAATAGTATTTAAAGACCTCGGGTTCAACAGGCAGCACTTTGAGAACTACTGTTTTACTAGAACAAAAATATATTTCTCATTTTTGTTCTGCTGGCTTTGGTTGGCTACAGGTATCTTTTTTCACTCTGGGATCCTGGCAAAAGAAACTTTATCTGGCACCTGTTTTTCTTACAGCAGAGGAAAATAAAAATCAATTCACAAAATGGCTCCTAAAGCTTCTGCCTAAACATAGCTAATCTCCCTTCTTATCTTGCATTAACCAAAGCAAGTCCCATGGCTAAGCCTGGGGTCAATGGGAAGAAGCACTCCTTCTATTAGGAATTCTGCAGAGAGAAGCCCACAGAAGAAGAGAAGCAAATGTTTTTTGCCTAATACAACCTAAAGTAAGCAGTAACTCAATGCCTCTTACCTCCACACCAAAGAGTACTTTATTTCACAACAGTGAAACTTGCCACCTAATAGTAGCAAGCTGATAACTTTCAGGAAACAGACACTGGAAACAAGTCCATTACCTAGAACCTTCTTGTTTTGAAGGGAAAATAGGTTTTAGGCTCTAAATACCAACTGAGAAGACAAACCTTTCACAAATTAAAGTTTTTGACAAAAAGCTTGTTATAGTTTTTTGAAGTTTAAGTACAAATGAAGGTATATATACATGCTAATGGGGGACAGTTAAAGTGCCTACTATTGTGGACATCCATCATATTCATCAATACTAAAAGTCTAAACAGACTTTTAATTTGTCAATATTTCTACATTTTATGGTCTACCATCTAATGAATTAATGTAATGTCTAATTTACCAATTCAATTTCTAACGCAAAAATTAGAATTTTAAATTCCCAAAGAGACACAGTATGTCATTCTATCTCTAACATCCAAATTTCCAAGAAACTTTGACTTGGAAGTAAACAATGCGTAAAGCTTCCAATTTTGCTCATGATCAAAAAGCATGAGCATGCTTGGTTTTTGATGGTGGCAGCAGCAAACCAACCATTTCCAACTGGCTACAACATAAGAGTTCCTGTCACTGAAAAAGCATCAGGGCCAATAGTAATAGCATATGTAATCAAGCTGAGTATCTAATATTTACTGCTCACCATCAGTGACTCTCAAACCCAGTTCTGCTGTACAGCTTTAGGAAAGGTCCCAGAAGCTTGGACTCAAGTCTGTATCTCTGGCAGTCCCCAGTGATTTTGAGATCTGCCTAATATTCTTTAATAATTCCCTACTCACCTAATAACAGCCAGGGTGGGTCATTGTTTATAATAAAGAACTAAATTATAATACTTATAGTATTCCTATTTTATACATAAGGAAACTAAGGCTTAAGATGAGTAGGTAATACGCTAGTAACAGATTTCTTAGATTTGAAAGCTTATTTTGCTAATTTCATACTATACTAATTCTACAATTACTTAAGTAGTACAGGGCATCAATTGAAACAAACTTCTCATTCTTCTAAAACATGACTTATCAAACCATGGCCCAAGAACCAAATCCAACCTGCTTTTTGTACAATCCACAAGCTAAGAATAGTTTTTACATTTTTAAATGGTTGGAGAAGGAAAAGAATGTAAAAATTCTATGAACTTCAAATTTCAGTGTCTATCGTAAATAAAATCTTACTGCCCATTCACTGACATGTATCTATGCCACTGCAAACAAGTGAACTTGAGCAGTTGCCCAGAATATTTACTGGCTGACCCTTTACGAAAAGAGTATGTTAACCTCGGCTACAAATTATTCTAAATAACTGAGGAAATACCAATGTACACAAATCAAAATGCATTTCTATTATCTATTACCTACTTTGAGAACATGAGACATGTAGCACTGCACAATTTACCCCATATTAAAGTTAACCCGGAAAATCCCATTTTTTTTCCTCTCACCTATCTCTTCTATTGCAAGTGTACACATAAGACTAAAGTTAGTGTTACAAAGGCTATTTTCAGGACAAACAGGTAACCAAGAGCCAATGTGCCTGACTATTCATCACCTTCAGAAGTTGGGAGAGGAAGGGGTAAGAAAACCCTGCAGCAAGGGAGATTTTTTTAAAAAAATAATTGAGCTTTCTTCTTAGTGCGTAGCAGGTTGAGATAATTCAGAAATGGAGAAAAAAGCGTGGTGTCAAAGGGGTTGAATTTTAAGCTGAGGTGAAAGAGTCCTCAATTCCTTAAAACTCAGCAAAATGAGCCAAAAGAAGAGGAAACTCACAGATAAAGAACTGGAACACGCATCTGTCAGGAAATGATCATAGCAGGGTGCCTTTTCTGCATACCAAAATCCAGAGTTCAAAAGTGACTAGGTTGCTAAAACTGAAAACTAACCAGTCCCCAATTCTTTCTTCCTTTTTCAGGAGCTAGTTACCTAGCAAAAAAAAAAAAAAAAAAAAAAAAAAAAAAAATTGACCCTCAGAAGTACTCAGATTGAGCCACTATTTTTCCCTATTGTATAGTTTAAAAATGTTTCAGAAAAAAATTTTCCCATTTACTGGTAGTATTCCCAGCTCTATCGGATATCCACAACCCCCAAAAGGACAGGTTCTGTGTGCAAACTATAAGCCATATTTAAGTCTTTTTGTTCAAGTGGCATAAGGAAAGCAACCAACAAAATAATTGTGTAAGGATTCTTTGAGATAATCCTAGTTATAGTAGGCTGACCATGGAGTAGAGAAAGGTATTAAAAAATAAGGAGAAACACTCAAAGGGGTCACATTTTACCTTCACTTTAAAAGTTAGGACATGAAATTGAAAGAACTTGTGAGAACACAGATTTGACCTCACCACTGAAGAAAAATCTGGAATGTGAGTTGGTTGTGCAGAAGTTAAAACTCATTTTGTCCTAGAAATAAGAGTATTTATAATGTACTTGTTTCTAAGGTAGCTCAGAAAAGCCATCATGATGATGACAAAAACACTAATAATAAAAAGAATAATAATACAAACAAAATAGGATCACAGAATCAGATGTGCTGATTAAAGATGCTATGCTGCTCAACTCCTTCCTTTCCTTTACAGCTAATACAGCTATGGTGAAAAGAAAATTAGGTCACTTGCCCAGTTATTTAAAATCAAAGCAGGGACTCTTAAAGCCATGCATTTTCAGATTACATTATCTCCACTTTTGAAATACTTTAAGTATGTCTCAATATAGCTAAACTTTATCAGTGGGTCTCAGTATTAAAATAAACAACTGCATTACATTCTCTTACCTAGTGGTTTACATAAAGTAATAAACTGGCTGAGCATGAAACCAACTATATTCCAGAACACCTACGGTATATCCCCAGTCTCAGGTACGGTGAAATCACAGAATAATTATTCACCACCTAAAAGGAGTTTTCCCATTAGATACAGCACTTTTTTCTCAATACTGCTAAATACAGAATGTTTCACATTGATTCAAATAGGTAACAGTATGAGAAAACTTCAGGGATAAGTAGCAAATAAAAGTTTATTCTTACCTATTGGTTACTTAATTCAATTAGCCTGTGTTGCAAAATAAATGTCTTCCAAAGATGCTCCCCCAGCTGTCATCCTCCTTTTTTCAGTCAACAAAACTTAAGTTGCTATACTTACTTTGGATGATACACCTTACTTGTCATTTCTAGGCCACTATCCCTCCTCTCTTTGGTTCCTCCAGAGCCAAATGATTAATCTGAGCCCCATTCTACTCTAATAAAACTTAGAAAGCTTATCCATATTTAATTTCTCTCACCTACCCAGGCAACACTGACCCTTGTTCTACAGATTTGTCTCTCTCCTGCGTAAATCTCTGTGGCCGTCATTTATAGAGCCTCCTCAGAGCTAGATATCCCATTTATTTTATTCTTGGTTAGAGCAAATTGAACTATTACTGCTTCCATCTCAATTTCCCATACATCTTTCCTAGAAGTCTGTTCAGCTCTTGCTGTTTACAATTCCCACATTCACATTCCTATTCAGCTGATGCTACCCTGCAGAACCACATTGCTTGAAGACTTGGTTTGCAATCAAGACCTGTATGTATCATTACTTTTTATGGACCCAGAGAAAAGCACACTGACCTGTCCAGTGGCTCGTATTTGATCAATGGCAAGATCAAGGTCTAATATAGTATAATTCTTCACCAACCACAAACACATGTTACCAAAACTTATATCACCATGGTTTCAAAAATAATTTACAGAAAACTTTAAGAATAAATAGAATATTAAATAAAAATTTTAAACTAATGCATAATACAAATGGAAACAGAAAAATAAATGGAAGCAGGGATGAAGCTAGTGCACAAAAATACTTGCTCAAATCTTAAGTTTTCCCAAAAATGACATAAATCATTAGGGAACTATAAATCAAAACCACAGTGAGATGATACCACCTCATCACCTGTTAGGATGGCTGTTATCAAATAAGCAAAAAAGAAATCTGTGCATCAAATTATACCATCAACAGAGTGAAAAGGCAACATAGAGAATGGGAGAAAATATTTGCAACTCATATCTGATAAGAGATCAACATCCGTAATAAAGAACTGCTACAACTCAACAACAAAACACACAATCTGATTTTTAAATGGACAAAAGACTGGAATAGAAGTTTCTACAAATATGATAAATGGAAAACATGCACATGGGAAGATTCAATATCACTAATCATTAGGCAATTATGAGTCAAAACCACATTATCATTTCACATCCATTAGGATGTTTATAATCTAATAATAACACTAATAATAATGTTTGCTAAGAGGTGGAGAAACTGAAATTTTTGTGCACTATTGGTGAGTATGTAAAATGTGCGGTCCCTATGGAAAACAGTATGGTGGTTTCACCAAAAATTTAAAACAGAACTACTATATGTTCCAGCAATTCTACTTTTAGATGCGAAAAAATGAAAGCAGGGACTTACATACTCTATACACAAAGAGGAATGCTATTCAACCTTTAAAAAGGAAGAAAATTCTGACACACGCTACAACAAAAATGAACACTGAAGAAGATCATAATAAATGAAAGAAGACAGTCACAAAAAGACAACTAGGTAATGACACTTAAAAGGTATCTAGAGTACTCGAATTCATAGAAACAGAAACTAGAAGAGTGGTTGCCAGGGACTAGAGGGAGAGGGAAAGAAGGAATGGTTATTTACGAGATGGAGTTTCAATTCTGCCGATGGAAAGAGTTCTGGAGATTGCACAACCATGTAAATTTACCTAACATGACTAAAAGGTATACTTAAACAGTACAAGTGGGGAATTTTACATTTTACCATAAGTAATTTTAAAGGTTAAAAAAAAAGCAAAATAACAAGTGTCAGTGAGGATGTGGATCAAGTGGAACCCTTGCACACTGAGAATGTAAACAGTAAACAAACTATGGGAAATATACAGACGTACTAAATACTGAATTACCATTTGATCCAGCAATTCTGAGTATGTACTCAAAACAATTGAAGGCAAAAAAAAAAGGAAAGAAAGAAAGAATTGAAAACAGGGACTCAAACAGATATTTGTACACCAATTTTGAGAGAAGCATTATTCACAATAACCAAATGTTGAAAACAACACATGTTTATCAGGAAATAAATGGATACACAAAATGTGGTATACACACATACAATGGAGTATTATTCAGCCATAAGAAGAAACGAAATATTTTTTTCTTTGATGACCAATAAGATTCCAGTTATAAGATAAATAGGTTCTGAGGATGAAACATACAACATGATGACTATAAATGAGAATACTGAATTGTACATTTGAAAACTGTTAAGAGAGCAGACCTTTAAAGTTCTCCCCCATAAGAAAAAAAACACATTTGTAACTATGCGAAGCAATAGATGGTAACTTATTGTAGTAATAATTTTACTATATATATTATAGACTATATATATACTATGTATATATTAAGTCATTACATTGTACGTCTTATACTAATACAACATTAAGCCATTATATGTCAATAAAGCTGGGGGAAATTTTTTTTTAAAAACTAGAGCAATAAATTCTTTTGTTGTTGTTGTTGTGTTGTGAGCTTTTATTTAAAAAGCACATTTAATACAAGTATAGTTTTGCAGATACAAGTTTTCACTTTGTATTCTACAAAAGTCTTTGAATATTATTCTCTTTACAAAATAGAAACTTACAAAAATATTGACACTTTAATGTTTTTATACAGTTGTCTCTAATTGCAGTTATTTCATTCATTGTAAAACAATGTCTACCACAGAACTACGATATTTTAGTTATTAAAAAAAATTAACTCCAGGCTTTTTTAAGCAGCTAATGTAAATAAAAACAGGTTGAGACACAGTTTATAATCATAGTGCATGTAGCTAAAATTGTTTCAGAAATATCTTACATAGTTAACTTTTAATGTTTTATACATTATTTATATAATATTTATATATATAAATCATAGCTTGATAGAAGTGGAAATGAAAAGGACGGCTCTGGAGTAAGGACATAGGTGTGCTTGATCCATGTGGTTACATTTAACCCTTTGAAAGGTTTGCATCTGCGATCTGAAAGCACTTCTTCCTTCCTCCTTTCCTCGAAGGTTCAGTAGAAAGGATCCCTGTCTACTGCCCAGCGTGGGACCTTGCTTGGAAGGACACTTACGGATAGAGGATGCGAAAAACTCTACGGAGATTTAACCCACGTGTTCTGCCCAGCAGAACCTACCAAGAACTGCCCTAGAGATCAACCCCAAGACAAGAGCGCTTTACAAAGCTTCTCAAGAGCAGCCCCCACAGAGATGCTCGTCCGCTCGAGATCTGGAAGGGTGGCCTCTCAGGCACAGGACCATCTATGTGCTGCTCTGGCTCATTCTGACTGAGTAGCCACAAGGTTGGTGAGCTTTTCATTCTTGCCCTTTCATAGAGCAATGAAATTCTAATACGTGCTACAATATTTAAGATGAACCATGAGGACATTACACAAGCGAAATAAGCCGGACACAAAAAGAAGAATATTAGGATTCCATTTATGTGAAGTTAACCTAGAATAGGCAAATTCATAGAAACAAAAACAAAGTATAAAAAGGTTATCTAAGACTAGGGGTAAAGGAGAACAAGGAATTATTCTTTAATGGGTACATACATTCAGTTTAGGATGATGAAACAGTTCTAGAGATGGATAATGGTCATGATTCACAACATTCAGATTTTACCAAATGCCATGAATTGTATACTTAAAATTTGTTAAAATGGTAAATTATGTATTGTTTATTTAACTACAAAAAACAAATTTTCTAGCAGAAGAATCTACATGTGCTAAAAGGTTCAAAAGTTCACAGCCACAAGAAGAGTGCATATCAATTTCCTGTTCCTAAAACCATAAAGACATTTCTGTCATAAATCCTTATAGAAAAGACACTGGTACATAATGAACCGCATCTCCAATAATATAAAATTCATATATAAGAGGTCCTTAACACACGTGAGTAGACCTCAAGGGCTTCATAAATTTCTGAACACAGATATGGGCTCACAGTTCCCAATTAGGCCACTACAGTGCACTAGAGTGCCAGAGTGAATTCCAAAACACAACACAAAATATTTTAAATTTGAGGAGAAAACAGTGATACCCAGCAACTATCAGAAAGCCACAATTCTGTAAGATTTAAATTGATTTTTAAAAAGTAGTTACATATTTTTTGATTGAGGGGGGGTGAAGCTATAGCGATGTGTGTGATAATAACAAGCACTCAAACATACGTTTAATGAAGTTGCAGAATGTGGAAAAGAAAAAAAATCTCAAAAGTTTTTTGAAATTCTAATTAGAATATAAACCCACATATTTAAGAAGCTTAAATAAAACCAAGCAAAATAAAGAGAAAACTACACATTATAATACACAGAAAGCTATATACACTATTATCAAATTATTGAAAGTCAGTGTTGAAAAGAAATATAAAAGCAGCCAGAAAAAAAAAATTTAATACACAGGAAGAAAGAATTATAGACTTCTCATCAGAAACTATGCAAGGAAGAAGATAATGGAATGACGTCTTTAAAGGGCTCAAGTAAAAAAGATGACAATATTCTTCCAAAATGAATATTCAATACTGTCAAACAAACTAAAGTTGACAGAATTGCTTACCAACAGATCTGAGCAGAAATGTTGAAAAAATTCTTAAGCAGAAAGAAAACAACACGGACAAGTAAACACTTTGATCTACCCAAAAGAATGACAAATGTCAGAACAGATAAATATGTGTGTAAATATAAAGAACTTTTCTTTTTTAAAAGTTCCCTCTAAAATGTAAACTGCTCAGTGGCACCTGGGTGGCTCAATTGTTGAAGTGTCCAACTCCTGATTTCAACTCAGGTCCTAATCTCACAGTCATGAGATTAAGCCCTGGGCCTCCATGCTGGGTGTGGAGGCTGCTTAAGATTCTCTCTTCCTCTGCCCCACCCCCACAAGCACACAAGCACATGGACTCTCAAAAAAAATCTTTTATTGTAATGAGTTCAAAGCAAAAATATCCTCAAATTTATAACACCTCTGAAAATAAAACGTAGAGTAATAGTGCAAAAAAGGGAGAAAAGCAGACTATTGTAACATTGTATGTGGAGTGCTAAATAATTTTACTTGAAGACCCAACTGTGAAAGTATGCAAACAATAAACTGCAGAGTAACAACTAAGAAAAAAGTAAACAAAGAGGTATGGAAACAAAATGAAACATTAAAATATACCAAACCAACAGGTTAAAAGAAAAAAATGACACAAATAGCAAGGTAGCATACTTAAATTCTACCACATTAGTATTTACATTAAATGTAAATGATCTAAATCCAATTCAAAGACAAATTGTCAACCTCGTTTTAAAAAAAGACCCAATTACATGCTGCTTTAAAAAACCCACTGTACCTATAAAAATATACAGATTAAAGGTATAAAAAATGGAAAACAGGCAAACATTAAGCATAAGGAAGCTATGATGGTTACAGTAATATCAAACAAGATACTTTTGTGAAAGGGCTAAGGAATGTTTAAGAATGAGAAAGGGGTTAATCCATCAAAAGGTCATATAAATCTTAAATGTGTACACAACTTGGAAATATATGAAACCTGAGTGAATGTAAAGGAAAAACAGATAAATTGCATCTGGAGTTGTAGATTAAAACTCTTCACTCCATAAATAATAAAAACAAACATAAAAATCATAATATAGAAGTTTTGAACACCTAACCAACTTGACTTGAACAAAGTACAAACAGTAACATGATCAAAATATACACATGCAGTGCTACAAAGCAGATACAAATCTAAGACTTAAATCACATAGAGTATTTTCACTAAGCATTATGCCTAAACTAATGGGTCAAAGAAAAAAAAAATCACGAGAAGGGGCACCTGGGTGGCTCAGCCAGTTGAGAATCTGACTTCTACTCAGATCATGCTGACAGCTCAGAGCCTGGAGCCTGCTTCAGATTCTGTGTCTACCTCTCTCTTTGCCCCTCCCCACTCATTCTGTCTCCTCTCAGAAATAAACTAACATTAAAAAATGAAAAGAAAAAAAAAACATGTTTGTCAAAGAGCTCTTTAAAAAAAATCACAAAGAAAATTATAACTCCTAATTAAATGAAAATATGGGATGCAGCTAAAATAACACTTTAAAGGGAAGTTTATAGCACTTAATCCTTAGTATTACAAAAGAGCTGTCATTGGTATCACAGATCTAATCTTAAGCAATAAAAAGAAAAAATTAAACTCAGTATATAGAAGGATATAAAATGGAAATCAATGTAAAAGAAAATGGACATACTATAAAGACCAGTGGAACCAGTGTTTGAATAAGTCGATCTCCCTAAACTGATTAAGACACATACTGCTCATCATGAGCAATGAAAAAGGTTATTTAACCAGATTCCATACTCATTAAAAGAGCAAAGATACTAAGCTAGTAAGCTCTGAAATTAAAAGAAAAAATCTTAAAACAAAACACATAAATTACCAAAAGGCTTCAAGAGAAAAAAATCTACACTGTCCTATATCTATAAAAATAAATTGACATGTTATTAAAAGCCTTCCCACATAGAAAACTCCAGGTCCAGATGACTTCTCTGGTGAATTGTATCATACAGTTAAAGAAAAAAGAAATCTATATAAACTCTTTGAGAAAATACAGAAGGCAAACATTTCTCTTATCTTGAAATTAGCATTACCCCAATACCAAAACCAGACAAAGACTATAGCAAAAAACAAAAACACACAAAAAAACCCACACAACTATAAATTAATCCCTAATAAAGACAAATGGACAAATCCTTAATAAAATATTAGAAAATCAAATTAGCAATATATAAAAAGGATAGTACATAATGACGAATGCAAGCAAGGGAAATTTCAAATGTTAAATCAGTATTATCCATTATTACATTAACAAAACGGAGAAAACACACATATGATCATATCAGTAGATGCAGCAAAAACTTGACAAAATCAAATACCCATTCACAATAAATATTCTAAGCAAAATAGTAACAGAAGAAAACATGGTTAATGTGATAAAATGTATCTATGAAAAACCTGCAGCTAACATCATAATTGATGGTGAAAGAACACTTTGCCCTTAAAATTGAGAACAAGGCACTGATGTCCTATTCTCACTAACTGCTATGCAACACTGTCCTGGAGGCCCTACACAATTGAAATAAAACAAGAAACAAAGGCATAAAGATCAAAAAGAATAAATCATCTTTATTCAGAGTAACATGATCACATACATAGAAGATCATAAGAAATCTACCCCCTAACCACCAAAAACCTGATTTTTGACAGAGATGATGATAATAAGGTCATTAATGGTGAAAGAACATTCTTCTTCAACAAATAGTACTGAAACAAGTAGGTATTCTCACATGGAAAAAGAAAACTTATCTCATTCCATACACAAAAATTAAATCAAAGTCTTTTAATGTTTGATCACAGACCTAAAAGTAAAAGCTAAAATCCCAAAACTTCTAAAAGACAACACAGAATAAATTTCCTTAGGACACGAAAAGCACAGATCATGAAAGAAGAAAATGTATAATCAGGACTTGACCAAATTTAAAACTTCTGCTCTACAAAAATAAAATAAGCATGAAAGGAATAAAAAAGCTATATGGTAGAAAAAAAAAATACTGTCTGTAGTTGTGACAAAGTACTTGTATCCAGAATATATAAACAAAGCCACAATTACAACACAAAGACATACAACCCAAATAAATGAGCTAAATATTTAAACTATTCACATAAGATACATGAATGTCATCACCAATGAAATGAAAATTAAAATACAACATACCATAACACATCCATTACAATGGCTAAGATTTAAAAAGGCTAAATGGGTGCACCTGGGTGACTTAGCTGGGTATGGAATCTGCTTAGAATTCTCTCTCTTCCCCTCGCTGACATTCTCCCTGCTTGCTCTAACACAAAACAAAACAAAACAAACAAATAAAAGAATTCCAGGGTGGAGAAACTAGTGATGGGAATGTAAACTGGTGCCTGGAAAACAGTTTGGCACTTTCTTATGAAACTGAATGTATGCTTCCCACTTGACCTAGCAATCCCACTCCAAGATAAAAAGAAGTGAAAACATTATGTCCATACAAAGACCCAAACACAAATATTCACAAGTAGCTTCATTTCTAATAGCTCAAAACTGGAAACAATCCAAATGTCCATCAGTAGGTGTGTACATTAATAAAAGTATGATATCCCATACAAGGGACAATACTGATTAAAAAAAAGGACTAATTACTAATACAGGCAAAAGCATAATGAATCTTAAAAACAAAAGGCACAAAAGAAAACAGCATAAATATTCCTTTTTATTGCTGCTGCAACAAACCACCACAAAGTGAGTGGCTTAAAAGCAACACAAATTGATTATGCCAAATTCGGTAGAAGTCTGACACAGGTCTCACTGGACCAAAATGTGTAAGAGCAGGACCATATTCCTCTTTGGAGGCTTACAAAGGAGATAATTTCTTTGATCCTTCCCGCTAAGAGACACAGCCTTACTTTTCGGCTACACCATCCCTCTGACCATTCTTCAGCCTTCTTCATCTCTCAGACCATGGGCTTTAAGGACTCAAATAATTAGATTGGACCCACCTGGATAATCTCCCCATCTCAAAGCCCTTAATCACATCTGCAAAATCCCTTTTGCCATGTAAAGTAAAATATTCACAGATTCTGGGGATTAGAGTATGGATATCTTTGAGGGGCTTTTATTCTGCCTACCATAAAATGGAATGAAATTCCATTTGTACAAAATTTTGAAAGCAGGGCAGTTAATGTGGAACACTGAAAAGCACATGAGTGGCTGCCTGGGCTAAGGGGGAGAGTGGGAATGACTGCAGCTGGGGAGAAGGAAACATTTTCTGTAATGAACATGTGCCTTGGCTTGAATTGTGGTGGCTGTACAGATATATATATATTTATCAGAACTGTGAATTAACCATTTCAAATTACTATATGTTATTGTACATAAAGTATACTTCAACACAATTTATTTCAAAAGTCATAAATAATATGGTATACAAGGTATTTTGTTTTATTTTGATTACGTTACCGCCAACCGGACCCCCAAAGGCTTTAACAGGTTTGCCCATAACCTCGATCCTCTAACCTACCTTTCTGATACACCTCAAGTTCCCACCACGGCACTGTTCAGTAAAACGCTCTATATGACTTGGGAAGAAATAATATTTACCACTAGAGAACTGAACACTTTTTACATGTTATTTCTAAAAAAAAACCTGTTGCAAATTACATTTCAAATACGGGAATTTACAACAAGGCCACAACTCTGGCCATGATAAATTCCTAAATTACCTATTATAGATTGAGGACTCGGAATCCTGTGTGCTGCTATAGTGTTGCTTCTAAGAGTTCAGAAACAGTAACAGAAGCTAAGAAGCCAACTAACCTGTGTGCAGGTGTCATTAGGAAATCATATAAAGCACTTGAAATATTTCGGTGGAACATCATTAGTTTAAAGAAAACCAGACAGCCACTAACAACCTCAAGGTTATATCAACCCCCCAAAATAACCTAACTTAACATCAAATTAACATTTTCTTCTACACGTAACTCAGTATAAATCATGAACAGGAACACCCATCCAATGGGCCACACTTAAACTGAGACCACTAAAAGGACTTACCTCACCACCTCCAAAACTATAAAAATACAAAATCGTCTCTAAAATTAACATCAAAAAGCCTCAAATACGGAGATAGCCTGTTAGAGCTCTAGATCCCCTGTTCTAAAATGTAGAAACAACAGGAAAAAAACTCTTTTTTAATTCCTGTAGTGACAAGGATGAGTTTACTTATGCGGCACTCAGTTGGATTTTCTCAAGGGGAAAAGAAAGAGAAATCAGTTTCCATCATGGGTTCAAAATGCTAGGCCTGATTCCTGCTACTGAGGAAAGTAAACAACTCACTTCCAAAACTGAATGAACAAGCCTCTTGAAATTATGTCAATTCTCTAAGGCTAAAAAAAATTCCTTCTAAAATGGTAAGTAATTTACCACTCACAGTACAATTTAGAGCACCAATTTATGAAAATAAGGACCCTCTATTTTAAAATAGAGCACGTTCAATACTGTTATGAGAATTGCATGATTTATTAAGAAGAAAAACTATGTAAAGTCAATATATATAATTTACACACATATAAATGACAAGTCTGATCAAAATAACTTCTTGAAAATATGAAGACATAAAATTCTCATCACATTTCAGCAGCATGAATTCTTACATCTGCTCTCTACTTTCTTAAAATGAGCATTTATAACACCTCTTCCGAGCACAAAGGTACATTAGTCCTTAACATTCTAATGAGAAAAGGAGAAAAGAAAAAGTCACCAATATAAATGCAGAATTATAATCAGTGGTAAATATTAAGAAAAAGTGCCAGTTCCCGTGATACCAAGAAAGTCCTCTGTAAGCAATTAACACTCGTGCAGCCACCTTGGGGCAGAGGGCTTGGCACAGACTGATGATGACCATTCATGCTTTTAGAAACTACGCAGCCCCAAACTCAGCTGGCCGTGCTGCTGAGTTTTAAAGACACTAGTTACACATCTTCATAAGAACTCAGTATTTTGTTTCAGTAAAAGTTAGTATGTTTATCTCTTTATCAGCAGTCAAGGTCACTGATACCACCCCATGGGTTCACATGTCTAACCTCACAATTTAGATCTAATGTAACTTAATAATATTAAGTAGTGGTTAAGGAGCTGGCTAGAGAGCCATATTTGCCTGTAATCCTGAGTACATTACTTAATCTGAGAAAAATAAAAAATATGAAGAGGGAAGAAACAAAAACAGTGCTTTTCTCAGGAGCTTACACAAATAACATATAAATTAAAGAGTTGCTGGAAGCTTTGTTTAAGGATTTGTGGACTAGGTAAGGATTATGTGGTCTGCAGAGAGAAAGGAGAATGAAATAACGTCCGGCACAGACTCCACTGAGTCCCTAGTTCCCCCTGGGTCTCTAATTCCAGGCTATATCCCTGCACCAAATTTCAGGAGATACTTTCCAATAAATTCTTTTTCATTGCCTCTCAAGTAGTAGGTTTTATTTGAAACTCGTAAGTCCTAAGTCAAACAAGTCTAAAGTCTACAACATTCTAGAATCCTTAATAAAATTATAAATGTATAATTAAGTATCAAATAAGCAATCTAAGTTAAACAATAATCTTACATACATATATACACACACAAATCCATCTAGGGATTTTTTAATTTGATAAATGTTTTATTTAACACCATAATTTTCCATTTGCTATATATTCTAAGTTATGCTTTGCTGTCTTTCTATTCTGCCTTCCTATTATGTCGATAACCCAAAACCAGTTCCTGCCTTTCTCGCTTTTCATGTGGTTATTTAAGCTAGGCTATGTGCCCTCTAGGCTTTCTTTTCCCTAAAACCCTTGCTGGAGAGATTTCTACAAGCAGTGGGCAAACATTATCTCCTGCATCTACTTCACATGTACCTTATGAACATGTTAGGTTAATTACATTTTCAATTAATAAGATACAAGTCAAAGACCTTGAATTCAGTAGTAAGCATGTATAAACCTTTGTAAGAGATAATTATTGTAAAATGACCATCAGCACCAGACTGATTCCCCCAAGTTCCTCTGGCCGAAGCCATGAATATCCAAATGGCAGTCAACAGTTCAGCAGTTTGTTTTCCCCTCTCTTTTAAAGTTGTTTTTTGTTTGTTTGTTTGTTTGTTTGTTTGTTTTGAGAGAGCGCGCACAAGCAGGGAGGGGGAAAGTGAGGGGAGAGGGGGAGCGGGAGCAGGGGACAGATCCCAAGCAGGCTCCACGTCCTCAGCACTGGGCCTGAATGTGGGACTGAACTCAAGAACCATGGGATCATAAGCTGAGCCAAACCAAGAGTCCAATGCTTAACCAAATGAGTCACCCAGGCACCTCTATTTTCCCCTCTTTGGAACTAAATTTTAACACATACACGTATACATACACACACATTCACACACACCACAGAGTATAACTCAGCTTATTAGCCATAAAAAAAAGAATGAAATCTTGCCACGTGCAAGGATATGGAGCTATGCTAAGCTATGCTTGCTATGCTAAGCAAGATAAATCATTAAAAGATAAAAACTGTATGATTTTACTCATATGCAGAATTTAAGTAACAGAACAAATGAGCAAAGAAATAAGGAAAAATGAGAGAGAAAGGCAAACTAAGAAACACTCTTAACTAGAGAGCACAAACTGACGGTGACCCACAGGGAGGTGGGCGGGAGACGTATACAACAGGTGATGGGGACTGCGCAGGGCACGCGCCTCGAAGAGCACTGGCGCCGGGGGCCACACGGATGTGCTCATCCCTCACTGTGCTGCACCCACGAAACTACTATTACACTGCATGTTAACTAACTAGAATTTAAATAAAAGCTAAGAAAAAAAAAGTTTCCCCACTAATATTCTTCAGGCAAAGAAGACAATAGAAAAACACACTAACAAGTCAAGAAGTGACCCAGGAGTCCTATTCAAAATGTGAGAAATTAGGGGAAATACTTTAACCAATTTACTGCATCTATATTTCCCTACTCATTTATCTGGAAGTACAGTATGTAATAGAAATAACTAAAGCTATAAGTTTAAGATAAAGACGCGAAGTGGTCAAAAAAAAATTGGTGTCCGTTTAATATTTTTCCTATTTTGGGGGAGTACACAAAGTAACAACATCTTATGTTTGGTGGCACATTAGATTCACTGAAATATTCACTGAAAGTAACCTCAGAATGAACAAGCAAGACCTTTAAAGTACACCACAAAACTCAAAAACAACTGGGAAACCATGAAAATTTTAATCAAAATTTTTTTCTTAAAGTATGCTTATTTTGGGGAACCTGGATCTTGATTTCAGCTCAAGTTATGATCTCAGTTCATGAAGACTGAGCACCACATCAGGCTCAGTGCCGACACCTCAGAACCTGCTTGGAATTTTCTCTCTCCCTCCCTCTTTCTGCTCATCCCTTGCTGGTGTGTGCACGTTCTTTCTCTTAATATAATAAATAAACATAAAAAATAATAAAGTCTGCTTGTTTGAATTTTTGCCAGGATATCAAAAGACACACTGCAAATCAATAAGCATCTCTGGGGCACCTGGCTGGCTCAGTCAATAGAGCATGCAACTCCAGATCTTAGGGTTACAGATTTGAGCCCCATGTTGGGTATAGGGATTACTTAAAACCTTTAAAAAAAAAAAAAAAAGCAAACTCTTATCACAATATTTTTAAAAAAACAAAAAAATTCCTCAGTAGCCCAGTCAGTTCAGCATCCAACTCTTTAGTTTCAGCTAAGGTCATGATCTCACGGTTCCTGAGTTCAAGCCCTGCATCAGTCTCTGTGTTGCTGGTGCAGAGCCTGCTTGAGATTCTCTCTCCATCCCCCACAATGTCCCTACCCTGCTCTCACACATGCACGAGGCGCTCTCTCTCTCTCAAAATAAACATTTAAAAAAAAAAGTTCCTACAGATCATTCTAAGACCCATCACTCAGTTAAAGAATATATATCACCAGCAAATGCATGAAAAGGCACTCAACATCATCGGTCACCAAGACAAGTCAAACTATCACCACAATGACATACTACTATACACCCACCAACTAAAATTAAATGGCTAAAACTAAAAGGACTAACAGATATGAAATGATAGCAAAGATACAGAGCAACAAGTCTCAAACACGGCTACGGGAAGTACAGATTCGTACAATCACTTTGGGGTACGATTTTTCAGTATTTACTAAAGTTAAATAGACATATACGTATGCCCTATATCCCATCAATTCCATTTCTAATATGTCAAAAAGATGCAGGTACTCAAATCTTCCAAAACAATACACAGAAATATTAACTGCAGTTTTATTCAAAACAGCCCAAAGATGAAAAACCCAAATATCTGTCCTTCCACAAAAAATAATAGTGCTATATCCATATACATAGCAATGGGTATAAAAAAAAAACCTACTGCTTGACACCACAGAGATGATGCTCACAGTTTTACTAAACTACTCTGTATGGTGAATACAGGTCAGCAGATTGTTTCCTTTTGGTGGGAGACAGACTGGAAGAGAGGACAAAGATGTCTGCCAAGTGGCAGGAAATGTTCTGTATCTTGATCTTCATGGTAGGACATGAGTGTATATTCCAATACAATTTCATGGACATGACCAATTTATGGTAGAGAAACCAGAAAAGTGACTACCTCAAGTGGGGAGAAGGGAAAACTCAAGGAAGGGGGGGCCGGAAGGAACTTCTTTCTGGGTGATGGAAATGCTCTGAATCTTGACTGGGAAGAATTATATCATCATACAAAGCTGTCAAAACTCACCAAAAACTATACTCTTAAAATCTGCCCTTTTGAAAGTAAATTATACTTCAACTAAAAGAAAGTTTACAGTTACACATTTAAAATCTATGTACTTGGGGCCCCTGAGTGGCTCAGTCGGTTAAGCGTCTGACTCTGGCTCAAGTCATGAGCTCACAGTTTGTGAGTTCAAGTCCTGTGTGGGGCTCTGTGCTAACAGCTCAGAGCTTGGAGCCTGCTTCAGATTCTATGACTCCTTCTCTCTCTGTCCCTCCCCTGCTGGTACACTCTCTTCCTCTCTCAAAAATAAATAAAACATTAAAAAAATTAAAATAAACATTAAAAAAAAAACTTTAATGTATGTACTTTACCGTATGTAACTTATGCCACAATAAAAAAAAATGGTAGAAGAATCCAAAAAGACAGTTCAATAGAAGAAATGACTCAAATATATAAAAGATACTCAAGCTCACTCAAAATAAAAAATAAAAAGAGCCTGGCTAGCTCAGTCAGGGAAGCATGTGACTCCTAATCTCAGGGTTCTCGCCCCAGGTTGGGCACAGAGTTTACTTAAAAAATAATTTTAGAAAGATGCTAAAATACCATCTTTACTATCAGATTAGGAAAGAGCAAAACCTTTAGCAACACTATGTTGGCAAGAGTGTGGGCAAAGAGACTAGAGTTGGGAGCAGGAGTATAAAGTGGGGCAGCCTCTGTGAGGTCCGTCTGGCAGTAGTTATCCTACGTGCAAAAGTACACATCCTTTGATCTAGCAGTTCTACTTCTTGTGATTTATCATCAGATATCCTTGCATACATACACAATGATAAATGTACCAAGGTGATTCACTGTAACACTGTCTGTAACGCAACAGAATGAAGCAACCTGAATATCCGTCAACTAGGAAAACCAGTTTAATTACGGTATATTAATACAGAGGCCCCTGGGTGGGGCTCAGTTGTTGAGTGTCTGATTTCAGCTCAGGTCATGATCTCACAGTTCATGAGTTCAAGCCCCACGTCAGGCTCTGTGCTGACACCTGGGGGCCTGGAGCCTGCTTCAGATTTGGTGTCTCCTCCTCTCTCTGCCCCTCCGCCACGTGAGCTCATTCTCTCTCTTTCTCTCAAAAATAATAAACGTTTAAAAATTGTAAACACTTTTAAAAAGTATCAATAGGGGGCGCTTGTGTGGCTCAGTTGGTTGAGCGTCTAACTTTGGCTCAGTCCAACTCTGGCTCAGGTCATGATCCGTGGGTTTGAGACCTGCATTAGGCTCTGCTGACAGCTCAGAGCCAGGAGCCTGCTTCAGATTCTGTGTCTCCCTCTGTCTCTGCCCCTCTCCCACTCACTCACTGTCTCTGTCTCTTAAAATAGAGACATTTAAAAAAAATTTTTAAAGAAAAAATAAAAAGTATCAATAGTCTGAACTGAAGTTATTACAACTATACAGTAAATATTCAGCATTACTTTATCCAACCCTGATAAAGACATATACATGTAAGACATACAGCTATAAAAACATATGCCCAACTATCTCTATAACCAGTTAATCATCTTAAACTAAGCAATTAGCTTTTTATCATTCTGTCCTCTGACCTTCCATACAATTTATTTTCCCTTATTAATTCAGGTATTCTTGAATCCTGAAATTCAAATGCATATTTACATACATATACATTATATATGTCCTTTCCAAAAAATGAAAGCTCCATTTCGACTGTTAATGCAATGATGGCATTTACATTTTATTATTTTCTAGGAGAATACGGATCATTAGCCAATGGAGGAAAAAAATGGGGATTTCCCACTTCAGTCTGTTCAAACATCAGAAAGGACTGACTCCCGTGGACAGGAATTTCCTTAAAGACTTTAAATCTAAAGTTATGCCTTGTATAATCATCACTCTAAAAAAATAATTATATCCACCTACAACCAAAAAATAGCTAAATCGCTAAATCTTACAACTATTCATGCTTTAAAAAAACATTATTTTGACATGTTCAGATAGTAATTATTTTCTAAAAATATCAAATTCACCTTTCAGTTACATTTCTCCATGAAATATCATTAAAGAGCCAAACCTAAAGAGTCATGCATATGTACTGAATAAAAACCTGTAACAGGACAACTCTCCCACAGTAGAACATCTTGGAAACTATGCCCTGCATACACAGCAGGCAGCACCACTGAAAAACAGTAGGTATTCTAACTGGACGTCAACAAAGACAGGACACACATTTCCAGTAATGTGGAGTGAGCCTACAATTTTTCAGTTGGTAAAGTACAGAACCTATATCTACATAAATGTTTCCAAAAACTAATCCTTGCCCTTTCCTCACTAGTCAAAAAAGCCAGCAGCTCTAAAAGATGTAAGAAACTAAGATCAAGATCGCGAAAGAGCGGTGAATAAAAAGATCAGAAGGTGTAAATATCCAGTGATCACCTCAAATCTCTCCACCTATTCACTTCCCTTCATTCTCGTTATCACACCCTAGTGAATGCCAAGTGTGGTCTCCAAGCCAGCAATATCAGCATCAGTATCACCTAGGAATCTACTAGGAATGCAAATTCTGAGGCTCCAACTCAGATCTAATAAATCAGAAGCTCTGGGGGTGGAGTTGAGCAATGTTAGAACATGCTAGTAAGCTCTCCTAATGATCCACATAAAGTCTGAGAACCACTGAAACAGTTCTCAATTAAGACTTTTCACTTCTCAGCTCGGTCACAGCAATAGCCTCTTGGAAGTCAACATACCCTCCAAGGTGCTATCAGGATGGCATGATTACATTACCTTCCAACTTGAAGTCCTTCTAAAGGTCCCTTAACTTTCCAAAGCCTTAGCTTACCCACAAGACTCTCATGATATAGATCCTGCCACCACTTCCTCCCATCCCCTCCATCACCACCCCACAGTCAGGTGCTTAGCTATAGATCTAATTCATAAATTATTAACCCTAGTGATCTTTACACTGCTATTCCTCTTCAGGGACCGGCTTCCCTTCCTCCTTTCCTCTACCTCCCAACTCAACCCCCCATCTAGCTAAGATGTAGTCATTTCTGAAGACTCAGTCCATACTCTACCTGGCCCAGCAGTGGGTAAAGCACTCCCTCCCATATGCTCCTAAAAACAACCTGTGTAATCTTGACTGAGTTCTTATTATTCCCTGTGGAGTTGTGCACAGTACTTGGCATATAATAAGCACTCAATAAAGTATGTTGGGAGTGAGGAGAAATCTGTTCTTCTTATATGTATCTAGACTCCTTCATATCAAAGGTCATCTTATGTGTCTAAGAATGCTGGCACGTACATATCTTTAAAAGTTTGCTAAATGAATAAATGGAGTTCAGAAGCCTTAAGAAATTTTTGTCAGAGAATCACAAGCCAATAATGATACTTTGTAAAATACGTATAAAGATATTATTTCTGGGGTGCCTGGGTGGCCCAATCCATTAAGCATCTGACTTCAGCTCAAGTTATGACCTCACACTCTGTGAGTTCAGCTCCATGTCAAGCTCTGTGCTGACAACTCAGAGCCTGGAGCCTGCTTCAGATTCTGTGTCTCCCGCTCTCTGCTCCTCCCCCTCTCATGCTCGCTCGCTCTCTCTCAAAAAAAAAAAAAAAATTAAAAAAAATTTTTAAGACATTACTTCCCACATTAGAAAAAAATGTTGTTGTGATGTTAATAAAAGGAAGCCAGGGCTTCTTGGAGCAGTAGCTTATTCCAAGGCCAGGAAAGGGAAAATACAAGAGGAGTCTGGAGCGTCTTGTTTAAAAATAAAAGGATGGGTCATGTCTGAAGGGCACAAGAGCCGGAATGAACTCTCAGTGGCCAATGGTAGAAGCGCTTGAACAAGTACAAAATAAAAATCCACAAGTCCACAATTAACATAAATAATTGAAAAATGAGGGAAAAGGAATAAATCTGCATGGGAAAAAAGTTCAATTAATACACGTAGAAGACATGAAGGAACTAGAAAATCCCCATGAGACCACCACAGTAATGACTGCTGCAGACAAGATCCCCCCAGTGAATGCTACAATTACGGGGTGAAACCTACACAGCTTCAGAATATCTCCCCCAAAGAATTCTTTTATGATTTTTTTAAGGTTTATTTGAGAGAGTGCCATGCACATGCACACACACCCCCAGGAAGAGGGGCAGGGTGGGAAAGAGAGACTCCTTAGTGGGCTGCGCAGGGAGGCCATGACTGGAGTTGAAATCAAGAGTCAGGCTTAACAGATGGAACCACCCGGGTGCCCCTCCCCAAAATACTTATTACGGTGGGGACTTTAACATATGTCCACAAACTCTCAGATACATTTACATCCGGGAGATGGAACTTAATGTCCCTCACCTTGAATGAGGGTTGAAATTATAGATTCACTTCTAATGAAAAGAATATGGAAAATGGAAAAACAGTAATTTCACAGTGAAAGAATCTACCAGACATGACTTAAATAAGTGACAAAGATTAACACCACCAGTAATAATTGACAGTATTATTGTATGTGAATATTGATAAGTACCTCTGAATGCTATGATACAGGAACATACTTCACCTGCATGGCATTATTCTGCTATCTATCCATAATTTCAGTCCACATTAAAAATACACAAACCAGTATTCTTCAAGGTCATGAAAAACAAGAAAATCTGATAAACTGTCATAGATCAGAGGAGATTAACAAAACAACTAAATGCAACGTGGGACCCTAAACTGGATACTGAACAGGAAAAAAAAAAACATTAATGGGAAAAGTTAGGAATATCCAAATATAGTCTGTTAGTTTAATATTATGATAATGTTAATTTCTTACATTTGCTAAATGTACCATATAATCTTATTATGTAAAATTTAGTTTTGTTTTTTATTTTATCTTTGAGCGAGAGAGAGAGACCGCGTGAGCAGGGGAGGGTCAGAGAGAGAAGGAGGCAGGCTCCAGGCTGAGCTGTCACAGAGCCCGACACGGAGCTCGAACCCACAAACCGTGAGATCATGACCTGAGCCAAAGTCGGATGCTTAACCGACTGAGCCACCCATGCTTCTAATGACTTTTATATTAATGTAAGATCCTTAAAACAGTTTTTTATATATAAAGTGATTACGAATTACATAGTGATTAATCTAGAATGCCATAAAAATTACACCCACTAAAAATCATGAACTGGTTACACTATACCAATCCATTTTTCTTGTGACTATTCTCAAATAAGCATCTAATTTAATTATCCCTTGGTTAAGGTACCATGATGACAGGGGGTTCTCCATTCCCATGCAGCAATTTCCCCCTCCTTGTCTTGCCATCCAGCTTTTGTCCATTAGCTATTTGGATTGTCAAGCTAATTTCCCATCTCTACAGACCCCTACTCTTCATACCCTGGTTCTCCACAAGAGGAGGAGCAAGCCAGAGAGAAAACAATTTGGATGCTTAGCTCTCTTTAGTATCTCTCTCTCCTGAATTTCCAAATGCTTCCTTTCAGAATTCAGAAATGCAGTCTAGCTTGCAATACTCTCGGAATTATGGGGTGTCATTCTCACCCATCATACGAGCAACTCAACTTTCTCCCATCCAGAGCTCAGTCCCTTTCTCTCCAAACTGTCACCTCACCGCTCATGCACTATGGCATCCAGGGCTGAAACGTAATGCTGCTGTTCTCCTTAAAGTCCTTCACAAGTTTCCTGTCACAGAAGAATGTCCAAACCCCTTAACATAGCAAACAAGTCACTTAATGATGCGACCCCTACTTACCTTTCCTGTTCCGTTCTGTTCTCACCACTCTACAATTTACAAACCATATGCTATACTTTTTCAAAAAAGACCAACTTGTTTGGCATCTTTATGCCCTCCACTCACATATCTGTTCTTCACTGTAAATTTTTTTTAACATACACAGATTCTCAATTAGTAGTTAATATGGGCCATACTTGAAATGTATTTCAGTAGTTAAAAAATTACTCAAAATACAGCATTTTCTCATTCTACTTCAGAGACATACGTTTAGTACTATTTCAAAAATGTGTAGCACACAAAGCTAAAACCTAAACTCCTAAAAATTTATTGACTAGGACATTCACCAATCATACAATTAAAATAAGAGCATTAAAGAAAAAAAACTGTCGTAATTATGTTTGTTGCTGTTTTTTAGTTTTCGCTACAGTGAAATGGGACATAACAAATACACCTAAACTCACTGATTAATGAATAAAAACAGACGTTTCTTCTTCAGATATCTAAAAAGTATTTTCTGAGAAAAATGTGTTCAAAATTGAAAAGGTGTCAGAGAAATGTAAATGTTTTCTTTAGAAAAAAATAATTCAGGTAATAATTAACTTGAAAAAAAAGCAGTACTGTATATTTCCCACTTCATTTGACTGAACACTAACTTAATTTTTATTTATTTTTGAACGTTTATTTATTTTTGAGTGAGAGAATGAACACATGAGCAGGGGAGGAGCAGACAGAGAGGAAGGCAGAGGATCAGAAGCAGGCTCTGCACTGACAGCTGAGAGCCTAATGTGGGGCTCAAACTCACAAACCATGATATCATGCTCTGAGCCAAAGTCTGAAGCTATATCGACTGAACCACCCAGGTCCCTAACTTAAGTTTTAAATTATATGTGTCATCACAGGGTCAAAGAATATCAGATGCAGAAGAGACCTCAGAGACCCAAAGGTGAAGTAACTGAAGTCCACAAAAATTAGTATCTCTTGGGTCACAAAAAAGCTTTGTCTACAAGGCTAACAATTTTCTTATTTTAGTGAACTGATGAAGTATTGCTCAAAATAACTTCAAAATATACAACTTATTAATTTTGCTATATGCTAAAATTACTTGACTATCTAGTTAGGACAAGGGTAGTTATCTTCTTCAAGGTTTAAAATATCCCTAAATTATATATATATCATTAACCTGTTGATAATTTTCTAACAGTTGCCCTGAAACTTAGGCTTCCATTAGCTGTTAAATTAGCAGAAACAGCGTTAAAAACAAAACCAAAATAAACAGCATGAATTTTCTTAGTATGTAACTCATATAAAGAAAATAGAATTCATTTGAACACCCATATTAGTTATAGACAGCATACATAAAATTACACTTACTACCACGAGGAATCCCAACTTCTCATTTTAAAAAATACATATTTAAAATGTCAAAAACAACAAAGTATATGCTAGTTCCGGTTGAAAGAGAATTTTATATGACAATCCATCATGGATTAAATGCACAACCTTCCTAACTATAAATGGATATACATTTTAGTGTGGGGGAGGGGAAGAGAGGCTGTCTACCCAGCAGCTCCTTGGTTTACTCAAATGTCATTCCCACTACTCCACTGGAAACAGCCACAGTTTCTAAATGGCCTCTGGCCATGGTGAGCACCTTCCCAAACCAAACTCATCACTACTTTAAGATCTTTCCAAATGAGATAAAGAGGTAGTCCCTTACTCTACAGCAGGGGAAACAAAGGATAAAACCTCTGGCACTGACAAGTTACATTTTCCACCAAGTGAAGAAAGTTAATCTTTTGAAAGAAACTAACCTCCCCACACACACACACACACACACACACACACACACACACACACACTCTGTCAGCAGAAATTTCTGGTAATATTCAAATGGCTCTAGTTCTTGTGCCTAAAGCCTTGCAGACTCCATGCTCCTCCCACAGTTCAATCCATTTTGGGATTCAACAAATGTTTTTGGCTTGAGCTAACTTGAACTCAATTTCTACTGTTACGCCTACGGGTTCTAATTCATATACCAACCTCAAGTTACCCAACATTAATCACAACAGAATGGCACAGGTAAATGAACTAAAAGCAAATTACAGAATCTCCTTAACCTGTATAAAACATAAATTGGGAGTATCTAGCTCTCATCATGTAACTTGAATGGAGTATGTATGTTAACGTAAAACGTTAACTTCTTAAAATCTAACATTTGTAATAGAAGCACATATTCAAATTTGTTTATCAATTATCCATTTACCTGTTTTTCTAGATGGATTTAAATACCATCTGCAGTAGTTCCTCCAAGAAAAACAGAGCACTCACATACATATCCCTGGGATTCCAAACAGTAAATGCAATAAAACCTCTTCTGACCCTCCCCTAAATGCTGATTTTTAATGAATTATTTCCAGTATTCTACTGTAAAGATGAAACAAATGAAAGCTATCAGCTAGTTACGAAAGCATTTCTGATTAAACAATTCACTCAAATATTTACTAAACACCTGCCGGTCCTGTTCTGTGTCCTGGAGTGACAAGACAGAACCCATCCCTGTTCTCATGAAGTGTAAATTCCAGAGGTGAATAAAACAAACAAAAAGAAACAATGATCAAGGCTTTTTTGGAGAGAGATATTAAGTGTTATGAGGAAAATACGAGGGTCTTGCAACTGAAAAAGGTTAAGGAGTGAGCAGCCATTTCAGTGTGACCTCTCAGGTGGCGGCACTGGAATTGAAATCTGAATGACATAAAAGAATTAGCCATATGACAATCTCAGGGCAAAGCCTGAGGCAGAGAGCAAAGCAATTAAGGCACTGAGACAGGAACAAGCTTGTTGGGGGGAGGGGAGCTGGTATAGCCGGGCACAGTGAACAAGGGGAAGAAGGGTGATGTGAAACAGGATAAGCCTTGGGAGGTGGTCACAGAGCAGATTACAGGGTGGGGGGTTCCTCACAATCTAAGGAAGGACTTTTGGATTTTACACTGAGTGTGATAAAAAACCCATAGGATAGGGAATCGGGAAGGAAACCCACATTTAGTGAGCATCTTGTACAGTGCCAAAGTAAATGTTTTATAGGATACATAGTGGAAACATTCTTATTTGCCAACAGATGCATTTGTGTAAACTATACTATATGCATTTATCAAATTTATCAAAGGTCATTAGTATGCGGTTACAATTTTTTTAAGTCACTTTTCCTGTTACTACCAGTTCTCACTTATAGGAAGCCACCTCTACGTTGATTTGTCAGACCAAATGAACCAACCAATGTTATCTACTATAGAACATACATGAGTCATCTAGAGGAAAATGCAAGAAGGGCAAATGAGACTAGATGAAAGAAGGCAGTCAGCTATTCATGAGTATAGGACCCAAAAAAGGCAACAAAACATGTAGAGAAGCACCAAATTAGAAAACATACCCACATTCAAAAAGCAGAGGGTCCATGGATACAATTATCTACTTAAAAAGTATTCTCCTATAGACAAGTAGTCAAAGGTTAAAAAACACAAAAGCTCCTAAAGTAAACTCTGTCCTTTTCATTTCATAATACCTTGCCTTTTTTTAACAACACTTAGAGAAAAGTAAAAGTATTATCTTTTAAATGCACCACCCTTGGTAACTTTTTAAATATGCTGAATTATAAAACATTTGTAAATACAAATATTTATTAAAATATCAGTGACATCACTGTCAACTACCAGATGCTAAGGATAAAGATGGGTGAAACACAACTGCTCTCAAAGAAGGCTTTGCCTAGTGAGACAGGAGTCAACAAATAACTCAGTCAAGGAAAGGTCTATGCTAAAAGCAAATGATTAGTGGTCACAGGCCAGGGTGTCAACTTAATAAAGAGTGTCACAAAAAGAAGCTTAATCTTCAATCACATGGTATAACTTCAGCCAAAATGCTGTGGTACATTGGTTTTTAAACAGTATAAGACAATCTATACAAACTTCTTCTCTAATGAAACAGAAAAACCTTAGTATGATGATTATTCTTTTGTTACTATTCTTTATGAGACGCATTCAGGGTTCTTAATCCAGAGCTGCTGGCAGATTAACCCTCCAAAAGCATCTTATATTCACATTTATTAGCAATCAAATGTCCTTATTTTGTATCTAAATTTGAATGCACACTTTGGGGGATTAGAACTTCAGAATCCTAATAGAGCCTCAGAAAACTACCTAAAGAAATTAACACCAATAAATATGACTACCTCTACCATTAAGAATGACAATTTGATTCTAATTTTGAGTACTGATTCTAAATCTTTAAAACTTAGAGAATTGTAATTCTACACTACTTAAACCACTATTTTTTAAATTTAATAAAATTTTCAATTCAGAAGTTTATAAAAGTATGGTTTTAAATGAAAGATTATAGAAATTGACTATACCAGCTACTAAAGCAATTATTTCCTTAAAACTTCAGTATTTTGGGGCACCTGGGTAGCTCAATCGGTTGAGCGTCTGACTTCAGCTTGGGTCATGATCTCACAGTTCATGCATTCGAGCCCTGTGTTGGGCTCTGTGCTGGCAGCTCAGAGCCTGGAACCTGCTTCTGATTCTGTCTCTCTGCCCCTCCCCTGCTCATGATCTATCTCTCTCTGTCTCTCAAAAATAATTAAATGTTAAAAAAAAATTTTTTTAACTTCAGTATTTTTGCACATATACATATCCTGTTATGTCATATATATTTCTCAGTGAAAGTCCAAGTCCAAGTCTGCATAACCTGCAACATGCATATTTGAAATTGCTGATCCATACAAGCAGCATCCACTAGGGCCCCAGAGAGGAATGTTTTATTTCCCAGAGACCAGAGAAAAGGAATGAAAAGTTCATTCTAGAAAGCAAAATGACTACTTTTTTTTTTTTTTAAGAAAAGCAGTAAACTGGGGTGCCTAGGTGGCTCAGTCGTTAAGCGTCTGACTTCAGCTCAGGTCATGATCTCACGGCTCATGGGTTTGAGCCCCACACATGGCTCTGTGCTGACAGAGCCTGCTTTAGAGTCTGTGCCTCCCTCTCTCTCTCTCTGCCCCTCCCCCATTCATGCTGTTTCTGTCTGTCTCAATAATAAGTAAAAACATTTAAAAAAAAAAGTAGAAACTTATTTTTTCTTAAAATATCAGAAGTGACCAAAAACAGGAAAAAATTTCTGTAAAACAACATATAGGGATGCTTGGGTGGCTCAGTCAGTTGAACATCAACTCTTGGTTTCAGCTCAGGTCATGATCTCATAATTCTGTGAGTTCAAGCCCCACAATGGGCTCTGCAATGACAGCACAGAACCTGCTTTGGATCCTCTGTATTCCCTCTTGCTACCTCTCACCAGCTTGTACTGTCTTTGTCTCTCTTAAAGTTAAAAAAAAATAATAATAACAAAGGTACACAGTACACATTCTCTTTTTATTTTTTTAAGTTTTATTTTTATTTAAGTAATCTCCACACCCAATACGGGGCTGGAGCTCAAGACCCTAAGATCAACAGTCATATGCTCCTCAGACTGAGGCAGCCAGGCGCCCCCACCTTCTCATTTTAGAGTGAGCCACCAAAGCTCAGTCACAAAATGCTGTCACAGCCCTCTGAATTGGGAATTCTAGCCATCCAGTTCTCTGCAGTTCCCACAGGAAGCCCAGACAGGTGTACAGGGGGAGTATCACTTTCCTGCCTGTCCCTACAGCTGTTACTGCAGCGGTTAACAAAGCCACCAAGTAGTAGCGAGCATTACTTCCCATGTGCCAGGCCCTATGGTAACTGCTTTACATAGATTCACATTTGAATCCTCACAAGTGCTCTATGAGGCATGTATTAATTACTCCTGATTTCCACTTTTCAGACTGGAAACAAACTAGAATGATTACGTAACTTTCCAGAGCCATACACCTAATAAGTAGGGGTGACAAATGAGGTTTGCCAGGCTCCAGACATGGAGCTCTTCGCCACAGCGACATACTGCAGTAAGAGTTAAGTGCCTAAGATCAGACACGTACCCTGCCTAGTCCTCTTATCACTAGAGAGAGAGGCACTACTCTCAGGGAAGCAGGTCACACTGTCAAGTCACACTGAAGCAGAATTAAAGGTATAAAAACAGGCGCTACCTTTCTCTGAGACCTTCCAGGTTAAGTTGAAAATGCAGAGCACAACTAGAAGACCCTTTAGAGTAAACTCAACAGCCAATGAACAATTGCAAGTGACACCAACTTACACATACATCTAAATTCCCAAGTCGTGGCAGGATCCTGGTAATATCAAAACCTACTGTTCCACAAATCTTATTATTCCAAGACCTAGCACAACTATTAAAAATCGACTACTAAACTATGAGAAACACAATTTTCACCTGATTTCCAAACCCTGACAAAACACCTTTGAAATCAGACAACACCTACATATATCTATTCAACCAATATCTCCTTCTATAAAACTTGCACTGAATTAATTTCTAATTATCAACTCTGAATAGAATTTGAAAATCCCTGTCACTATTACTAAACTCAAGTGGTCTGCTGACCCAATCATGAAATAGACCAACACTTTTTAATCAAACTCAGCATCTCTAACTTTGCCAACAATTCTGACAAATTAAGTGAAGAAATATACACAATTCCAGCTCTTCAAGAACAGTCTGAAAAACACGGGAAGAATTAAATTTTTTCTCTTCTTCTGTCTGTCCAAATTGAAAAAAAAATAGAAAGATTATGAATTCTTAACTGGATTCCTTGATTTTTCACAATCAATAAATACTTTTTAAAAAAATGGTAGTAATACTAACACAGCAAGATTCAAAGAGTCCAAAAGGTTATACAGGAAAACAGATGCTCTCACATCTGACCACATGATCTCCCCATCCCAACCTCACCCCCTAAAATCACCGTTACTAGTCTATTGTGTATCTATCTGCAATCACCCTAAACACACAAAACAAACATACATGCACACAACTCATACGCTCTCCTGTCCTGTTTGTGCCCTTACCACCCTTCTCCCCTTTTGCAAGCTAAAATGGCAGCAGACTACGACAACCTCTGCCTGTTTCTTCACTTAAATTTATCTCTGAGAACCTATAAACACTAACAAGAAAGTTACAAACATTAATTGTAAACAAATCTGTAAAGGAACACTTCACACAGAACATCTCTCACCAGATGTTAAAACTGGTGACCTCTACTAGAAGGATAAAAGGAAGGCCAAGGTCAAAGTAATCCCCCAACCATGAGGGCCTGTTAGTTTTCACAAACTAGGAAAACTATTTCCCTGACACAGTAACAGACTGCAATCCTAACCTCAGTCCAGGATCTCACAAAGGTACACTGTTTACTAAAGAAGACAGAAAGGTGATTTAAAGAAAACCCATCACGGGGTGCCTGGGTGGGTCAGTTGGTTAAGCGTCCAACTTCGGCTCAGGTCATGAGTTCGAGTCCCGTGTCAGGCTCTGTGAGGACAGCTCGGAGCTTGGAGCCTGCTTCTGACTCTGTGTCTCCCTCTCTCTCTGACCCTCACCCACGCAAATGCATGTTCTCTTGCTCTCTCTTTCTCTAACAATAAATAAATAATAAAAAAAATTTTTTTAAACATCACTTCAGTGGGAAAAAATTTAAGTAAAAAAGGTGCCTAAGAACTATACTAGAGCTACAAATAGCATCTAAAAATCCATGCGTGTATGATAAATTCTATCACGTAAAAGAACAATTACACAGAAAAAAAAGACATTAAGGAAATTCATTCATTATCTATTTCCATTACCTTATTTCAGAAACCCAAAGCAGATGACCCAATTGCCTTATATGTGAGTTAACGACATATCTGATAGCCGAAAACTAGAAATGGAACAAAATTAGTACACACTCTGCCCAATTAGCTTGTTCGAACTAAGAGGAAAGCATAAAACACCTCTCCCTAACCCATAAGCTGTATTCTATTAGCAACTGAAGGTAACTAACAAAATATACTATTACTATAAGTTCTCTGGAGGTGTTTGATAATGCCAAATGTTTTCTATTATTCTATGTAAGGCTATAGATTTTTTAGCTTTTACTCTAAATTAAGCAAATATTCCGTGCAGATCGCCCTTAAAAAAAAATACATAAATGACAGAATCTCCAAATTTTAACACAGAAATTGACTATACAAGTACTGCTCGGAAGGATGAACTAGCTTTGCATAACACTTCATATGAACCTCTTAAGTTGCATTTCTAAAAACTCACTGATTTACCCATGTAACTATGGCTTTGCAAAAAATGATAAAAATTCATTTGCTTAATACTTAATCCATATTACAATACGACCCACCATTCAAGTGGGTACATACTAACAACAAAAAGCAAATATCCACTCAACTGATTATCTCATTACAATGTCCTAACACATAATGTGCTGGAAAGGACACAATGGGAAAAAAAAAAAAAATCAAAGAAAGAAAAGCACTGATACCACCTTTGAACTCAGACAAAATAAATTAGATATCCAGAAGCACACTGATACCTAGTTCCTAAAAAGTAAAAATTATTCATTACTTTTAAGGTATTTAAAATTTTAAATATCTTATTAAAAAAAGAAAAGTTTGAGAGTCCAGAGTATAATTTTAAATGAAAGAGAATTACTCTATTAAGATCCTGGAAGGATCCATCTCTGACTCTTGCTTTCCATGTTCTCCTCTGTTCTGCCTCATGAAAGAAACTTACAATTGCTTAAGAGGTAAACAGATGGCAAACTCCTCAGTTTAAACATTCACTACCTAGTCTTCCTCATTTATTCTTCAAAGTATTCATTTCACATAAATCTTTCTTTAATCCGGATACTCTTTGTATTTGCTGAAATTTAATTGTTGATCTTTCAACATGACCTTTGCAGTCTGTATTTAATTCTAAGTTAAGAATATAAGCTCTTAGAAAGCAGAGTGACAAGCAACTCATTTTGTTTGATGCAAATAAAATCATGCTGAAAAGCTCATACTTTAAATATTTAAAAATTCCAAAGGATGTAATACCAAATTAGTTGCTTTAGAATAAATTACCCAGGTTGTGAAGACTATGGCACACACCTTGCCATAAAAACCTACTGAAGAGACGGTTATGGTTAATAACTTCCTTCTGGTAGACTGAATCTACTTACACTTATAACAGACACATTCTACAGTGAATGTTAATACTTTCACAGTAATGACTCAAATGAGACTCCAATGTGGTCAAGATGCTGTCACAAGAGAGTTAAAAACACAATCTTATTTAGGCACACTACAGAGACAATACTGAGCAGGAAAGTCAGAGAGATTAAAAAAAATAAAGTCCAAGGGCACTTGGGTGGCTCAGCTGGTTGAGCATCTGGCTTCAGCTCAGGTCACGATCTCACAGTTCATGCGTTTGGGCCCCACATCAGGCTCTGTGCCGACAGCTCAGCACCTGGAGCCTATCTTCGGATTCTGTTTCTCCCTCTCTCTCTGACCCTTCCCTGCTCACTCTGTCTCTCTCAAAAAAACAAACACTAAAAATATTTTTAAAAAAATAAAGTCCAAAATCTTAAGTTTCATTACAACTGGCACAATTACAACAAAATAAAGCCAATTTAGTATGACCTGATTCCCAAACAGACTAGGTTCCTCAACCAGTATCATGACCACAATTCCAGGACTAAGATTTTTTATCTTCCTTGTCAACACCAGTAGCATTAAAATTCAAGTTAACAGTTAAGTGCTGCTACAGTACACCTAAACCTTGAAGGCCTAACTCAAACAAAAGCTTCTGCCACATCATCAGTAGTACAGGACCCATCACTGCTTATTTTACCACTGGCCCTTGCAGAAACAATCCAATGTGACATGAAAATGGTATGATACATAAATCACAAATTCTGCTAATACCGGGGGGAAAAAGGCCCTTTCCTTCAAGAAATGTAACATGCAGTTGGGGCCTATGAGACACAAACGCATGAAATAATGAATAATTATGGAGTTTGTGATACTCATTAAACACAAATGGTATCTCAGTGAGGAAATATCCAGAGTCAAGATTGCCAGAAAAGGCTTCAGAGAAGGTGGACTGAAACTAGACTATAAAAAGGACAAAGAGAAGAACAGTGTGAGTGAAAGCAGAGGAGTAATGAGTATGGCAAAACTGCAGTATCTGATAGGCAGGCCAAAATCACAGTTTGGGGGAAGGGAGGGAAATACAGCTGAATAGGTAAAACAGAGCTTTAAAAGCCAGAGTGAAGCTTATGAACCCTATCCAGTTGGCAAAGGGAAGCCATTATGGGTTCTCCAGCAAAGGAACTGACATGATGAAACCAGTATTTTAAATAAATGACACTGCCGAAGAGATACAGAAGACAAAATGGAGAAGAAAGGCTGCTCAGAGAAACGTACTAGAAAATTAATGCAATAATCCACAACCAAAGACCATTCATTCAGTCTTTCATTCATTCCCTGTGAAGCAGTAGACTGCTAGCTAAGAACACTGGCCGACAATGAGACACATTGGGCCTAAACTTCTCTGTGCACCCCTTACTACCAAGCCTTAGCTTCTCACTGTTAAGATCAAGGTATCAGCCACTCAGATTGTTGAAGTCCCTGTCAAAGCAGCTGTGTAGTCCTGACACATAAATTCTATTAGTAGCTAACATTACTGCTGAATTAAAAATAGTAAAAATGGGAAGTGAAAATAAGACAATGCTTAGAGATATTTCAGAGCAACAGGATTTCCAAATAGAACTGTCTTGACAGCACTGAAAATATGGAACAAGAACACAGGTGAAAGGTCAAGGCTGCAGAAAACAATCATCCACTTAAAGTCATCATTCCAATCTAAAAAGGAGATCCTACGTACTGCCAGATCCATCCCTGAAAAAATAAATTCCTTTATTTAAAGAGTTGGAAAATGTTTCAAATAGTGGGAGATTTTAAAAGTCCAAGCCCAAATAACAAAAGAACAGCAATAAAAGTCATTCAAAAGAACCAACACCGAGGGTATCTCCGTGACTGAAACATCCGGCTCTTGATTTCAGCTCAGGTCATGATCCCAGGGTCATGAGATGGAGCCCCAAGTCTGCTTGTCCCACGGTGTGGAGACTGCACACATACACTCTCATTCTCAAAACAAAACAACAGCCCTAGCACTGTCACTACACAATGTAGCTTGCTTGACATTGTTCCTAGTTTTAAAATCAAATCTAATTCTTCAAGTCTTCAATCACAACTTCAAGAGCAAATTAATTTTATTTCAAATATTTTTCAGGAAATAAAGTTACCAAATATTTTCTATGACACGCTCCCACTAAAATAAAGACAGAAAATGTAATGCAAAGAAGCAAACTTCAAATCCAAACCCAACATCATCATCTTCAACAGCTTACATTTCCATGATACTTGTACGTCAAGTACCATTCTCAGCACCCTACACATATAATTCTCTTGATCTTCTCAACTGTAAAGAAGCTGACAGTCCCCATCACGCAGAAGAGGAAACAACAAAAAGAGTTACCCCCCCAAGATTTCACAGGTAGTAAGGGATGGAGCCAGAGTTTGAACCCAGGCAGTTTACCTCAAAGACCCCTGAGGGACCACTATCCTACACAAAAAGACTTAACATGACATTCTTACACAAGTTTTGAGGAATATGTACTCTGAGGATGAAGATAGACATACTCTTGTTTGCTTTCCCTTCTTAACTTTAGGCATGGAACCAGATATTCTTTTTTCTACTGGCAGGACTTGGAAAGACTACTTCACCGCTGTCCATCTTAAGGTAGGAAACACAGCAGTTTGCAAGAAGATTGCATTTTATTAAATGGTGCTAGAGAGTTAAACACAACGATGTAGGGCTCCTATGAATTTCATTTATCCACGCAATTATCTGACCCAGTTAATCGAGATGCCCAACTCTAGAATTATAAACCTGATTTAAAACACTATGATTTTTTCCTGAGACATCTAATGACAAACTGACAAAACAGCTGGAAAAATTTGGCACAGCTACACTCATCTAGAAAGAGTACAGACTAGGACTTAAGACCTACATTTGAAACCCAATGCATCATGTGATCGTTCTGTGGCCTTGGACAAGGGAATTAACTTTGCGCCTCTCTGTTTCATCAGCTGCAGAGTCCAGGACTAACCACTTTATAGGATTAGCCAGAGGTATACATGACACAGAAAGCACCTCACACCTTTCCTAGAGCATAACCCAAGCAAAGTCTTTTTCCTCTGGCTCTACCTAACAGGGCAATTAACCGTACTCTCATGGAGTCAATCCTGTAGGTGTCAGAGAGCAAATCTCTCCACCATCAGCTTTTTTTTTTTTTTAATTCAAGTTTCTGGTGGTGACAGAACAGGAGATACCACCATGGTGGTCTCCAAACTGGACCATTCTCTTACTAATTCTCTACTACACAGCCCTGGGTCCTTACCCCTCTACACCATATAGGGACGTATAAACGTCTCCGTGTTAGCGGATTTCTTTTTTTGCATTTCAGTGACATACTACAAATGTTATTTGTGAAATAAGTCAAATTCACATATACTAGAAAAATACAGTCCCACAGTGCCAATATTTCTGCCATCTCGCTCCCCTGACTTACTGCCACTCATATTCCTTTCATTTCTTACATAAAAGACACAGGAATGGAATAAACCCAACAAATTACTTCTACTAACTTCATCAAACTCCATCAAGTCAGAAATTCTTTGTAGTAATACTGTTGGGGTAAAGCGTAGAACCCGTGTGTCAGCTACTCGGCTAACAGGGCTGTACTTAAACTTCATCGCTACAGATGAATAGACGTACTTACTCAACAGGTTGTCGTTCCAAAGGTTCATTAGACCCATCTCTTTTTGTCAGTAACCCCTATTTTTATATTAAGCTTTTGCTCTTTCTGCTTATTACCTTGAAAGGCTCTCAGGAAGTAGTTACTTATTTTCCTGGTAGGCACATATCATGATAATCATGATAAACCTTAATTAGATGTTGAGAACACGAGTAACAATAAAAAATCCGTGGACACGCAAAAAGTTATTAAAATGTCTAACACTTCCTTTGAGGCAACAATGCAAAAATACAAGGAAGCCTCCACTCCATATACCACATGTGTCTCCCAAATAAATAACTAAAGATGGTATATGCAAAAAAAAAAAAAAAAAGGCTTTTTATAAACTGATGGTGAGCTTTGCAACAATTTTTAAAACATCAACAAGTCCATTAAGTTCTGGAACAGTAAGGAAAACTTTTTCCATTTACATATGGTTTTCATCCTCCATACAGTGTACTGTTTTGCCCTATAGGTCTCATTCTAACTACTCAAATAGCAAAAGAGATAGTTATTTGTGGATCTAATGGCTGTGGTTATATAGATCACACAATGCATTACAGCACACATGAAAAAAAATCCTATTCCAAACAAGCAGAAAAACCACAATTTCAGAACAAAAAGTATAAACACACATCTCACGCCTAACCACTCACAGGCATATTTTCTTTCTGCCACTCTTCCTTCACAGGTAAATGCTAACTATTTCTAGAACCCTCAATGATGATTTCTGAAGCTCCTATGCCATGAACTCCCATGACACAACCCAACATACACACTGTTTTCATGGAGACAAAGCTGCCCTATTTCCCTAGACTACAAACTTATTAAAACGGTGAGAACAGAGAGTCCCAGGAAATAAGAATTACTAACATACACAATGTAGCACGGGTTTTATTTAACAAAAATGAAAATGAACCACACTGAGAAACCCAAAAAGTCACTCACTGTAGCTTCAATGTGTAATTAGTACATTTTTTATGATTTGCTTCAGTAAGTAGATGAAAACACCACAAGGGCCTTATACTATACAATCTGATAAAGGAGTCTTTGGGAAAAATGGAGGAGAAAAATGATTACTTAATTACATGGGGGTGGGGGGAGGGCAGGCAATTCAGACCAGAAACAAACCATCATTTCACCCACCACAGTTTATTAACAAGCTTATTTACATCAGCATAAGGTTCTTGTTTGGAAAACAAGGAAGCCAACAGTAAACTTCCTAAATAACATAGGTACTAAAACTCTTCACCTTAGTGCCTGCACAGTCCAAGATTTTAAGTAAACTCCAGACACAGCGAAAATCTAGTTTTTAACTAGGTCCCAGCACTTGTCATTTGTAATCACCAAATTATTTTAGAGAACGTTAATGAGGTGACTTAGTAACAGGAGCATTCTTTAAGAGCCATTTCAACAGCAATTTTACAAGAAGCACCATTTTCACAACCTAAATTTAATCTCGGTTGCCACTGCAAAGTGATGCCTCTTTCAGCAAATTAGGAACTTCCAAAAATACTGAACATGTTAACACATGCATGGTTTCCCTCGAGCTGCCATTTAAGATTAATAATTTCATTTGAATAAAAGTCTGCTTCTGTTTAAAAAAAAAAAAAAAAGACATCGGTTGCAAAGAGGAAGTTACCGAGAAACCACCCTCACAACGTGGCCTTTACACTGTCAGAAAATAATGTGACTTTGTGCCACCCAAAACTTACCAGGAAGCTGGCAATAACTTTGCCAATTCTACACTTCTGAACCCAACTTCAAAGAGGCTCTAGCAAATACCTCCTTAAGACGATAAAAGGCACTAAGTTACAAATAAACACGTCCGGGAGTGCGGCCCCGCGGCCGCGCGCCCCTCCCCCTCCGGCGCCCCCGCCCGGGACGCGCGGCCCC